>NC_138157.1:12226020-12308520 GCF_964199315.1 Orbicella franksi
GGGGCATTAATCCCTGAAGTAAACTGTGGGCGCAACCAAGTGTCTTGTTTATCTCAGTCTTTCCACGCTCCGAAAGGCCCCGCTCCTAAGTAACTTACGGAATTCGCCACTTGAGAAACGAGAAGAAATCAGGATTGCGTCTCCCCTCGCAGTCACATGTGGGATCGTTACTGGAACCAATGTGGCTTCTCGTCATTTGTTTTGTCCCTAGTAACGTTCCCACCAACCACAGCAAGAAGACACTTGTCCCTGGTTCTTCTCGTTTCTAAAGTGGTAGATAGTCTAGGCTTTAGAATCTCTGGGGGGTAAAATAAACAAATAAAACGGGATGGAATGCTGAAGGGACGTCAAGAGAAGATAACGTACCAGTGAGAGAACATCTCTGCAGCTGTTCTATGGCGCAATCTACCGGTTTCTTTCGAGGAAGAAATACTTCCAGGATATCTTCTTCCTTTAGTTTCTCGTGTTCATTGTTGTTCTACTCCGGTTTACTAAATGGTCTGTTATCTTCTCTCGATTGAAATCGTCACAACATTCAGGGTTCTTTCTCAGCGTTCATTCGCGCCACATCTGTTACTATTTCCATGTTCCCATAACCGCTTTCGCGGATACTCTTGACCTAGGCGACATTTTTAAATCAAAATAATTGGTAAGCCCAGTCTTTTACGGCTTTACTCACAAGTTTGCACTGCTTCTCCCAGTCTGTTCTCCACAGTAGAATCACATATAAACAGGCCTAAAACAATCAAATATTACAAGATTACATCCTGTTAATGTACATACCACTGAATTCTGAAAGTGAAATCCTAAGCTTACATACGTTCAAAATACATTTTTTGTGGGTTCATTTTTGGGGAGGAACTTATCAAAAGAAATTCTAATTACACATAAGATCTTACTGCAAGATAAAATGTATCATATGCAACACAAAGTATGTTGTACAGTCGTTGAATATTGTACATAACCTCAACAGTGGAAGATTTTGTAACTGGAAGAAATTTTATTGTTCCGTTGGCACTACCTACAATTAAACCAGGGCCAGGTCTGTCTGTCTTTAAATACGTTACCAGACAAACACTCAAGAATGCTTGACAGCTGAAACGAAGATGCACGCTACACAGAAAAACGTTCGAGAAAATCATTTTTAATTCAAACACAGAAGTGTTTGAATTTTCAACAGTAAATACAGAAGAGTACACGATCATTTATTTCCTTCAATCATCTTGAAGAAAAACAATTTCTTGATATGAATCCACTAGAAACACAAGATCAATTCACTATTCACCTGAAAAAATCTAGTATCACAAGACCACAAATTTGTTATTCCTAAAGCAACTATACTCAAAATAGAAGAAATAACATTAACTGGTTAAGAGTTCCGGTCAATCAGTCAATCAATCAATCAGTTTACTATTGTCATGCATGCATGGGGAAGAGGTTGCCCTCGGTAAAAACTAGTTCACTTGTCACATGCTTACCTGGAGCGCGACTGCACAAAACAGACCAATCAAGAGGCCTTCAACACAACAAGAAAACAACAGAGTTAGCAAACATTGCTCCCGAATCATATTTGTAGTGGCATTCAACACCTATTGCTTTACTCCCCCCCTCCTCCCTCCCCCTCCCTTTCCCTGTAAACAGTCAGACAATTTTGCCTCAGCCGACCGATAAATGTCCAATACTGGCCATGATATCCTTGGTTTCTACACTTTGACATAACTCCACAAGTAATTTTTTTTACGTGGAAGTGTGGAATGCTTCGACAAACCAGGGAATTTAACTTTTCCCCATTTGTTCCACAATTATCATTTTTTAGTTACTTAGTTCTACGCTTCTCTCTGTGTTGCATGTTTCAGAGAGGCCGTGTCAATGTTAATTAGAAAATAGCCCCGAAAAATATACGTGCCGATTGATCAAAAATTGTTTCTATTAATTTAAACAATAACATGAGCTAGAGATTTCTGTCGCATGATAGTTGACTCGGGCTGCGCACTCGTCAACTATCACGCATGGAAATCGAGAGCAAATAAACTAATAATATTGTTTTAGTAAAAATCTACTACAGTAAAAAACCCGCGTATAAGAACCTAGGTTTTTTCCAGTTAGCCTCCACAGGTTCTTATATAAACGGTGTTTACTGTGAAATTAGGCTATCTAGGTTCTTAATCAGGTTCTTAAATTATTTTTAACTTCTACTCTTGGGTGTGGCCTTTATATTGAATCATTCACAGTACAGTATTGTGGTCCTATACCACTGCCAGTGCTCTGGCTAGTTTTTGTTACCTTTTTTTTTGTATTGCATGTGATGTACTGTTATTATATTTGAAAAAAAAATAATAAACTCTATATTTTGAAAATAAGGACCTGTATTGAGATTTAGCTTGAATGGTTCTAATGTGAAGGGTGCTTAATAGGGAAATTTTAACCTAACAGGTTCTTTAATTTACTGTAGTCATTCAAAACTTCATCTAAATCCTCTTCACAGACACTTTGAAAACACAAAGAATTGGCCGTCATTTTGATAACAACTGCACATTGCTAGGCTTCCCACTACTGATCTAGAACAAAATAGAAAGTGAGCAGCGTAGCCAATCAGCAAACGGCATTCATGATAGAAGGCTAGTAGATTTATGCTAAAACTCGGTAGAAACATGGCACATGTTTTCTGCTTCTTAAGGAGAGGCGTGCTAGGTTCAGAAAATGACTGAAGAACATTAGGCACCAACTTTGTGTGTCTGTTTCAGGGATACGTCTATAAGAGAGAGTTGACAGCACTTTTAATACCATGCAAACAAAATTAACACTCATTTTTTTGTACCTGTGACATCGTGGAAGACTAGAAACATCAATGCTATGCCAAGAGGAAGCCCACAGCAGCAATAGGATATAAAATTGATCACCACTCCTACCGTCTGACGGCCAGATCCTCGGATAACACCGCTACAGACACCCTGAGATGAAAATTGAACATCAATTCATATCACTTGAGAGGCAGTTTTCTACACCCCCAGCCCCTACCTGTGGGATTGATCTACTGCGCAGGTGCGAGTTCCACTTGAAATGTAAAAATAGGTCTGCTATGCATGTTAATTGCGTTATTGTTTCCACAACAAAATTGTCCATTCTGATTGGTTCTTGGCATACCTTAAAGTATTTGGAAAGACTTAAAGCATGATCACAAGGACGTCAAACTTGCTCATTGGAATTTGGCACATACGCTATTTGCACGTCAATCACGTGCAATTAAGTGAGTTTCTGCTGTTTCTCTAGTGTTTGTAAAACTGATGAACATTCCAGACTTTTTATTTTGTTTATGATATGATTAATTCTTGTAGTTGGTCACTGACGGGCTTTAAGGGTCGTATTTTATCACTCGATCATTAGAATGATTTCAATTACCTGAATTCCATCAAAGATAAAAGAGAATGACATAAAACGGATAGTCTTTTTGTATAACAATAACACATCTCTGCAAGACAAAATGAACAATAGTCTAATTAGCTACAAAGTAATCTAAGAGGGAAGTCAAGAATTCCTTGGCCAAATTAATTTGAAGTTCTCATCAGTGATCAACAACTCATCATAAGACTGATGTTCTGTGAGCTGACATTTGAGTCAAACGGCTTACGAATTTCAACCTTCCAGCATTTTCTTCATGTTCAATCCAACAATTTGCTGATATTCATTTGTACAACTGTGTGGAGAGATATACATCTATTCAACATCTGTACATCGTGTGCTAGTCAGCCACTGCCAGATCCACTTGGGCTATAGGTACATGTAATTATATCAATTAAAGAGAGTAGCCGCGTTTTGCTCAAGAGCACAACATAACCCATGCTATAGTCAGGCCTGACTAGGAGTCAATCATGATAACCAGAAAGTCACTGCATGTGTCTCTTTCAAGGTTTTTGCACACATGACAGCGCTCCACCTTGAATTTAAAGTGGTGGGTGGACTTAAGGTTAGCCCGATGGACTCCAGATCATGCAGTCTGGGTTTTAGCCCTGAAGCCAGGGTCTTGGTAATGTCTTTTTGAGCAAGACACTCTACTCTCAAAAAGCCTCTCTCCACCAAGATGTATAAATAGGTTCTGGTAAACTGGATGATGGGGGTAACCCTGCAATGGACTAGCATCCCATCCAGGGGGGAGTAGAAATACTCCTAGTTGCTTAATATGTTATGGGAACTGGGATAAGCTCTAGCACCAATATATGGTATATTTGGTCCAATTAATGCAGACTTTGTTTTAAAGTTTCTACAAGATTACAAACCTATTGTCAGTAAAAAGCCTTCCAGTGGTTTCCTGAAGCCCAAAGAAGACAGCAAATACCACAAGTTGAACACACACTGTGAAATCAATACAAATTGATTATCTCCCTGTGAACATGTAGCAGTGAACTTTAACAAGCTAACTCTTACAAGATTAGTTTCCCATACGAAATGCTATTATTAGGAGTTACAAACAAAAAATTCAGTGTTAATCAACATTAAACCTTCTATGGGTGTATGCATGGCTAGGTATCGTCACTGTCTATGCTACAAGTGACTTCGAGAATACAGGTAAACTGAGTTACTGCTTAGAAAAAATACAGGTAAAACATCTGCTCTTAGGGTTAAAGCAACGGTATACATTTTTTGATCACTTATGGAGGGTTTATTTCCCCTTTTGGGACAAAAAAGCAAATAAAATAAGTATTTGACGTACAAGTGTAATTTCCATAATTTCCAGAGCAACCACCGATGACAGTTGCTCAAATCTTAACAACAAATTATTGCTTGGTGTGCATACATGCAATGATGAAAGTTTGCTGATGTGGGCCAAGACTGAATAATTTGACATCACATTGCTGAGAAAAAAAAAAACATGATTTAAACAGGAACATGTACAGTACAGATAGACATCATAATCCAGATCTGTAATTACCAACAAGTGAAAGGGCCACTTTAATTGTCCTTTTGGTTGCCATGGCATTGCCGGCACCAAGGGCATTTCCAACACGAACGCCAGCAGCCACACTTACACCAACAGGAATCTAAAGAGTTTTAATGCACAGATTGGTAATGGTCTTGTTGGTGAAGTCAAGGTAGACAATTATTTTAAAATAACACAGTGGAACCCTGTAAACAATGACTGCAGCTTTCTAAACTGGTTGCTTGCACTGCAGAATGGGAATGTAAGCCTCTTCTATTCCCATTCATCATGTGACAAATGCTTTGCACTTACCTCCAGCGGTGCTCACCGTACCATTTAGGGGTTAAAAATGCAGTTTTGGTACCCCTAAGGGTGTTCAGCCTCAAAAGGTCTACAGCGGGAGCTTTTGTGCTACCTTTTAAGGTATTGAGCTCAGAAAAATATGACAAGAGATAATGGGTTTTTTAGAATCGGTACCGCTTAGGGGTGGAAAACATTTCAAGCCACGCCCACAAAACAGGATCTTGGTACCTTTTAGGAATTCTTTTCAAAATTTCCGACAAGCTCTCCTGTCCTTTTTTATATATGGGAACACCTCCCCCAAGTTACCTCACTCTCTATCAAGAACTGTACAACATCTTAAAGAAATCATTATAAGAATGAAGCAGCAAATGCTTAAAAGAGCACCAAAGTTAACTTAATGAAACTGTGTACATGTAGAATATTGACAGATATTCTGACAAATATCCTGAGAGGACTAGCTGTAAAAGTCTGCATACAAGCCAAGTGGCCCATCAGGCTGGAGGTTATTCCAGTTTCTGTAGCACGAAGCAACTAGGAGTATTTCTACTCCCCCTGGATAGGATGCTAGTCCATCGCAGGGTTACCTCCTGCATTAAATTTGCCAGCACCCACTATAACCCTGGGTGGAGAGAGGCACTGTGAGAGTAAAGTGTCTTGCCCAAGAACACATTGTAATGTCCCCAGCCAGGCTTCGAATCCAGACCACTTGATCCAAAGATGGCTGTAGAGACCGCAAATTATGCCAAAGAATAAGACTCAGATGAAAATAAGCATTTCATTATAATTTATGTAAAGGAACATGATTATCAACAGCAACACACAGTGCTTTCTCTGATTTCCTCTTTCCTGGGGTGGCTGTAATACAGGCTAAGAAGAGTTTATCCTCACCATATAGACAAGTGCTGTCCACTGGAAAATGATACCATAGGTCGCTAACTGTACTTCACCAAAGGTCCCTTTCAAAAAGAGCACATCATTGATAAAATCCTTGAACTAATCATGGCTGCTAAGAATTATCTATAGATTTTCAGCTTTTCAGAGAGAGAGAAACCGCGGGACTCTTACATCCAAGTTGTGACGGATCCTGCAGGCCCAGTGGTTTCTAAACGATCTTTTGAA
This sequence comes from Orbicella franksi, assembly GCF_964199315.1. Classification (NCBI taxonomy): domain Eukaryota; kingdom Metazoa; phylum Cnidaria; class Anthozoa; order Scleractinia; family Merulinidae; genus Orbicella; species Orbicella franksi. The sequence continues at coordinate 12,232,358 of NC_138157.1, forward strand.
GAGCTGGCTTTAAATAGCCTGTGAGTCAGCAGTGGTCATTAACAATATTTTCAACTGTTATTTGACCTGGTCTATTCAGGACAGCCTGTTGCAAGGGATCAAATGACAGTATAGAAGTGATTTAGAACTGTTATTATGATCCTCTTTGCCAATATTGTCTTCAAGCAACATTAATATATTGCAGAGTTGTTGAGAGAAACAACAAGCAAGTGTTTTCTATCATGGCATCAAGCAAATCTCCTTTTTGCTCATCTCCAATCCAATCACATATGTGCAGTGTATATAAGGTACAATAAGACCTGGCTGCTTACATCAAAACTCTTACAGCCCTAGCCTTAGTGGAACCTAATGTACATGGCAACAAAACAAGACACACTTCATTTTGAGGGGGAAGTGTGAATTTGAGCAGCTCCTCTGGATTCATTTTTATTACTAATAAAAAAATAAATATAATTTTAAATAAAATACCAAATGCACTTCAACTATTCCCTTGGCCAACCAAATGTCCTAGTGAAGCTAGGGTTTAACTATACCTGTTAAAAAGGAGCCAGCTTCAAAACTCCACCAGTCAATACAGGTCATCACCAAACCTGGCACTGCAAGCTTAAGAAACTGTCCCCAATCTAACAGACTTTCAGTGGTCCATCCTGCAATATGCATTCAACACAAACTTGCACCTTAATGCCACATTAATTGGAATTCATCTTAGTTTATCAATCAATCAATCAATCAATTACTCAATCACTCAATGCCTCAATTGATTACTCACTCTCTCACTCAAACAATCAATCAATTAATCAATCGATTAGTCAATCAAAAACTTTAATTAGAAAAGTTTTGTTAGGCAAGGGGAAATGCCCCTTGACTAATTGGGGAGAATCACATATTTAGATAACCTTTCATTGTACTTTCTTTTTGGTCTTATCACCACTTTCTCTTTAGAATTTGTTTAAATAAAAAAAACTAATTACAGGCAAACCTCCTGTAAGCGACCACCAAAAATGTCAAGCGTAAGTGGTCGCTTATGGGAGGTGGTCGCTTACATTAGCATATGGTATATCTGCAGAGACTTTCCCATGTTTTAAAATTTTTATTCATGTGAAAAGTCCATTGCGAGAAAAAATCTGGTACTGACGCTGTTGAGAAATTTCCATCTCTTGTACATGTAATACCCAGGAATGGCATGATTTTACAACACCTTATTATCCAATTTCCACTCTATAGTCTGTCAAGTGGTCGCTTACAAGAGGTTAAAAACAAAAGAAAATTTCAAACTTTTAGCTCCTAAAGTGGCTTACAAGAGGTTCCAAATATAGTGATTTGACTTGGAAACTTTTGGTATTTTGGAAAACTATTTGCTGAGGAGAGTTGGTCGCTTATAAGAGGTGGTCACAACTGGAGATTCAACTGTATTCACAATTTCTTTTGTGTGACAATATGGCAACAGTAAAAAATATATTTGAAATTAAATTGTTCAAATGTGCTTTACAAAATATCGTTAGAGAACCTCATTCTTTATATGGATCAAAAATAAATAGGTAATGTAAATTAAAATAAAATGTCTACTAGATTAAAGACATGTTTGAAAGGCTAAGTTGTATAAACAAACAATTGGGCAAATACAATTAAAACCATGTTACATTTGGACCCCGCTAATTCAAACTCGGTAATTATTTCAAATTCCCTGTTATTTCAAACTCAAAACTGTATGCCATGGATTTCCCCTTCAGTCATTTACTGTTGATTATTTCAAACTCCTGCTATTTCGAAAGATTTTTTGTTTCCCTTGAGAGTTCAAAATAGCGGACTTCAACTGTATAATTACACATATCCTAACCATTTCTTATCACATGAACAAAAAAGTCATATAGATAATAAATTACTCCTTATAATGAACACACTTTCCACTTCCTGTTTATGACTAGCACTAAGCCCATGTTTACCTGGCCATGTTTTTTTATGCAGCTTGAAAGCCTTCACATAGGAAAACAGTAAAAAAAACATAGTGATCGAGGAAAGGCTCCAGCTGAGGGCTACTCCTCTGTAAAAAGAAAAAACCACTTATCAATCCCTCGGCTTCATGGATTAAAGGAGCCACATCACAGTTTGCGCATATTGAAAAGTTTAGCCTCAATTTTTCAAATTCATCGTTTGCAGTCAGTGTTAATCTTCTCCATCCTTAGCCATCCTTGTTCCTTTATGGTTCATCATTATCTCTTAATGGTGTTTTTCTATCTTATTAACCTGTTATTTTCAGGTTTCCTACCATTTATTCATAAAAGTAATTTTGTATCTGGCCAAAATAATTCAAAATACGGTGACTGAGCTCCTTTAAATTCCCCAACACAAACAACTAGTTACAAAAAATAAAGGGACTTTTCTCGATCCTTTTTGAGATCATCAATTTTTTTGACTGCTCAAACAATTACAATTAAACTTAAAGTACAGCTGGAGAACAGCAAATGGTGATAAGCTGAACTTAAATCTGCCAAAATTTGCTCGTCCTCTTCACTTTTTTCCCAACCTGTTGAGGCTTTTTGGCTCTTCAAAAAATTATGAAGAAGAATATTAGCCAATATTTTAATTTGTAATTTAGTTTGCAACTTTTTCATCGCAAAATGTAACCGGTCTAGATGCTGGCCTAGATGGGAAAATCTAGACCATGATCAAAATTGATTTCAGCCAACAATCAAATTTGTGAATTCAGTAGTTCCCAGTCCTTGTGAGACACAACCATATAATAATGGGTAATAATGAGGACCAGAAATACTAGTAAGTAATAACATTAAGAAGGAGCTTACCTAAAACCCAAATTAAAGACAAACATCATCAGAGCATTGGCGCCGATCTGAACACCACTTGAAATAACACCAACATAAAGGACTGGCTTAACAATGCCCTAGAAACAAATTACAGTCATTAATAAATAAAATGAGGTTAGGTATATTTGATTTCGAAAAACTTCAGGTGATAATCACTTGGCAATGAATCCAGACACATTCTGGGTAAATAATGAGAAACAAATACAATGTGTGGTTCTAAAAAATATATACATACCCCAAGACAGAGTTTTTGGTTTGCACCTCCTGCCATCACCCAAGATTTTACATTCCAAGGGGGTCTCTAAATTGACCGCCTCCCTAGGAATTTCTATTTAACCCAGTAGTTTGAAGACTATATAATTATATAACTCTCCATTTTTAAACAATTAACCAACACTTTGTTATAATTTGTTATTACTGCTGACTTTTCCATTTGCTTATTTGCCCCATCCATTCAGTTAGAAATAGTTGTTAATCGATAAATTGTAACTACACGGTACAAAAATTTGCATTTCACCACTAGACCTTGAATTTCCAAGACTCTCCATGGCAGATTTGTCTACATACATGTATATTTTCTTGACAAACAGAGCAAAAACCATTTGAAGTTAAGTTCAGTTTAAGCTAACTATAGTTTGAATAACGGCAACAACAGAATCACAACAGTTTGACTTATTACAAAAAAAGAAAGGTATTCAGAATTGCACCTGAGTTTGAAGATAGCTTTGCAACAATACAAATAGAAAGTCACCCTGTGAAACAAAGACCTCTGTGTCAATTATAATTTTATATTTCAATATGTATATCTAATATTAATATACACACTGATAGACCAGATGACATTCACCATTAAAGCCAAAATAGTGATTTAAAGGACTCATGCGAATTACAACAGTGGAACAATTTAAATTAATTTAGACAACTCAGTTTTCGAGCACATATGGATTTTAATACAAATCAGTTTTGTAGACCAACACAAGGTTGGCCCACTTATCAGTTAATCTCCATATACCGGTACACTGAAACATCAGTTACAGTCTACACTCTCAATATGAAAGCGTTACTGTTATGATGTTAATTAGTTTGGTTTCTATACTATTAGGTGTGATGCTTATGTAAGAGGTTCTGTAATCATCCCAGAGTGGAACTCTTAAAAAGATTCATGAAGCATGTGTTCAAAGTGTATTGAACAAGTTTAGTTAACAGATCAGTAACATTACAGTTTGTTATTGGTCAGCCGTTTTATACATGGAGTTTCTTTATTTGCGTTCAGACACAACAGTTTCCATAAACTGTTGAAGAACACCATTAAAATTATGTATGCACACACCTCGTCCATTAGCACATGTGCATGTGCTACACTGCCTGCATGATTTGTAAAACTGTACCTGTAAGAATGTACTTTCGTCTATGTCTGCATGTTGATATGACAGGGTTAAAAAAAATTTTGAAATCCAGTTGTCCAGTGGGCCAGTAAATTTCAGTTTTCGGTTGCCCAATATATGTATCACTTGCCCAATAGGTGCAAACTTTTCATGCCTTTAATCAACAATTATTTACTACATTGTAGGTACTGTCTATAATATTGAGTAATACACTATAACAAAGGATGAACATGAGGAAATTATGCTTGGATTTTAAATTAATCCAGGCTTTCAACTCATTGTTTTGCGCATCTTGCAGTCTCAAGTTTTGACATAGTTTTTGATTGGAAATTATCACTAACAAGACTACTGACAGAGGCTAATTTCACTTGCCCACTGGAGCAAAATGTCCCTCCCCTGGGCAATCGGACCCGGGTTTTTTCCTGCCCTGTATGAGTTCATCTCGCTCTCTCAAGGTTACAATTGGCCACAATTTGAGGAAGATATTCAAAAAGAAATTATTCAGTCACTTAAACTAAGTTACAGCTGTATGTCAAATGTGAGGCAAATAATAGACAGACAGGCCATCCTAAAAAAAGCCGCCCAACTACAACTAGATTTGCATTAAAATCCATAAGTGCTCAAAAAGTGAAGAGTCTAATCCACTATAATTTATTATTAATAATATGGTATGTTATACATTATATGGAAAAATGATGTTACATTCTATTAAAATCAATGGCACAACTTTGTAGAGCTGTTTTCAATTGAATGTCACAAAACCAAAACCAAAGTTAAATTACTCTCAACTTTCCAGTCACAAAGGACACGGAGAATCCAATGAACCAATCAAAAGGCAAAGTAAATACATGCACAGGAAGGTGATGTGAAGTGCAGGAAAACTTGACATGTAAACTAGTCACGAGTGGTTTTGGTTTTAATTCTGACTGGATCAAAAAGTGGTGCTATTTTTTAGCCAATCATATAGCATAGTACAGTTGAACCTCTCTACTACGGACACTGAAGGGACAGAGCCAAGTGTCCGTATTAGAGAGGTGTCCGTATTAGAGAGTTCGCTATGATGACATCACTTTTAAGTCTCCACTGACAGTTTAGAGTGTTTTCATTTACACTGCATTGTACTTGCATTTGTAAATGTAAGTTTTGAAAACTAGCATTTTGACATGTTCTGGTATTGGTATTGCTGAATGATTAAGTGTCAATGTTTGCGTAACCGCCGACAGGAAATGGTACACACCGCAAATTATGGACACCTGGTCCCCGGAGTGTCTGTAATAAAGAGGTTAGATTTGTATGAATTTGCTCACTAGGGCCGAGACTTAGAGTCCATAGTCCGTTTTAGGGAGGGTCCGTTTTATAGACTGACGTTTTTTTTTAGAGGAATTGTATGAGAATTTTGTTGGTACGTAGGAAACTGTCTGTATTAGAAAGGTGTCCGTATGGAGAGGTTCAACTGTAATGCAAAGGAATCATGGTCAGTGGATTGACCGTGTTTGGAAATCGTGCTTTTAGGGGTTGTGCTTTGAAAGAAAATCTTATCAACCTAATATACATTTCCTGAAAGATTGATAGTTATAGTACAAGAGAAGACCAAGCATTAATAACTTAAAGGCAAGAGTATTCACCTAGTAACATGGATGATGCATTCTAGAGGCAGTTAGCAATAGATGTGCGCAAAGTTATTAACAAGACGGTTAAGTTATGGTTATTATACACGTTAAGAAAACTTCATGGAACTTACTATTGAAGAAGGAAGGCACATGAGGACGAACTCTTGTGTCAAACTAAACGTAAAAAAAAATAATGAAAAAAAATAATAAATAAAAAAGGAGAACATATATGTCCAATAGTTCAATGTTTACACTACATGGCTTGGTTCAGAAAAATTCTGGAAACCATCTTCAGCATTTCAAAATCAGTTCTTGGTTAGCAGCAACTTCAAATAAGACATGACCTTGACAAGCTCTATACCTGAGCCTGCGATATGATCATGTGATACTGGTCAGCAGATACCTTGTTTTGACAGGTGTCAATTAACCATAACATGGATCTCCAATATCTAATATGTATGCTGCAAACCAAGGCTGCATGTCTCGGTCAACCAATTAGCTGGAGTATGGCCCCCACGTTGCAGAATGTTGTCGTCCTAGGGCGTATGCTTGTTGATCGTGAAAAAAGAGTTGCGCGGTTTTCTATCTCTAAGCATGCATGCATGTGATTCTGTTCCTGTAGTTGCATTAATGGTGCTCCCCTTGGCAACCCTTCAGGCCTGCAAAGCTCCGGTAAGTCACTGACACAATGTACAACAAAATGTCAAGTGTTCACAATTCAAGTGTCCTCACTACAGTAACATCATTATACAGTCTTTTGAGTGGTTTTCAACTGAGTGTCAAAAAACCCAGGACCAATGTAACCACCCTAGCCATATCACTCTGGACAAGGGGACCAGCAATCCAGTGATCTAATCAAAACTCAAACCAAATGACTACAGCCAACACAAAGCACAATTACAAGAAAAATTGTAAGAGCAAGTTAAGGCTGGTTTGGGTTTTATTTGACTGGATGAAGAACTGGTGCAGGATTTTTAAACTAATCACAGAACTTGCATGGTAATGCAAACCAAAACAAATGCAAATTACTCTGACCCGTTACTCAAGTGAAAAAACTGCTCTGACTAGATCCCAGGGGGGTACTCGCAGTATACATGACGGGGGATCCGACTTATTTTTTTGGGTTCAAAATTTACACGCTCAGTATTGTTTTCAGGTTGTATATTTTTTGGGTTTACACATCTCTGAGAGAAATTCTTGTTGCAATCAGTGGATCACAAAATTATTCATTTGAACATTTTTTCGGCAACATGTGATTTCCGGAAAAAATGCTGATAATAAATCAGTACTGAGGTATTTAAGTTTTGTATTTTTTTTGGTAGGAAATTTTGATGACAGGCATTTCAGGCTCATGTATTTTGTGGGTTTGCAATATGAAGCTCAGTCTGATTCCCCCATCATGTATACTGCAAGTACCCCCCTGGGGACTAGATACATATCTCTAATACTTACGATGCAACATTCTTTTTCTGATGTACCATCAGCAACAGTAATTCAGAATTAATCCACAGAGTCCAGGTCAGAATGCATGTTATTCCAAAAATCCACATGCCTCTCTGCAGTACAACACCAACCATACGCAAGTTCTTGGCTCCATATGCTTGAGAACTTAATGTTTCCAAGGCAGAACACAAGCCATAGAAAACAGATGGTCCAGACACATTGATAAAAGAAATAGCTAATGTTCCTGCTGCTAATTCAACTTCTCCCAAACGTCCCGCAAAAAACAAGCTGATCATGAACACCAGATGGTAGAAGAAGTGAGATAATACGGTCGGCCATGCTAGAGTAAACAAGCCTTTGATTTCAGCAACTACACTTCTTAACAACAATCCACCACGACAACCAGATGTCCTTCCCTGCAGATATTGTTTGTCTTGTTGTCTAACATGAACGTTAAATTCATTGTTTGGTAATGCTCGATTTTCTGCATCATCAGCCATGTAGCAGCTTCTGTGATGTAAAAATATTATCTGCAAGGTATTAGCATTTAATTATTTTATTTAGTTAATTGGTATTCTGACTGACATACATGCAAACATTGAAAAACATTTTTATTCACGAAAAATTTAATGCTTGTTCAAGAAATCAATTTATGTCAAAATGGAATCAAACTTGGTTAATACTGCAGAACCAAATGAATTATACAAACAGTGCATGTATGCTGATGTGCAAAACACTTCAGAAATTTGCACCAAAAAGTACTCCCTGAAAAAATAGAGGATAACACATGGTCATGCATAGATATGGAATACCTCTTCGAGTGTTCAACTCGATATCTCACGAGTGAGTGCACTGAACAAGTGACATAATTTCCATATCTACAAACAACTATGGATTATTTTGTTTATCATATAGAAATACTGATTATGACGTTTTTAATGAGTTTCCGAAGATTTCCGACCACTTTCCATGAGATTTCTAAAGATTCTTCAAAAATTGTCTGAAGGCCACACATAAGCGTTTCCGAATATTTTCCAAACATTTCCAAAGATTGCCAAAGATTTCTGAAGATTACCAAAGATCGCTGAAGACTTTCAAGGAAGATTTGATCATACATGTACACCAACAAATTTAATTGTAGTTTTAGGGTCAAACATGAGATCAGTGAGGTCATTGATAGCTTCACTAGTGAGGATATGGAAAATACGCCACTCAAGTCCCCAGATATAGTTTCGTATAAATCTTACGAGGGCTATATTTTCCAGTAAAACACTTGTGTCTATATAATAATGCAGCTTAATTAAGTTCAAAGTTTTCACTGAAACTCAGACTACTGTTCATAGTGTTCTTCTTAGTCTTAAAAGGAAAGAAAAACCCTCAGCAAATTATAGAACAGGGACTAAGAGGACTCAGGTTTAAAAACTAATAGGGATATAATGTTTCTATGTGGAGGATTTTGTGAGGTTTATTATGTATGATTATGATTATAATGATTATGCATGATTTTTACATTTTTTGGGATTAAAATATTTTTTCACATTTCTCTTCTGGCAGTGACAACCATGTAGGTAAAATGTGCACCATAAGATGGCTAGAAGGGTCAAGATCTGGTGCAAGGGATATTTTTACGTCTACTTCTGGCACAAGGGTGGTTTGATAGCTTTATCCCATTAGACTCTGGGAAACGGGTTGTTTGAAAGCTGATAAAGCTGACCCAGGATTAAAAGTTAACTGAAGTACATGTAAGTGTATTAATTTTCTTTGAATAAAAATGTTTTTCACTGCTTATGCTTTGTGTAGTTTGAGATTCTTCAAATACAAAACTGAAGGACAAACAACATAAACAGAAAACCTCACCAAAAAGTTACTAAACCGAAATCAAAATTATCTGTAATCTTGGGTTAGCTAAATCAAGATTTGAACAACCCAGCCTGGATCTAGCAGTCAGGATTCAAGTCCTGGCTGGGGTCATGTATGTTGCATTCTCAGCTAGGCTAGATGTACTTTACTCCCACAGTACTTCCCTTCACCTCGGAGTATAATGGGTACCATAATTTTTTTTTTTTTGGACTAACACAATGCTGGGAGGTAACCTTAGAAGGACTAACATCTAAATTATACAGGGAAAGTCACAATACTACTAGTCTCTTTGAACACACTACAGAAAGTGAGAAAAGCTTTCTTGGCAGTTCTTATAGCCACTTAGGTCCCATTTATATGGTCTTGGTTATGCGAGACAACCTTCCCCCCAAGTTACCCTAGCCGAGGTAACTTTTCACGAAATTTCTTTGCAAAATTCAACCAACCATTTACAAGAAGATAGCGAACCTGTCTTGGGGGCTAAACAACTTGGGTGGGCAAGTTGTCTTGTCTCAGCAGGTAGGGTAACCCTGGCAAGCAGGAACACTCTTCTTCATATAAACACTTTGACTCCCCTAACTGAGACAAGTCTCAGCACAGTGAGTGTCATGAAATGTCTAGATTTAGGATTTAAAGCAGAAATTCACATCAAAGAAGTGAAAATTAACTCCGCAAAACCCACTTTGATTGAATGACCGAGGAAAACTCAAAGAAAGAGGGATATTTGCACATTTGAGTATTCAATAAGGGTTATGAATAATCATGCAGGGTCAACTTTGACTCAGACTACAGAAATGATGTTTTCACATAAAAACGCTCGATAAAGTTGCCTCAAGGGGAGGGTTGTCTCGGCTACCCAAGACCACATAACTGGGGCCTGAAAACTCTTGAAGACTCAAAGGGATTTTTGCTGCTTCATTTGCACATCCCTGTAATTTCTTAACTTAAGTACCTCCTACCCTGCCCTTCCCCAGACTGCTCCCCCCCCCCCCCCAACCCCACTCCCAGCATGGGAATAGCTGCAGTGTCTGTAGATTATTTTTGTGTCAATTTGAGAAAAATGAGATGCTTCCCATGTGGACTGAACAAAGGTTGCACACATGCAGCTACAGCACTGCTGGTCTGCGGTCCACTTGGTTCACATTTTTCTTTGGTGAGAGTTTGGTTTGCTAAACCTCTAGGGGCATCATTTATACAGGGACAGACATTATGGACAGACGTTTTTGACATAAGCTTATTTATATAGACCATGAAAACTCATATTCAAAACCACACAATGGATCTGGACATATTGATAGATTTATGCCCAGTATGTTTTTGTCATTGAATTTCTGGGAATTAAAAACAAACTCTGCTTGCAACGTGCGAAACGTGGCCACCCAGAAAGCTTTACGCAAACGAACGTCAAGAAAAATCATAGCAATTAAAGCTAATAAAGCTTAATCTTTCAACATAAGCTTGACTGCTCGATGCAAAGGACCACACGATGATCAAGGAAGGCATCGTTGAAGTATAAAGCTGTTATTGTTGGAACCACTAGTAAACAGCAGATACTTACCCGGTATGACTTCTGTGTTTTCACACAACAAGAAGTTTGCCAAGACAGTATTTAGCTATGTGCTGTGTGATGGGGCAGTTTCATTCTTTACTACTTTTTTTCTTTCTTTTTTTCCTGCTTATGCCGCACGAATTTGCCGCACGGGTTACACCATCACGGGTAATCTTTTTCGTACACAGGTCCCCAGCGGCCAGATTGAAAGCGCCCTAAGGATTTTCCCTTAGCCTCGGAGCGAAATAAAAATTTTAAAAGCTAATCTATTAGATATAGACAGGAGCCATAATCGGGGACGGAGACCGTAAGCGCGCGCCATTTCTAGTATTGGGGTTGTCCCCATGATATGGGACAATAATTCTATTTTTAGAACAAATTGCGCCATCGCCCGCGGCACACGCGCGTACATGCTGCGAGGATTTTTGCGGATGTCGCGCGGGAGAAACGGCGTCCGAAATTCCCGAAATTTGTCATGTTTTTGGCCCACAACTCAACGCATTTACGTCTGTTGGAATTTTGCTTAAGTATTTTCGTCGTAAGCTGCTCCAGTTTGAGTGAAGTAAGACAGTGTCGAATTTAGGTATGTTCCGCTGTAAGCTTACATATATCGCTGACCAAGTTGTGTTCCGACGGATGCTTCTTTACATGAGCTGTACATTACTCCACTTTAAATTTCACATATGTTGAAGATTAACAGCTTTTCCATTACACAGCAAAAAACTAGCTGGATATATTTAGATATAGCGGAGCCTCAGGACTTCATAGTTTCCTAGCTCCTCTTGTCACACGCTTGCGAGGAATTTGTCAGTCTATCGCGACCGAAAAGTAAAACAAAATAATTGTTAGTTTGAGTTTCGCTTGAATTGTAAGCAACGCTTGATGTTTCATCAAGGCCCAATAACTTTACGTCCGTAGATACTGCTCAGTTTTATTCGTGTAAAAATCCAGTAAATTCTCTGCGTATCGATGAATGAGAGCGCCCGCCGATGCGTGTTTTGTACAGTCAGTAAACATGACAAATTGTACTTCCACCGCACTTTCGTGTGAAAGCGTACATCGAACTCAAACAATAACTCTATAGTTTTTAAATATGTTTAAGATTGATAAATGTTTGAGAACATATTAAAAGCTAAACTGAAAATATGTGAATAATGCAAAAATAATCAGCAAAGTTACGATGACGCTTTCTTTAATAAACTTGCAATAACGATTTCGATTTTGTTGATCGAGTTATCAAAACTCCTTGTCTAGTTTCATTTTCGCAGTGTAAAATTTCACTATGCTTATGGTGAAGAAAGACACATGATGTTAGTATCCTTTTTTGCGTTCGTGAAATTTGTTACAGCAGCTCAGCACAAAAGATAACGAAAGAAATCTTTGTCAAGATTTGTTGACAATTGAAAACACCGACTCGGACTTGAAAGTGCACGAACTGCACTATGCAAATGAGCTAATTGTACGCGTCAGACTTTCCTTTCAAAAACTTTTGCAAACTCACCAAACAAGCAGAAACAATAAGAAACCGTCAAAACAGGTTTTGGTTATGATGAACCATTGTCTGAGAAACTCACAAATTAACTCGATACCAGAGTAGAGAGTTTTCTTGCTATATTCTTAAGTCAGAACAAACGCAAAAACATACACGTAAGCTTACAACTAGCGTGAGCAGATCTTATTATTCATTCCCAGCGCGAGATTGAAGTCTTGTTTTCGACCCTGAAAACCCACCTTTTCCGTTAGCTCAGAGCATAAAACTACATATGAGCGTCCTGGTTCGTATTCCCTGCCTCATTCCCTGCCATCGCTGTGAAAAAGACGCAAGAGAATCTCTCAACTCTCACCATTTGATCACGCAACGTGACAACATCCACGCGAGAGCCCCCGACATGTGCGTGAATCCGCGCGGATATATGACGTCAGGATGGCGCAATTTGTTCTAAAAATAGAAAAATTGTCCCATATCATAGGTACGCGCGAATCCCGAGACTTACGGTCTCCGTCCCCGATTATGGCTCCTGATATAGATTAATTGATATTAATTGTTATTCAAAAACGAACCTTGTGAACCCCATTGTTAACAGTTTATTGAATAGTAATAAGACTAAAGTTTTGGTAAGCTTAATAAAATTTATGAGGAGGGGATTCGGAGCCACCTTAAAATAAAAAAGAAAAAATGAATAAGTTGGCTCTAAACCCGCCGGGCGCGTGGCTTGAGAAAAATTAAAATGAAATCAAGTCATTTTTGCAACTGTTGGGAGTGGTTATGCAGTTTTAGGATAATTCATTTTTTAAAATTGATTAAATTTTCTTTTTATGCTCTCCTCCTCGACAAAAACACATATTGTAGATGACGACCTTTGCAGTACAGTATTGTGCTTTGTCACAAATGAACATGCTAACCTATTTTGCGTTTACGATCGCTATAACACTCGTCTAAGAGACCTGAGAGAAAAAACCGGCTGACAACAGTATTAATGCCATCCTGTTTTAACTTTTGTTATGGTTCTGCCTAATATCACCATTACATACGGTTATTATCCAACTGCAGCGAATACCGTCCAAATAGCAGTACAAATATACAGCGATATTGTACAGTTATTTGTACAGTAGAAAACCTGTTTGCCCTACAGGTCGGCGTGCGCACGCAAAACTGTCACACTCTCCCTCTTTCATTGATAAATCTATTGACTACAGCAGTTGGATAAAAAAACCTCTTATTAGATGTTTTGGTGTGTAGTATCGCTTTATATTTTTACTCGTTATTTGTATTTTGAATCGCCCTAAGGCCTCGTCAAAATACGGCACAACTCGTAAAAGGATACAGCGATACTACACACCAAAACATCTAATAAGATATATGTATACCATGATGGCTAAGCCAATGAAAACTCTTAAACTGCATTCTTCAATGAACAGTTTTTAATAAGCAAAATTACAGTAATTTTCAAGTACTACTCGAAAACTCATAATGCAAATGTAAAGGTTCTTTACTGTGAAAAGATGTTAGAAATATATTTTTCATGAAGGGTCTTTGAAAAGATTTGAGGGTCTCGGGGAAACAAAACTCACTGATTCCCTTGGGGCCAGTCATTAAGTGCTTATTGTCGAATGTAATTCAAAAAGGTAATTTAGCGTATGCTTTCTTAAATATTATCAAATATATTGTAAAATAACCTCTATATTTTATCATTGACATCATTCACTTACAATACTTTAAACAGATAAACATTTTTGCTGAGATATCTTTCTTATGCACCCCTCCCCAGCACCACCTATTACAAAAGACTCCCACCTCGGAAAAATTGCACCAGTCACTGAAAATGCATGCTTTAGATTCAAAGAACTAAAAGAGAGACTTGAAGGTAATGGCATGATAGGTAGATTGCGCAAAGACAAAGTGATATCATGAAGACGACTCGTGCATATCATCAAGAACACCATGGCACCGGCATTCTGGTTATAACCTCACAAAACCCCAAGGATAGCAGTGCGAAATCAACTGACTGCAGGATATTCCACGTGCTCTCGACTCCTCGTTTGGCCGTCGTGCATGTTGCCTTGAGCAAAATTTTCCTACTATCTGAAAACAGACAGTTCAGCTGCTTCAAAGCGGGCACAAACTTTTACACTAATTTGTAATAATCCAAAGTCGGCGATTTCGTGGTTACTATGGTCACGTTAAAACTAAGTGTGTCATTACCAACTGACGCCGTATCGTGGGAAGACGGCAGAGGAACTAAAAGATGTATGACTACAGCAGCGCCTAATATCAACAAGGAAATAATTAAGGGAAGAATGCATTTTCTTATCAGAGACTTCTTCTCTGATGATGTAAGTCTATTTCTGTCTTGAACATCACACACCGCTGTATTTGGTTCACTTCCTTGTGAGATGAATTCATGTTTTCCATTACAGTCACTCATTTCTTTTGACAGAAGAACAGGTCTTGATTGAGTCACCTCAGCATCAAAGCGACTCAAAAATGGGAGGGATGAAGATTTGTAAATCCAGTTTGAAAGGACCAATTCTGAAAAAAAGGTTACAGTAGAGAGATTTTCGCATAATGCAAAATATACCTATACCTAGTTTTGTTCAATTTAAGAACGAATTAGAAGAACTCACCGTGAACACGGTTTCTGAAGTTTATCAACTTCATACAAGAATCAGTTCTCCTTGAATTACATGAGCCCATAATTCATGACGCCTTCTCACTTCGGAACACAGATTGAGCCCACAGTTCATGATTGCTCATTGCGGTATGCAGGATAAGCCCTCAGTTTATGACCAATTCTGATACGGCAGGCCACCACAAAACTGCAGTTTGTCAAATGAGCAAGTCGTTGCAAGCTATATTTTTCTCATGTTTCCTCGCGCGTCATTTTTTGCGCTGGTGATTTGTCAATAACCAATAATACATACCCGAGTCTTTTTTGTGAATGTCTCCATTTAATAAATTTTCTGACGTTTGGTTCATCTCAGACTTAACACCTGTTCTATGCTGTGCCTGATTGAAAATAAATAATAAAAGTAGTAAAGTTAAAGAACATGAAGGTCAACAGCAGAAACACTACACAGACCACTCCCAGACGCTGGGTACCATTGGGCAAAAAATGCGTTTAGTTTAAAGTCGACACACACGAGGGGACAAATCCCTGAGACTAGTCCCTGCAACCAGACCCCTGAAGAGTTTACACGAAGGGACTGGTCGCAGGGACTTGTCCCACGAACAGTTCACACGAAGCGTTTTGAGGAACAAGTCGCAGGGGCTTGTCCAAAAAATTCAAACTGATTTGAATTCCTGGGGCTAGTCGCAGGGACCAAAGTTTGGACCAAAGTTTGGTCCCTGCGAGCAGATTTTGAAGCAAAAATGGCCAGTTCACACGTTGAGACTAGTACCCTCGTGTGTGCCGACCTTTATAACAGTGAACACAAGTAAAGACATCATTTACGAGGTAAAGAAGTGTCCGCTCTCCCCACTCCCCTAAGTAATTTGTGCAACAAAAAATTTGCATTTGATGATGGCGACAAAATGACGCCGAAACGTTAGGTGCTGGCGTTTATATTTCTTTTAAAATGTTTTTATATATATAATTCTTTAATCATTTAGAAGCTGAATTTGAAAAAGGAGAAAAGGTAACAGTTTGGGCCCATAGTACGGGACTCTTTTGAAGGCATGCACGATAAATAAATATGGCGGAACAGACTACTGAAAGGAACTCTAAAGCTTGGTTTTCACCATGACGTCATAAGCACAAGTGCAAGAATAAGCATAACGGTAGTGAGGACGCCCACAACACAAGGATAAGCAAATGCACAAGATAATGAGGACAAGCAAAAAACAAGCATGAGCACAAGCAAAGCAGACCAGACATTTTTGCTCTTTTGGTGCTTATGCTTAATATGTCAAGTGAGAACGCGCTGCTGAAAGCATCATCCGCCATCTTGTTTTACTGTATCGAGGAGGTATGGAACCAAACATAAGGTCATTATCCATTGTACGCATGCACATGTGCTCACGCTTGAGTTGTTGGCGTCCTCGCACCGTTATGCATCATGCCGTGGAGCGGCAATTTAACAGTACGTGCAGTCATCGGAAGCGGGGACAACAGTAGGGATTTAACACGAAGGACTAAGGACTATACGGATTGAATCATAATTCCACTTTTTTCGAAAAGAAGTAGATATATAGTTTTTCTGCAAGTTAAAATTTTCCAAAATAGTTTAGGTTATAATATTCAGGAAAGTTAGAATATTTTTGACGGAGATACTTATTTTTACGGAAAGCTGCCTGACTAATTGCTGTGAGTAACTAATATGTTTGCCATCCCACAAGGTCACCACCTTATCGCGGTGGGATGGTTTGTGTGTCTCAGTGACCCCTAGAGCTATGTCGGCTGGAGTCTTGTACTCCTGGTAGGGTCACCCATGCCGAACAGGTCGAAGGGTAGAGGCCAGACGAAGCGTGACCTCCCTGGTCCCCTAGGTTGGGGGTTGGGCTGGGGGTTGATAACCCATTCCCGTAAAAACAAGTTTATTACAGAAACGGAAGACATTCAAATTGCTACCAACATCGGTGAAACGACGAGGGCTCACAGTAGCAGAATGACGCATTTGGGTCAAAGCCGAAAGGAAACCCAAAAGCCGACAGCTTCGATCGTGAATCCGAAGCTCGAAACCAGGATTGGAAATTGGAATGTTAGAACAATGTTTGAGACTGGAAAAGCTGGCCAAGTAGCACGAGAGATGGAAAGATATAGGTTGGACATTCTGGGTATCAGCGAATGCAGGTGGAGAAGAAGCGGAAATTAAAACTAAACACAGGGCAGGTACTAATTTACAGCGGTGATGAAGAGATTCACCAAGGAGGTGTGGCAATTATGATGTCCCAGCAAGCGGCTAAATGCCTTATGGAGTGGACACCTGAAAGTAGTAGGATCATCAGGGCAAGGTTCTATTTAAAGTATAGGAAACTGACATTGCTACATGTATACTCCCCAACCAATGACGCGTGCGTGGAGAACAAAGATGAATTCTACGAGCAGCTTGAAAGTACAATGCAAAAATGCAACAGAAATGACATCCTGATTATCACTGGAGACCTTAATGCTAAAGTAGGGAAAGGAACAACTAAGGAAAGAGAGGTACTGGGACACCACGGAAGAGGAGTCAGGAATGAAAATGGTGAAAGGCTGTGTGAGTTCTGTGAGATGAATGGGTTAGTTATTACAGGAACGATTTTCCCTCATAAGTAAATCCACAAAGCAACATGGACATCACCGAACGGCAGAACTAAAAACCAGATAGACCACACAATGATTGCTAAGGAATACAGATCATCAGTTATGGACACTGTAGTTCGGCGAGGCGCAGATGTGGGAAGTGACCACTACCTAGTGGAGACTAGGCTTAAGCTGAAGTTAAAGAGAAGTCCAAGGGAAAAGGACGATCGAACAAGGTTTGACATGCAAAAGCTGCAAGATGAAGAAATACGCAACAAATACAACATTGAGGTCAGAAACAGATTCCAGGCCCGAGAGGGATTGGAAGAAGAAGAAAATGCCGATCAAACGAACAACAGAATGGAGAATATCTACGCTGCAACTGCTAAAATGGTACTAGGGACAGCCAAGAGGGCAAGCAAACCCTGGTTATGCGGAGGAACGTGAAAGAAAGTAGAAGAAAGGAGACAACTTAAACTGAAGCTCGAAAGTACACGTTCAGAAAGAGTCAAACGAAGAATAAGGGAGCAGTATAAGCGAAAGGACCGGGAAGTGAAAAGGAGTGCACGTGAAGACAAGAGACGCTGGTTGAATGAGATGGCAGGAAATGCTGAGAGAGCGGCAGAAAATGGAAGAACTGGGGAATTACATCGAATAGTGAAGACCTTGACGGGTGAGACGAGAAGAGTGAGTACAGCAGTAAACGATAAAAACGGAAGACCGACAGATGAGGGGAGCAGAAGACTGAAGATCCGGAAAGAACACTTTGACGCAGTACTCAACAAAGACCCACCTGAAAGGCCCATTCAGCCCCGTGAAATGGAAAGAAGGCAAAACGACGGACAATTTGATATTGGACCATTTCGACCAACCGAAGTGAAAAGTGCTGTAAAAGCAACGCAAAATGGAAAGGCAGCTGGACTCGATAACGTAGTAGCCGAACTTCTAAAAACAGATTTAGATGAGAGAACGCAGGAACTAACAAAACTGTTTAACAAGGTGAAGGAAGAGGGCGTAGCACCAAAAAGTTGGAATAGAGGATTGATGGTAAAGTTACCCAAGAAGGGTGACCTACGCGAATGTACGAATTGGAGAGGCATTACACTGTTACCATGTAAATATGCGCTATATAAATTATTAAATTATTATAATTATTATTATTATTATTATTATTATTATTATTACCAGTCATCAGTAAGATCTTTGGAAGACTGTTGATAAGTAGAATCAAAAAAGGTGTCGACAACATCCTGAGGAAGGAACAAGCAGGTTTTCGAGAGAACAGAAGTACCATTGATCAGATCTTTGCTCTCAGGAATATACTTGAACAAGTCAACGAATGGAACGCAATTCTGTACACCCATTTCATAGACTTTGAGAAAGCGTTCGATTCTATACATAGAGAAAGTCTGTGGAACATCATGTCAATGTACGGAATCCCAGAAGAGCTGATCGAATTGGTGAAGGCGATGTACAACAACTTTGAGTGTGCAGTCCTAGATGAGGGTGAAACAACAGAATAGTATCAAGTCCAGTCAGGAGTAAAGCAAGGATGTGTCATGTCTGGTTTCCTATTTCTACTTGCAATTGACTGGGTCATGAACAGAACTACGGAAGGTAGAAGAACTGGTAGACGATGGAAGTTCACCTCGATCTTAGAAGACCTAGACCTTGCAGACGACATCGCTTTGTTGTCGTCTAGGTACGTCGACATAAGAGATAAGAGCAACAGACTAGCCGATGAAGCTGCAAGAGTCCGTCTTAAGATCAATGCAAAAAAGTCAAAAGTCATGCGGGTGAATGCCAAAAACGACCAACGAATAGAGATTAATGGTGAACAAGTAGAAGAGGTGGAAGAGTTTGTGTACTTAGGCGCACTGCTGGACAAAGAAGGTGGAACAACCAAGGACATACAGCATAGGCTGAGTAAAGCTAGACAGGCTTTTTATAGGATGCGAAGAATGTGGGGCACCAGTGAGATTGGCAGAAAGACGAAGGTACAATTGTTTAAAACAATTGTTAGGTCAGTTTTGATGTATGGCTGTGAAGCTTGGAAACTTACGAAAACAGAAGCAAAGAAGCTGGACGGTTTCCAATACAAGTGCATGAAGAGGATTTTAAGAATAAGGTGGCCTCAGACCATCTCCCACCAACAAATTCAGGAGAACACAGAAGTGAACAGAACGAGCGATGAAATCAGACGTAGAAGATGGAATTGGATTTCTCGTGTTCAGGGATGTTTTGTCCCGGTTTTCTAAGTGGTCTGTTATCTTCTCATAATTTGTTATTAATTCTTACATCACCACTGCATTCTGTGTTCCCCTCAGCGTTAACGTGCTGTCCCATCACATGTTTATTGTATCCCACCCCCCCGAAATAATAAGCGCTCGCTCTGGTACTCTTGGGCCAGGTCATCACTCTAAAAAAATGAACGATAACAATTGCCTAACAATTGGAAGGTAAGGCACTTACTAGTTTGCACTGCTTCTCCCAGTCTGTTCTCCACAGTAGAATCATATATAAACAGGCCTACAACACAATCAAATACTGTCGAGATTACATTATGATACATGAATATCAAAATATATGCGGTAAACCTCCCGGGCTTATTTCCGTTCAAAGGGCTATTTTAGGGGGCACAAACCAAGTAGTAGATAGTGAAACAATCGAATGTGCACAAGTGGTCTCCGAAATATTGTAAATGACACGAAAATATAAAACGTGACCCTAATAGTAATTGCTTTGTAATGGGAAGAAAATTATATTGCTAACCACCTGACCTCAGGCAATGGGTTACCCGTTATAATGGACTATACGGGGAGGCTCCAACCGGAAGGAGTTCCATCCGCCAGGGCATCCACCCGTCAGGGGTTCCGCCCACAGGGGTGCCACCGGTCAGGGGTACCTTTTTCGTTGTTTAGGGATATAAAAACAGGAGGATGTCACAAGCTGAAGTGCAGAAACAGCTTGGAAATATTCATAAGTTAAGGTCTTAGAAAATATCTCGAACAGAGTCACCTAACGATTGATCCATCCGAGTATTCTACAGGTTACTCAATCCAAGGGTGTTGGTGAGGGGTACAGTGTGTTTACCGTACTGTACAGCGGTCAAACGCAAAAATTTAACGCCACTTCCGGTCTTCGTTGTCTTGAAGCTTGAACGGGCTTGAAGCGAAAATGTGCGAGACTTTTGTAAGACGTGAACAAGCGACAATTGGTAAACCAAATTGCAGGTGGATAATTATTATTATTAAATTCTCTATGCATTTTCAATGCCTGTCTTAACGTTTGGATTGAAACTTCAGGATTTGAGAAATTTAAGACATTAAGCGGCAGCGTTGGTGGACTCTCAGTTTAAAAACTTTGTTGCGTATCTGGTCCGGGAGATGGGGAACAGGGAATGGATTCGGTATGTCTTGTCGATGGATTATTTTGGGATCTAAGATATTTTTTAGGGAGGGGTGGGGGGATGAAGTTGTAGTAACTGTTAACAAGTACCCTTCATTGACTTGTCAAATACTCACTCACCTGTACAAAGACCGCGAAAAACAGACCAAAAAGGAGGCCTTAAATAAAACCAGAAAACAACAACAAAGTCAGGTAAGATGGCGTCCGCAAATTGTATTTGCAAAAGAACGTGCCTCAAAACTGGATATCTCGATGCCACATTAGAAAGATCGAAGCGTCGCAAAGCGTTATCTAGAACTTCTACGTGCAGTTAATATATCTATGCCGTTTACAGTTTAGAGGCAGACGTAAGAAAATTCAGCTCTGACGACAAAGAGAGTGTATTTACAGGAAATACTGATAAAGGGCAAGCACCAACCGCTTGTCTGAGCTTGTAACGACATAAGACTCATTTGTTGTACCTGTGACTTCGTGGAAGACTAAAAACATCAACGCTATGCCAAGAGGAAGCCCACAGCAGCAATAGGATATAAAATTGATCAGCACTCCTACCGTCTGCCGGCCAGATCCTCGAACAACACCACCACAGACACCCTGGAATGAAAATGAAAATTATAAGAAACGAAATACACTACTTAAAACACTATTAAACAAGACTTACTCAAAGGAGAAATGGACCTTTTTGACCATGTCACACTTTTCAAATTTGTCATACAAACAAAAACTGGAGCCTCATTGCTCGACTTATCATGCCAAATTTGGCAAAATGCGGGCAACGCTTTTCCCCCGGGCATGGATTTCTCTGTAAAAGTTGGAAAGTTTGGGGTTCAATATTTTCATGAGTTTGCAACGGTTTGCAACGATCTGTTCTTTTTTCCCCTTCCCCGTTCGCCGAAAAAAACGCCTGATCGCGGGTTATTGCAGAACTGACTGTTAAGGGTTGTACTTTTTCCCAGAAATTAAAAATACCTGAATTCCATCGAAGACAACGAAGGCTGACATCAACCAAATAATCTTTTTATACAGAGACAGAACATCACTACAAGACAAATAAAGAATCTATTTTTTAAGCTATTATATACATAACAAGCTGTAAAAAGAACCTTCTTCATTGTTGGCTTAAATTGCCACGCCACGCCAAATAACATATTTTTGCCATATCCAATAAAGTTTTCCGTATATATATGTCAACTTTCACTTGGTCTAGAGAAAAAATGAAAACCTGCGCTTCCATTTTCACTTACTTCTCTTTGATCAATAGAAATATTATCTACAATCAAGGACAAAAGTCTTGGGACAAATTTGCAATTTTGGCGCTTTTGCGCACTCGCCAGACGCGAATACAACTTCACCAGCCTAACCTCGCCTCCCACCTCCCATGCAATGTTGAAAACTACTACCTGCAATTTCTTCTGACTTTCAACCTTGTATGTGGTGGGGAGGGGGAACAAAAAAGCAGCGCTTTTTTCAAACTTCAGTAGTAAAACACATACAATTCGTTAAATTAAATAAGTGTCCCAAAGACTTTTGTCCCCGATTGTAGTTATCTTAGACTTACTTAGAATATTAATGAACTATAAAGAGCAGCATGTTTGCCCAGAGTAATTCTGCTGTCAGACTAAAGGTGATAACACCAACACATACAAACATAGAGACCGCGAAAATGGAAGACGAGTTGAATTCTCGCATTTGACCGCTGTGAATGATGTTACTAGATCGTAGGTGAGCCTGCACAGCAAGCATTCCCGTATGAAGAGGTTTATTTGCATTCTGGCCGAGTGCAACTTGGAGCAAGAGCAGAAAAATAGACAAAGGAGGAGGTGCCCCGCCACCCTTCGCTTCAATTTTGTAAATCCGCCATGACAGTTACAAACCTGTTATCTGTGAAGAGCCTTCCAGTTGTTTCCTGAATGAAACAACGAAGAGGACAGCAAAAACCACAAGCTCTACACACACTGCGAAATTAAATATATTGATTCAATTGATTATCCAACTAGCAGTGCACTTTGACCAGCTACACTGTAGCTCTAGCACTTACTTTGCTTAGTAAATAGTTTGGAAATGGACTGGGTATTAATTTTGTATCCAGAAATATAAAAATTGGGTGCGGGAAATCAAACAACATTAGACCGATGGAAAACGTTATTTTAAACGAAATAACAGTCCCTGTTCAGAAAGAGTACTGTAATTAACAATATAATTAACAATAACCCTAAGGGCCACTTTAACTGTGTTTTTTACTGCCTTGGCACTGCCGTCACCAAGAGCATTTTCAACACGAACGCTAGATGCCACAATTATTCCAAGAGGAATCTATAGAGATTTAATGCAAATGCAGAATGTTAAACACAATGGCCAAGTCAAGGTCGACTTTTCAAATAATACAGTGGAACAGGCGTGTTTAAAACATGAAATGGCGAAATTAACGAAGAAACGGCACCATGGGTAAGAGTCAATGTGGGTGTCTGTAAGGGTTAACCCTTACAATTATTGATGAAATATAACCACTGCCGAGTTAGTGATATTCAGCCTAACACAAGCGCTGTGCAGGCTGACCAGAGCACTATTTAGGCTACAGGTGTCTGCGGTAAGGGTTAACCCTTACAATTATTAATGAAAGATAACGACTGTTGAATCAGTGATATTCAGCCTAACATGAGCTCTATGTAGGCTGATCAGAGGACTATTTAGGCTACGGGTGTCTGTAAGAGCTTGTAAGGGTTAACCCTTACAATTACTGAACACCAACCACTGTCGCTGATATTTAGCCTAGCATGGGCGTTATTTAGACTGACCAGAGCACTATTTAGGCTACAGATGTTTGTAAGGGTTAACCCTGACAATTACTGATGAAAGATAACCACTGTCGTGTCAGTGATATTTAGCCTAACATGAGCATTATTTCGGCTGACCGGAGGCTTACTATTTACGCCACAAGTGTCTGTAAGGGCCGTTAACCTTTTCAATTACTGACAGCTAACCACTGTTCAGTCAGTGACATTTAGTCTAACATGAGTGCTATTTAGGCTGACCGGAGGCTTACTATTTAGGCTAACCATAGTGCTATGTCGTCATTTCACCAGTTTGTGGTTTAAAAATGCTCCAGTGGAACCCTCACTTGACAACAACATTCTCGAACATTCTCGAAAAGTTTAACAAGCGTTCAGAGCAGTTTACAGATCGTTCACACTCATAAAAGCCATTTCACACGATTAATAACGTTCCGAATAGACATAAGCTCGAAAAATTTTTTTTTGCAAGTGAACTTCAATGAATGACAAAAAACGGAAGCTCGCTTTTATTTTGAAAAAAACAATAGCTCCCTTATCTGTCAAGTGGCCCGCGATCAAAGTAAGACCAACAAACGAGAGCGTCCGGAAAAACACAGAACTGAAAAGTGGCCGCGGTTTATTGCGTGTATGGCGTTTATGGCGTTTATAGCGTTTATGACGTTTCTGGCACTTTTGGCGTTTTTGGCTGTCTTTTTTAGTTGAAAATCTAGATAAATTGTCAAGTGGGCCGCGATCAACGCGAGACCCACGAGATCAGAGCTCCCGGAGAAAACACATAATTAAAAAGTGGCGTTTATGGCGTTTATGGCTTGTATGGCGTTATTGGCGTTTTCGGCTGTCTTTTCTGGTTGAAAATATAAATAAATTGTCAAGTGGCCCGCGATCAACGCGAGATTCACGAGAGCTCCCGGAGAAAACACAGAACTAGAAAGTGGCGTTTATGGCGTTTATGGCTTGTATGGCGTTATTGGCGTTTTTGGCTGTCTTTTCTGGTTGAAAATGTATATAAACTGTCAAGTGGCCCGCGATCTACGCCAAACACGCGAGAGCTCTCGGAGAAAAAACAGAACTAAAAAGTGGCGTTTATGGGGTTTTGGCGTTTTGAGCTGTCTCCGCGCGCATCGACGTAATTTCGTAATAAATTAACAAAGAACACGCGCGCCAAATTATCATGCTTTATGACGTTATTGTGTTCTGGCTGCCCACTTTATGTAAATGGCTGCCCCTGAAAAAGACGCCTAGCATCTCTTCTACGTTACTCTTGTGCTTATCTAAAAAGAGGGAACCATGTTTTGAAGATCAAGACAAAGCAGATATAGAATGCTAGAGCTGGAAAACGAGCGTTTCAGGGGCGGTGAAAATAAACCTTGGGACCTTCGCGGAATCAAATAGAAAGAATAGTTAATGGACGGTTTCCGTGAGGAAATTTTTGCGAGATTAGACCAGTCTTGTGGAATGTATGGAGGTCGAGTGCAGACCGTCGGCCTACTAGGCCGCCTGACTTTTCTTCCTCTGTAAAATGGAAGCAAAACACCTTAAATTATAACTCGACAAACGTCAAGTCAGCCAATTTTTTTAAAATTCTTTCCTACACGCAGCATTTATGATTTAGAGCAATTGTCGACGCATTTTCATATATCATTTTAAACGCACAACGGCTGAAATCGGAAAGCAAGCACCAAGAGCATGATGTCCCGTAAATTGTATACAGCATCCGGGCTATCTGTGCTTTCACAGTGCCTCTCATCCCCCTCTCCCCTCTTCCCCACCCACGGCAAGGAGTACAAGTGGGTACAATTTAGTTTTTAACGGACTTGAAGTTGAAAGAGGTGCACAGGGAGAGGCAGTGGGCTAACGGTTGGCTTCGAGGGACCAGTAACCTGTCTCAAATATAATTGAAGTAAATCGAAAGAGGTACAGCTTGTAAGCACTTTCCTGACATACAACAACCGTTTCTATGGGCACTGCTATATCAAACATGAATTACCTAACTTTGAACGCGAGTCTCAATGGGGTTAACCGTCAACCATCAAAGGGCCAAAAATTAACCGTCAACTGTCAAAACGCAATATTTTTACCGTAAACCGTCAAATGAGCAAGCCAATATTAGCAGTCAAATGTCTCTGATATCCTTAATTAAGAATTAATTAAGTTGTGCTGTTTATAAATGATCGTTTTAATTTACCACAAAAATGCATTTATGTGCAAGTCCTTTAACTTCTACTCACGGGTGCAAGTGATTGATACGTTCAACGGTAACAAAGGTGATGTAATTACATAAATGAGACACAGTTGAAGCTAACAACCTAATTTGTAGTGGACAAATTAAAGAACTAAAATTGTATCCTTTTAGGAAAAAAAATTAAGTCAAATTTGCGCTGTAATTTCGTGTTATAAACGTTATTCCGAAAAAATAACCGTCCACCGTCAAATGACATAAAATATAACCATAAACCGTCAAACCGGCTTGTTGTTAACCGTCAAAAAAACCCCATCCCCCACCATTGAGACACTCCTTCACTGGTGAAAATATGGCGTCAGTTTTTCGTCAGTAAAAGACAACCATAAGTCGTCAGTGACATGTTAGCGCTGATCAGATTACGACACAGCGTACAATCTTGAAACGAAAGTACTTTTTACAATTAAATGGTTTTTAAGATCAAGATTTAGAGACACTCAAGACAACTCTCTTCTGGAAGCCATACTGTATATTTACAACTGTCATGTTCCTAGCGATAACAACTTTTACAACAATTTTCAGCAATTCCATGGAAATCAGTTTTGTAACAAAAAAACTGAAGCATTTACACACTTGCGCGATATAGAGTCAGCAACATACTGAATATAGTTAGCTACAAGACCTAATCATTGCATTAAAATCTAAAACCATTGAACTAAACCCATTATTGACCATTTGTGTATGAGAGGGAGGCACGTTCAGAATCACCAATTTGGATCCGCCTAAAAATTCAAATTAGTTAAAGTGGTGTTGATTTTAAAAGCATCAGAGAGGGAACCAGCACCAGAAGCACCAATATCGTTACAACTCAAATCCATATAAGTCAATACCGTTTACACTCAAATCCATATTAGTCAATACGGTATTGACTTTAATAGCATCAGAGAGGGAACCAGCACCAGAATCACCAATATTGTTAAACCTCAAATCCAAATTAGTCAGTACGGTATTGACTTTAATAGGATCAGAGAGGGAATCAGCACCAGAATCACCAATATTGTTGAAACTCAATCCAAATTAGTCAAGGCAGTATTGACTTAAATAGCATCAGAGGGGAAACCAGCATCAGGATCACCAATCTCGTTATCCCTCAAAGCCAAAGTAGTCAATACGGTACTGACCTAAATAGCATCAGAGAGGGAAGCAGCACCAGAATCACTAATATTGTTCCAACTCAAATCCAAATTAGTCAATACGGTATTGACCTTAATAGCATCAGAGAGGGAAGCAGCACCAGAAGCACCAATCTTGCTCCAACTCAAATCCAAATTAGTCAATACGGTATTGACTTTAATAGCATCAGAGAAGGAAGCAGCACCAGAAGCACCAATCTTCCTCCAACTCAAATCCAAATTAGTCAATACGGTATTGACTTTAATAGCATCAGAGAGGGAAGCAGCACCAGAATCACCAATATTGTTGTCACTCAAATCCAAATTAGTCAATACGGTATTGACTTTAATAGCATCAGAGAGGGAAGCAGCACCAGAATCACCAATATTGTTCTTACTCAAATCCAAATTAGTCAATACGGTATTGACTTTAATAGCATCAGAGAGGGAAGCAGCACCAGAATCACCAATACTGTTCTTACTCAAATCCAAATTAGTCAATACGGTATTGACTTTAATAGCATCAGAGAGGGAAGCAGCACCAGAATCACCAATATTGTTCCAACTCAAATCCAAATTAGTTAATACGGTATTGACTTTAATAGCATCAGAGAGGGAAGCAGCACCAGAATCACCAATATTGTTCCAACTCAAATCCAAATTAGTCAATACGGTATTGACTTTAATAGCATAAGAGAGGGAAGCAGCACCAGAAGCACTAATATTGTTCCAACTCAAATCCAAATTAGTCAATACGGTATTGACTTTAATAGCATCAGAGAGGGAACCAGCACCAAAATCACCAACATTGCTCCAACTCAAATCCAAATTAGTCAATACGGTATTGACTTTAATAGCATCAGAGAGGGAAGCAGCACCAGGAGCACCAATACTGTTCTGACTCAAATCCAAATTAGTCAATACGGTATTGACTTTAATAGCATCAGAGAAGGAAGCAGCACCAGAAGCACCAATATTGTTAAACCTCAAATCCAAATTAGTCAATACGGTATTGACTTTAATAGCATAAGAGAGGGAACCAGCACCAGAATCACCAACATTGCTCTCACTCAAATCCAAATTAGTCAATACGGTATTGACTTTAATAGCATCAGAGAGGGAAGCAGCACCAGAATCACCAATTTTGTTATATCTCAAATTCAAATTAGTCAATACGGTATTGACTTTAATAGCATCAGAGAGGGAACCAGCACCAGGAGCACCAATACTGTTCTTACTCAAATCCAAATTAGTCAATACGGTATTGACTTTAATAGCATCAGAGAGGGAAGCAGCACCAGAATCACCAATATTGTTCCAACTCAAATCCAAATTAGTTAATACGGTATTGACTTTAATAGCATCAGAGAGGGAAGCAGCACCAGAAGCACCAATATTGTTCCAACTCAAATCCAAATTAGTCAATACGGTATTGACTTTAATAGCATCAGAGAGGGAACCAGCACCAGAATCACCAATCTTGCTCCAACTCAAATCCAAATTAGTCAATACGGTATTGACTTTAATAGCATCAGAGAGGGAAGCAGCACCAGAATCACCAATATCGTTCCAACTCAAATCCAAATTAGTCAATACGGTATTGACTTTAATAGCATAAGAGAGGGAAGCAGCACCAGAATCACCAATATCGTTCCAACTCAAATCCAAATTAGTCAATACGGTATTGACTTTAATAGCATCAGAGAGGGAAGCAGCACCAGGAGCACCAATACTGTTCTGACTCAAATCCAAATTAGTCAATACGGTATTGACTTTAATAGCATCAGAGAAGGAAGCAGCACCAGAATCACCAATATTGTTAAACCTCAAATCCAAATGAGTCAATACGGTATTGACTTTAATAGCATCAGAGAGGGAACCAGCACCAGAATCACCAACATTGCTCTCACTCAAATCCAAATTAGTCAATACGGTATTGACTTTAATAGCATCAGAGAGGGAAGCAGCACCAGAATCACCAATATCGTTCCAACTCAAATCCAAATTAGTCAATACGGTATTGACTTTAATAGCATCAGAGAAGGAAGCAGCACCAGAAGCACCAATCTTCCTCCAACTCAAATCCAAATTAGTCAATACGGTATTGACTTTAATAGCATCAGAGAGGGAACCAGCACCAGAATCACCAACATTGCTCTCACTCAAATCCAAATTAGTCAATACGGTATTGACTTTAATAGCATCAGAGAGGGAAGCAGCACTAGAAGCACCAATTTTGTTATATATCAAATTCAAATTAGTCAATACGGTATTGACTTTAATAGCATAAGAGAGGGAAGCAGCACCAGAAGCACTAATACTGTTCTTACTCAAATCCAAATTAGTCAATACGGTATTGACTTTAATAGCATAAGAGAGGGAAGCAGCACCAGAAGCACTAATACTGTTCTTACTCAAATCCAAATTAGTCAATACGGTATTGACTTTAATAGCATCAGAGAGGGAAGCAGCACCAGAAGCACCAATATTGTTCCAACTCAAATCCAAATGAGTCAATACGGTATTGACTTTAATAGCATCAGAGAGGGAAGCAGCACCAGAATCACCAATATTGTTCCAACTCAAATCCAAATTAGTTAATACGGTATTGACTTTAATAGCATCAGAGAGGGAAGCAGCACCAGAATCACCAATATTGTTCCAACTCAAATCCAAATTAGTCAATACGGTATTGACTTTAATAGCATCAGAGAGGGAAGCAGCACCAGAAGCACCAATATTGTTCCAACTCAAATCCAAATGAGTCAATACGGTATTGACTTTAATAGCATCAGAGAGGGAAGCAGCACCAGAATCACCAATATTGTTCCAACTCAAATCCAAATTAGTCAATACGGTATTGACTTTAATAGCATCAGAGAGGGAAGCAGCACCAGAAGCACCAATATTGTTCCAACTCAAATCCAAATGAGTCAATACGGTATTGACTTTAATAGCATCAGAGAGGGAACCAGCACCAGAATCACCAATCTTGCTCCAACTCAAATCCAAATTAGTCAATACGGTATTGACTTTAATAGCATCAGAGAGGGAAGCAGCACCAGAATCACCAATATTGTTCCAACTCAAATCCAAATTAGTCAATACAGTATTGATTTTAATAGCATCAGAGAGGGAAGCAGCACCAGAATCGTCTATATGGTATGTACCTATACCCACATGAGTCAAAGAGGTATTTACAGTAAGAGCCTCACAGAAATACTCAAAGTTCAACGATCCATCAAGTAGTGTTTCACCATAGAACTCTAAAGCCGTAATGTCGAGGTGGGAACCAAAAGTATGCAACAACTGCGATTGAAGGTTTTTCTTATGGGTTGCGCACTCCTCTACACAGTCAAACGCGAATTTCAGATTCCTGCTTATTTGACTTTCGCCGTTTATATGTGCGGCGATGCTTTTTACAAGACACACTGTGTATTCTTTGCATCGTGAGACAACAATTCCACTCATGAACAAAAACACTTGGTTCAGTTCAGCTAAATATCTCTCATCAGTCACTACTGTGTCACAGTCAATTTCTCCGCTGAGAATCTTCGAAGCGAGATAGAAACCACTAAAGAATTCTTGAAAGCTCTTGTGCGTAAATCCGTAACGCACACAACGTCTTCTTGGACTACCTAGACTGACTTGGACTGATAAAAATCCAAACTTAGTTAAAAGACTTAAAACAGTCGAACTGCAATCAAATCTGCTTTCTTCAATATATAGCTGTCCTTCACACAGAGATTTGAACGCCATATGCCCCAGATCTATCAGCTCTTTCTCGTACACTTTAATCAGGTCGTCTTTGGTACTCGCCAATTGGTTCTTCCCTTCATATCTTTTCAAAACACAGAGTACAATTCAATGTACAATTGAGTCCTGCTCGTCGGAAAAGAACCCTGGAAATCTTCGCAAAGAAGACAAAGTAAAGTGGTGTTTAAAGGATTTGCCATCAATTCACGTAAGTCTCGAGATCCTGACCGGGGTGAAAGTTGGTTTAGGAGTTTGCGAGCCAAAGGTCTGTTGTTTTTAAAATACTTGAAGATGAAACTTTCTGCATCTTCCGTAGTGAATCCCACAATTTCCCATAGGGTGTCACAGAACCGTCTAAATTTCATTCCAACTTCATGTCTAGATGTGAAAACGATGCGACATTTAGAGAACTCTCTACCGTCAGCAAGTTTTAAGTACATGGCCAGTTTACTAGGATCTTCATCTAAACCATCAAGTACTAACAAAACTTTGGACTGATTTTCACGGATGAATTTGAAAATGTTTTCTTTGGATTCTTTGTTAATATCTTCGGGGAGAATTTGTTCTTCGATATCATGGCATCTAAGCAGTAGCAGCAATTGGATTTCTGGAAAAGACGCGTCCCATTCTTCCCGTCTATTTGCCCAGTCATACGCCAGCTTTTGGCAGTAAGTTGTCTTTCCCATACCAGGATCTCCTTCAATCAAAACAGTCCGTGGCTTCTGACTTCCTTCATGCGCCTTGAAGATAGCTGTCATGTTGGTGATTTCTTCAGCCAATGTTCCTCTATTTTTTTCTTTGTTCAAAAACCTGAGCCTGGTGAAAATCTCATCCAGATGAAAGCTGAAATCTTCACACCATGGTACTGGCAGCACACGGCCTTGACGGGTTTTGTAGAGCTGGCGGATCCTTTCTATCTCATGCGCTGGATAAGACATGCCTAGAAAAAGAGAAAAAGACAATAAATTAGATTAGAAAATACGCTTTTTATTTTAACCAAGCTAAGAAATAAAAATTACTTCAATTAAACCTGAGAGGCAAAAATTATATAATTTGCAATTATGTTTATTTACCATGCATACGATATCAGGAATGTTTATGATGTCGACTTGCTTGATCTCTCGTTTGGCACTTGATAAATAAAAGTTTTTGAATTCTATAGGACCATTGCCTTATCGGAATTTTCAGGCACTGCGCTCTAACAGCAAAGACCGCTTTGACTTTCAGCACTACTGAAAAGCTATAGTATGACATAAACGTAACAAACTGACTTTGCTATGGCAATGTACTAGATAAATATTATGAATAAATGTTGACCGGTAAAATGTCCTTCTCCTGAAGAATCACAGAATCAAAATTTAAAAGGTATACATTTGAAATTATCAAAGTAGAGGGAGCCAGAGTTAAAAAGTCCGAATATGCCGTTATTAATACTAAATCAAAAGACAACACTATTCTCCTCTTTCAAAACAGTTGCAAATAACTTGGTACTCATCAAATTTTGTTTAGTCTTGGAAAATGCAAGTTAAACTAAGGTAAAACATTTTAAGCCTTTAACCTCGGTGTTCTATTTTACCTCAAACAACAACTGGAAGCTGCATATAGTTATATGTAACTGTCCCCGTCCCCCGGGGGTGGGTGGGGGGGGGGGGGTGGAATTGGGCGCTGTTATCGCGAGAAATTGAAGCTGAGTACGTAAAAGCTGAGCACGCAAAAATCTCTCTTGAACGAGGCAATTATTTCAATGTTTTGTTGGAAAGTGCACTCATAGGGAAATTTGTTAAAGTTTTCTTTGAGTTTTGCATGTTCTTTTTGGCTTACTCTCTTTGGCAGTTTTGCTGACATGTACCGTTTCTCTGCTCGCTGGGAAAATTTCCGTCCTCACAGCTAGGAAAGTGATTATTTTACGGAATGGCGTCCATGACGAGAAAGGCCCTGTTTTTCTCCAATTTTCAGGGGATAAATTCCAAGGTTGACTGCCTGTATTTCTTTGTTTTCTTAAAGTTAGTTGCATTTTCATATGTTCAATAAAAAGGCATTTATGGAATAACATGAAGTCACTGTATCAGCAGATCCGAATACTGACAAGAGTCGGTTCTGACATGATTATTCCATGTCTAACTATTGTTACAACTCACCCTCATCTCCAGAAGATTCCGTCGCACTATCCAGCTCATTCATTTTGTCCTTGATGGAGTCCTCGTTCTTTTTCCACTGCATCAGGAGCTCCTTGTAATGTTCCTCGGTGATAGGGTCCATTTTCTGATGCATGATTTTGTCCATGACGTCACCATAACGATCTCCTCCTAATCTGACCAGCATTTCCCGGATGTTCTCGCAGTAGTTAACAAATACTGCATCATTAACACGGGATTTGTCTGCATGGTCAAGCACAGTATTCATGAAATACCTCACGCGGGCTATGTCAGCCTCGCGGCTTGTGTCTGCTGCATGAGGAGGTACGTCCCAGCCAGCTGTTGGTGGAGTCAACTTACAAACTGTCCTTAACAGAATCATAAGAAGTGTAGGGTCAAAGTCTTTGGATGCCACCGAGGAAGCGCGATCAGGATACAGTTGACCCCATTGCTTTGAAGTGAGGATTCTTTGCTTTCGAAGTGACCGCAGTGTGTCATGATTTTGATAATCTTTCAAATGTTTCCGAAGATTTTGTGGCGGAATGATTCTGTCAAATGTTTCCCTCAGGAATGCCGAACCCACAGTGACCAGAATCTGACACAACTGAGCATAATTGGATTCCTCTTTCGTGGAGGTTAATTTGGGAGTAGTGCCTACAACAGTTCACATAAAAAGACTTCAGTAATGAGTCACCTCTTACAATCTACTTCCTTAGGATGTTATTTAATGCTTTGTTATCATGGTCCTAACGGCCAGGCAATTCTGAATTTCGGTGAAAGACACTGGAATCATAGCACACGGCCAAAACTTTTGAAGCTGACAATAATTCATGCCCACTCCTGAGACAATATAACATTCTTTTAAACAAACATTAATTTTAGCGCTTTTTGCATTCTTCCGAACATTCTTTTTACGTGCGTATTTAATTTATGCGAATTACTCTCTATATTCTATACTCTATATTCTATATGTTGATTTAACTTGGTCATTTGCTTTACTTGTTTTGAGATTTGCTGAGTTGTCTAATCGGTAAGTACATAAGTTTGGTTTTCGTTTTACGACTCTCAATTGAACACCGCTCAAACCCATTGGACTCGTTATTTGATGCTAACTCTTCTTGCGGTCTACCAATAAGCACCACTACTACTAAGTACCGCTAAGCACCAAGGACCTAGGCGAAGTTCATCGTCTTTACAGGGTTTCGTTATTGGTATTAATAAAGATAGGAAGCGTACGTATTTTGGAAGCGTCCGTATTATAGATGTAAATGAACTGTCTAAGAGTGTATGAATTCTGGATTTTTGAGATCAAATTAAGGTTACTTCACACCTTCGCGGGTGCCCTTCAGGAAAAAATTCGCACGTGCTTCAGTTTCAATAAAACCTAAACAAACTATATATCAGTAGAAAGCTTAATAAATGTAGTTTTTGAGAAAAATATAATTTAAGTGACTTTTTCTTTTGGGAAGTGTCAGCAGCCGGTAAACCGTGAAACGACCGAGAGTTGTTCTCGTGAATTAATCGGGTATCGAATGCCGCGGCACGAGCAAAATGGCTGCACAGTCTTATTCAACAGGCATCAATCAACAAAACGGTGTCAGGCTTTTTCGATACTTTGATTGGTTGCCAAGATATCCTAGTCCAAAGTCGAAGAAGCTAAAAATATACGAGACGCGTTGCGTAAATGGTCGCCACGGGAAAAAATATTTCAAATATGATAATTTCCTGCCACCGTTTTGTTTGTTATTATCCGTGGTATGCTTTGGCCAAATTTTACGAAAATCCGTGAAATCTACATACCCTATTAATTCGCTCAAAGTCGACACATTCTACGAGAAATCAAACGCGAGATTTTCGCTCAAAAAGGTTTGTAAACAACTCGCGCCGCCCCACGAGATTATATCGCCTCTTGAAACCGCAAGCCAATGGCGTAACAGGACCTCTTGGCGTCAACTACAATGGGTTAGAATTTCCCGGGAAAAGTGTTGCATTACAGTCACGTTATCGATCTTTTGACCGGCAAGACGAAAGAAAAGCAATCCTGGCAATGGGTAAAGTTGCCAAAGGCAAGAGGAAATCCCGCGTCAAGAAACGAAACGCGTCAACCGAAGGAGAATCAATCGAATCGAGCGAGAACATGAATCCTTATGTACAGGGGGAGGAAGGTTTAGAACGCTCAGAACTCTTTTTGCAGCAGAGTGGCCACGGCCTGTTAGTCGAAGTCCGAGGAACACTCAGGGTTTTTACAACGGCAAATCCATTCGGCTCGTAGTCCAGTCCTGAAACATTACACAACTGAAATCAAAATTCACACTTACATCGGTCGGTCACCTAACGTTCATACCAGACGAAATTCTCGTACTGTTGATATCAACGATGTCTTATTTGTGGCGACTTGAAAGAAATTTATTAAAACTAAAGCTTAAACCGACTATTTTAAAAAGGTTTTTTTTTATCATCTGCATCTAAAGTTATCTTCTTGAAACACTGTTATAATACCATGTCAGAGGAAAAGCGAAAATCATGTTTCCTTATAGCTACACTATCACATCGCATCACAGGTGTGATCTCAATTTTGGGTTCAACAAAATTGGGAAAATTCCTGCTATCGAGCTAAAACAGCAAACTAATTGAGAGCCACTTGTTAATTACGTTAAAATCGAGAGAACAAGTATTTTATGTTGGTTTTACTGGTTTATCAAATCCTTGCAACTTACCTTGTCTGGGTTGCAGGCTAACGTAGTGTTTCTCGTGGATGTGTCCCAAAACAAGCGGGCTGGTGCTGCCAACAAGATGATCTGGATTGATGACTAAATCACAGCCAAGACTGCTGATTACACGAATAGGAGTTTTATAGCAGCTTGCTGCGGCACGAAGAATCAAGTGGTCGCCCCATGTGCCATCCTTTTCCATGTTTCTCAAGTAATCAGCCCAAGATGGGTATCCATGGACAAAGTTGAACAAATCTGTTCCATCCGTCTTTGAGAGAAAAAACAATTTAAACTTAATTGAATGGACTAAAACTATCTGACACGATATGACAGTCGTCTTGGCTTATACCAAAATAAACGTTTGGTTGTCAATAATTCACGTTTTTACACTGAATGGGTATTCAAAACCTAGCCCGGTTGTCGCTAGATTTATGGAATTATGTTGACATATAGTTTACTAAATAAGGTAACATCCCTCGATTGAGCCAGGGACACAAAGTTCCTACTGATACCAAAGCTTTTGCTGGTTATTTAGCCCGGCAATAACTATGACTACGTACTAGAGAAAAGACTATAATATTTAAATTCCATTATCAGTTACTCGAAGAGATTTCAGAGCCCTGTTTTCCTAATATTATACAAAGCACACCGTCTTTCGTTCGCATCAGAAGACACTTGTGGACCTCTGACTTACCAGTTTGGGCGAGTTCCTGAGGAATCCGACTAACGTTTCCCGCAGTTCTACTTCCGAAATTTGGATTCCTTTAAGGCTTTGCAGTTGCTCTGACAGTGCGTGGAACATACAGTTTCCAGATCCTGGGTTGTCACAAGTGCTGAATCCCTTGTCCGAAGCAATCTTTTGTAGATTCTCTGTCGCGTCAGTTTTTTCGTTGAACTCGTTTGGATCACTCTCCATTTGCTGCAGATCACGAATACTTTTCATAGCTGGAAGCAGTCAAAATTACTGCCGTTATAATAATCGTCTATCGAATTGGTTAGCTAAGTAAAAGACCACGCGTTCCTCTGGTTAATACCTGATGTTATATATTGCTGCAAGTCATACATACATACAAATACTTTTTCAAGACTAAACGTTGAACTAAAACTAAGAAAGAATAGGAATTGAACGAAATAACAACAAATTGGGGTTTGGAATTTCAGCGTCTACAGCCTTAATCAGGCAATTACTGACTTGGGTTTTGGTTTTGGGTTTCCTAGGTTTTCAGATTGGCTGAGTAGTCTAATTGGTAAGTACATTGGTTTGGTTTTCGTTTTACGACTGTCAATTGAAAACCGCTCAAACCTATTGGACTCACTATTTGATCCTAACTCTTCTGGAGGTCTCGTGTACCACTAAGCACCAAGAAACTGTGTGAAGTTCATCGTCTTCACAATTTTCCATATTAGTATTAATGAAGAGTGTGGAAGTGTCCGTATTATAGAGGTAAATGAACTGTCTAAGAATGTATGAATTCTGGATTTTTGAGATCAAATTAACTGTCCGTGATATAGATGTTCCCGTAAGAAGACGTTCGAGACAGTGTATTAAAATTTTCGTATACTTACAACTTCCTGCAAAGTTACATAACATGATTTATTTATAAATCTGTTATAGTTCTGAGCTGCTATTTACCTGCATGGTCCTCGCCAAGTATCTTCTTGGTACCCTGGGTACTAGAAGTAGACGAAACTGTAGGAGATTTGTGTTTTCGGCTTTGAGTTGGACCGTTAACAAAATTGGTTTGCCCTGCACATAGAAAGGCATTTTAAATTAAACAAAAGATTAGCCACAAAGTTTGCATTTTTGAAAATCATCAGTTCTTCCTGGTATGCCGATTAACACTAATACAGTATTAAAAGTTAAATGAACATGCAAAAGTGCTTCTCACTACTGTTTTTTTTTAGAGGTGAAGTCCAAAAATGTAAACATAACGGCTTCACTGAAACATTACACAACTGAAATCAAAATTCACACTTACATCGGTCAGTCACCCAACGTTCATACCAGAAGAAATACTTATACTGTTGATATCAACGATGTCTTATTTGTGGCGACTTGAAAGAAATTTATTAAAACTAACGCTTAAACCGACTATTTAAAAAAAAATTCTTTTATCATCTGCATCTAAAGTTATCTTCTTGAAACCTTCCTATAATAACATGTCAAAGGAAAACTGAAAATCATGTTTCTTTATAGCTACACTATCACATCGCACCACGGGTGTGATCTGAATTTCGGGTTCAACAAAATTGGGAAAATTCCTGCTATTGAGCTAAAACAGCAAACTAATTGGGAGCCACTTGTTAATTACGTTAAAATCGAGAGAACAAATTTTTTGTTGGTTTTACTGGCTCATCAAATCCTTGCAACTTACCTTGTGTTGGTTGCAGACTAACGTAGTGTTTCTCGTGGATGTGTCCCAAAACAAGCAGGCTGGTGTTGCCAACAAGATAATCTGGATTGATGACTAAATCACAGTCAAGACTGCTGATTACACGAATAGGAGTTCTGAAGCAGCTTGATGCGGCACGGAGAACCAAGTGGTCGCCCCATGTGCCATCCTTTTCCATGCTTCTCAAGTAGTCAGCCCAAGATGGGTACCCATAGACAAAGTTGAACAAATCTGTTCCATCGGTCTTTGAGAGCGGAAAAAGTTTAAAGTTAATTGAATGGACTAAAAGTAGCTGACACGATATGACAGTCGTACTGGCCTATACCAAAGTAAACGGCGATTGGTTTTCAATATTCTTAACAATAATTCACGTTTTTACACTGAATGGGTAATCAAAACCTAACCAGGTTGTTACTAGATTTATGGAATTATGTTGACACATAGTTTATTTAAAAAGGTAACATCCCTCGATTGGGCCAGGGACACAAAGTTCCTAGTGATACCAAATCTTTTGCTGGTTATTTTGCCCGGCAATAACCATGATTACGTGCTCGAGAAAGGACTATAATATTCAGATTCCATCATCAGTTTCTCGAAGAAATTTCAGAGCCCTGTTTTCCTAGTATTATACAAAGCACAGT
Organism: Orbicella franksi; assembly: GCF_964199315.1. Taxonomy (NCBI): domain Eukaryota; kingdom Metazoa; phylum Cnidaria; class Anthozoa; order Scleractinia; family Merulinidae; genus Orbicella; species Orbicella franksi. The sequence goes on from NC_138157.1 coordinate 12,270,936, forward strand.
TTCATTCACATCGGAAGACCGCTGACTTACCAGTTTGGGGGAGTTCCTGAGAAATTCGACTAACTTTTTCCGCAGTTCAGTCACCGAAATTTCGATTCCGTTCACGCTTTGAAGTTGCTCTGACAGTGCGTAGAACATACAGTTTCCAGATCCTGGGTTGTCACAAATGCTGAATCCCTTGTCTGAAGCAATCTTTCGCAGATTCTCCCTTGCGTCAGTTTTCTTGTTGAACTCGTTTGGATCACTCTCCATTTGCTGCAGATCACGAATACTTTTCATAGCTGGAAGCAGTCAAAATTCTTGCCGTTATAATAATCTTCTATCTAATTGGTTAGCTGAGTAAATGATCTCGCGTTTGTCTGGTTTATACATAATTTATCACTGCAAGTCACGATGAAACATTGTAAAAACATTGTATTGTATTGTCGAAAGTAGTCACGCAATTACTGTCTTGGGTTTTGGTCAGTTTGGGTTTCCTGGGTTTTCAGATTGGCTGAGTAGTCTAATTGGTAAGTAATTGGTTTGGTGTTTTCCTTTCACGACACTCAGTTAAAAGCCGCTCTAACCTATTGGACTCATTATTTGATCCTTACTCTTCTTGAGGTCTCGTGTACCACTAAGCACCAAGAACCTAGGTTAAGTTCATCGTCTCCTCAATTTTCCATATTAGTATTAATGAAGAGTATGGAAGTGTCCGTATCCTAGAAGTAAATGAACTGTCTAAGAATGTATGAATTCTGGAATTTTGGCAACAAATATTAACTGTTCTTAATATAAAGGTGTCTGTAAGAAGAGGTTGGAGTGTATTACAATTTTCGTAATCTTACAACTTCCTGCAAAGCTGGACATAACGTGACTTATTTATAAAATTTTTACAGTTCGAAGCTGCCATTTACCTGCATGGTCCTCGACAAGCATCCTCTTGGTATCCTGGGTACTAGAAGACGATGAAACTGCAGGAAATTTGCGTTTTCGGCTTTGAGCTGAATCTTTAACAAAATTGGTTTGACCTGCATACAGAAAGGTATTTTAAATTAAACAAAAGAGAAGCCATTTTTGAAAATCAGCAGTTTGGCCTGGTATGCCGATTAACACTAGTACTATTAAACGTGCTTCTCAGAACTGTTTTTGGGTGAAGTCGAAAAATATCAACATAACGGATTCACTAAGACATTACAGACCTGAAATCAAAATTCACACTTACACCGAATTAGTTTGGTCATACTTTAGACAGCCGGGTCCAGTGTGCAGTTTATCATTCTTGATGTGTGGTGATACAAAATTTGTTTAAAAACGTCTTTTCTCGTGACAGTCACTATCACTTGTTATAAATTTGTAGATCTTTTACAAAAATTTCCCAAAAGTACATACCATCAACGAGGGTTAACATTTGGTTAACAAGACCTTGACTTTGTTTGTCCCACCCATATTTCTTCTTGTAGGAAGAACGCAACTGTTTAGCCTCCTGAAGTCTTGTCTCTCTATCTTGATTCCAAACTTTCTTAATGGCTTCAGCCCACACCAGAGGATCCTCGGAATCAATCACACATGCTGAACCAAACGGTACTTTACGCAGGGCTTCTCCAAATCCTGAGTTCTTGCTGACAAGTACAGGGAGACCAGCTGATAATGCCTCTAGACCTGTCAAGCCAAATCCTTCTGTTCTGGAAGGCATCAGTACAAGATCTACTTCGCAGAACAATCGTTCCAAATCCTCTCTGCTTTGCAGGCAACTTCTAACTGTCAGGCGGAGAGCAGGAAGACCACACTCAAGCAGACGCTTTGCTATGTCCTCGTGCTTTCCTTCAGGGGCACCAACGAAAACAAGATGAGCATCACTCAACTCAGCGACAGCTTTGCCAGCAACATCAAAACCTTTCAACTGAAAATCTTCAGCATCTCCGCGGCCAAACACTAAAATGCCACATCGTTCTCTCTCTTCAGCAGCATGTTCAATATTCAGAAATTCATCAAAGACACCAGGGGTAATGTTAAGAATGCTTTCATCTTTCTTACACCAGCGAAGATATCTGCGAAAGGCCTCGCACAACTTCGGCCCAACTCCCACAACGAAGTCAGCCTTTTCGCAAAGTTCCACTTCTACTTTGTGCTTCTTCTCGCCCGTGGAAATCGGATTTTGGTAGGACTTAAACATCCCTATTTCCTCTGGGTCTGTGTGGACAACTTGAATCCACTTACATTTGTGAGATTCCCTTATTATTTGTGCTTGGTGACCAAGCTTCACCCCATGACCAACGATGACATCAATTTGCAAATGATTTGGCGGAAAGCTGAGCAATTCTAGTCCCTCAAAACCAGGCCGTCGTGTTGCTTTAACAAGTTTAATGTGGTGACCAAGGGCCGTTCTCTTGTCTTCTTCGCTGCACTGTGGAACAAACAAAGAGATTTCCACCTCAGGACATTTAGCCAACTCTATGGCTAATTCTCTGTTTAAGGTGGAGAGTCCGCCTTTAGTTGATCTCCATTCTGATGCTAGTATTGTTACGCATAATTTGCCAGAGGTTGGATGAAGCTCGCCACATTTCCTTTGTGAAGAAGACGTCATGGCCACATGCCAGGAGATCAGACTCCTACGAGGAAAAAAGAAACAGACTTGTAAAAACCATATAATTGTCGACATTTTATACATTTTGCCCATTTTATACTTTGCATCTGATTGGTGCAGCCATTTGGTTTCTTTAGCTAAACAGAAAGATTAAGTAAACCAAGCAAAGTAATTTCAGTTTTATTTTGCGAGATCAACAATCCATATATCTCTGTTAGACATAGAGTGAAGCTAAAATAATTTCCACTTCATCTGTAATAGGCCATTTTTGATCTATTGAAATTCAGCTTGATAGTGAGGTCTAAAGGACACAAACAAAAGAAATGAATAAACATGTTCATTCAGTTTCCTTTATTTGTATCCTCTAAGCCTCACTGCCATGCTGAATTTTAATATATCGAAAACGGTCTATTAATCATTTTGATACTACATTCTCAAACTCATTAACAATTCATCAGGTTTGCAGTACAAAGGAAATAACGACCGCGACGGTGTTTGGATATCTTATCTTAATTAGCATAGATTTTTACGATTTTATTTCTCCATTTCCTTCTTAGTTTTAGTTTCGGTTTTGAAAAACATTTAGCTGAGAAAAAAACTGCGATAAAATATTTTTTGGAAACATCATTATAAAAAGGTAAAAAAGCTCAAAAGCTAGGCGACGTTTCGACGTTTTCACAATATCATTATCAAGCCAAAAAGTTAAGGAACTAAAATCTTAAAATACTAATAAGAACAATAGTATCTAATTAAGTAGTAACAAAGAAAATGCTACTGGTTAAACAAAACGTTTTCGTACGTATTCAGTCCCGCTGGGTATTCAAAGTAGGCTTGAGTTTTTGTGATGTGAAGCATTTCGAATAATAAACAATCGAATTTGCTCTGACACGTTCTCAAAATATTAAAATGGCTCTCATTCAGTAGGTAGTTACTGCCGTGAGCTTCAAGAAAATGTTTCCCAATTGCCGAGTGTCTGTGTTTAGCAACGTGTTGAAAAAGGTGGCGGGCTGTATAGCCCACATAATCTGCATCACACAGATATTTCATCGAATTTTTTTAGTTTGGAATGAGGAAATATTTCAAACACTCAAGAAAGTGTTTGACCACATTTCCAAACACCTCGAAGTTCCGCAAAAATACGACACTACGGGACGTATTTTTTACTCTCCTGTCGATGTTTGGAAATGTGGTCAACACGGACTTTCTTGTTTGATATACAGTTGAACCTCTCCACCAGTTAACGGCCACGTTGTGGACAGAAGAGTGGCCGTTAAAATTAGGGGTCCAATATGATACCTCGATTTCTTCGGAGGTGCAACATTTTTATCTTTAAAAGATGGTTATTGTAGCATATAAATACGTAACACAATGAAAATATATCGATAATACAGAAACCAAAAAGGGCAGCGCGGCCAACGACGCGCGGTATGAACTCAATTCTCGTCAACTTTTACACTAAAAAATGGCGTTCCCTTTGCACCGTTCGTCAGTCGTTGATTGACTGGTCTTTGTCGCGAGGTTGGGACGCGTTTTAGTGGGTAAAATAAGAGTAAATGTATGGACTGTCCGCCGGGACGAAAAAAGTAGCCGTTGTAGAGAGGTGGTCGTTAGTGGAGGGTCGACTGTATTACGTCAAACCTCTATAAAGCGGACCCTCGACGAATGCTTTAATGTCCTTAATATAGGGTGACCGCTTAAAACAGATTCCTACAGAACACCTTATATTATAAGCCAGAAGCCATTATTGGGAGTATTGGGATTAATCTCGTGACCATATCGATGTCACTGCGTTCATTCGTTTTGTTACGAAATCGGAATGGAGTAAAAATTGGTCGACAGCTAGGCAGATCACGCTGCAACGTTCAAGTGATCAAGCAAGTGAAAAGCACACCGCAACTCAATCGTAAACACTCTTTTTCTTTAGTCTTCGTATTGTAGCTTAATTTAGCTCTTATTAGCCAAGCAGGAGGTCTGTATGGGAGAATCTTGAACCACGTCGAGAGTAAGATTCTCCCATACTGCCCGACTGAGCTCGGTTAATAAGAACTATTACATGGCAAACAAGGAAAATTCAATTTTGTTCAATGTAACCGGTTTGTACTAGTTGACATTTTGCTTGCGAACGGCGATGAGCTGAACTTAAATCTGCCAAAGTTTGCTCGTCCTCTTTCCCTTTTTTGCTATTGATTTCTAGAACTAATATTTTTCTTCGCAAAATGTAACCGGTCTTAGATACCGGTCTAGATGGGAAAACATGGGAAAAAGTAGACCACGGTCAATATCAATTTCAGCCAATGTAATTCATGAATTCGGTAGTTCTCAGTCCTTGTGTAACAAAGCCATATAATAACAAGAAATAACACGCAAACTGCAGTGATAAACATGGCAATAAAACGCATGGTTAGAAAGCAAACCTTACACCTTTTTACTTGACACTTCGTGTGTTTCAACATACATTTTCAACTCAGACTTGAGGCAGATCAAGAATACGAGAGAGATAATATTTTGTAAAAATCAGCGCAGTTCTCGATCAAACTGGACAAAATATTCGATGTTATAATAATAACCTAAGTTATTCTCGCGTTTTGATTGGTTCTCGCCAATGATCTATTAGAGGACAGACGCACAATTGACGTCGTCATTTTAAAGTTTTCCCTCTGTGTTTTAAAATGGCAGAAAGTTTTGAGAGTTAAGATAATATTTTAAGTGACTGGACGAAAGATAAGGTTGAAAAAAGTCTAGTCGAGGCATTGAACAGGTACAAGAAGCAGGAAGAGGAAGGAAAAAGCCGGGTTTTTTTTTAGAAAATAACTCAGAAAAATACTCTAGCAGTCTCAGTCGGCAGTCGAGCGAGACTAAATCAAACACAAAATTGGTTTTGAAATTACTTTAAGATAAGACTCGAAACCATTACTTTCTCTCGAATTTAACGACCCCAATAACCAAAATTGTTGTATCATTAATTTTTTAAAGCAATTCAACTTTTCTCATTCTCAAAATCATTGTTGACGCAGATTGCAGGAATGAAACTTCAAAATCAGTTAAAATAAACACATAACCTTGCTTTCCGACGCGAAAGTTCTAGTCCGTTTCAGGGCACAGCAGCGAGCAAAGTATTGTTAACCACGGCTCACGGCCAACTATATCGCAGCTATAGGGTGTCTCCGACACTATATCAAACTGATTTGAGAATCACCTACCACAGAGGACACAAATTTTCACCACCGTCACTAACATTCCTTTCATTTAAAACTCGAATCGAATGGCCTCCAGTGTTGACCGTAACCACAAGTTTTCCGAGCGTACTTTTTCAACTCCTGCAATATTCAAGGCAACATCCAAGCTTTTCGGCTCACAGGGCTACTACAATGACAAAACTGACCTGACTTTTCTAGAATTTTCTTTCTTCTTTGTTCAATTCTGCTTTCACTATAAGTTTTCATTTCACGAGAAGCGATTTTCGAGTCAGGTTTGACATTGGCGTGATTTTCCTGGACCAATCACAATTCTTTGCTACGTATAGCAACCAATGAGATTGCTTCATTTTGTATAGACAATAGATTACGTCAAATTGCTTTTTTTCGGGTTCGCCAAAGTGGGCAAAGGCCGGCTTTCGAGTTATAGAACTTATGGTGAAAGATTCTAAAATAAAAGTTTTATCTGTAGTAGTTTGTTTCTTTATTAGATAAAACAAATAGATTCCATGTTGCCGTGCGTCTGTTCAGTATTATCATCATAGAAGACGTCAAAATGTGGCAAGTACATCAGTGACACACTAGGCTATCGCCTCGTGTGCCACTTTTTGTTCTTACCACATTTTGACGTCATCTGTGATCTATTACTGAACAGACGCACGGCAACATGGAATTTATTTGTCAATTTTTCACTTTTGATCAAGTCAAACGATAATCAAAACATGTTCACTATTACAACATTTCTAGTAGTTTTTGGTTTGAGTCTAGTCGGAGGAGACAAAATCGTTGCATTAGGGATGAAGAACATATTGAAGCTTGTCAACACTAAACGTTTTCAAACATTTGGGTGCAAACGGAGCAAATGTGTTGATTCGCTGAAAAAAAGGGATTTCCTTTGCAACGAAATCCCATTAATGTGCGGAACGGGTAGCTCTACGTTGTTCAGACCACGATAACAATAAGCGAGTTCTGTCAACAGACTACCGACTTCTGTTAGCAGACTGGCGACTTCTGTTAACAGACTAACGACTTCTTTTAGCAGACAAGCTATTTCTGTTAGCGGTAAGCGTCTTCTGTTAGCGGACTAGCTACTTCTGTTAACAGACTGGCGACTTCTGTTAGCAGACTGGCGACTCAGTTATTTTTTAAAGTAAAACCAGTGAGCAGCACGTCTGCGAACTACTTGAGTTGTAAAACTTTTTTATTTTCTCCTACGCGTTTCGTGTGACTAGCGCACATTTCTTCAGGGAGTTTAACAATACAATCAAGTATACCTGTATATATACCTAGATACAATTCTGCATTTCGCAAAAAACGACACCTACGGATTTGCGTATACAAACCGCTCGGTAATGCGTCTAGGAAACAGGCACAAAAATATTATTAAGGTGTGACATATTTTAAGTGTGACATAACTATTTGGGGCCCACAGTTTTAGCTAAAACTGTGGGCCCCAAATAGTTATGTCACACTTAAAATATGTCACACCTTAATAATATTTTTACGAAAACGTTTTTGGACTCGCAGCTCATTAAAAACATGCGACTTGTTTCTTGCACCGCGCAAAATATGTCGATCTCCAAATTTGTAAAGATAAGACTTTCGGTAATTTGAATATTAAATATCTTACCTCCAAGTTAGTTGGCTTTCTAGTCGGGTGCAGGAAAAAAAAAAATTACGTGTGATTTTGAAGGCAAATTGTACGTGAAAACTAAAACTTCTATCGTGCGGGAAATTGTGCGGGATTATTGACGAATCAATGTTCTTGCCAAGTCCTAAGGAAAATCTGCATTGACGATAGTTTAGCTAAATTTATTTCAGTAGCAGTTCAAATATATTTAGCAGTCTTAGCAATCGCCAATCCTTTTAGAAAACTGTGTCTGGCTGCCTAAGAAAATCATGTTGCGTGACATGAACTAGATGACATGAATTAGACGAGTATGAAACCAGAATAAATAGCAAAACAGAATGCCTCATCTTCCCTTATAAATGAGTTCCTTTTCAAAAAGTACTCCTTCCTTGATTCAATAAAAATATGTAGCTCTAATATTTCTTCATAAACTGCGTTAAGGGTCGCCTGAATGCTCGGATGTTATCCGCAAAAAACACAACTTGAAAGTTTATGCAAATTAAGTGCAATACAATTTGCACCTTGTCATAGGGCTGTTGATTTCTCGAAGGAGTTTATCTGTTCGCCCTCCAAAGGAGATATGACTCTTGAAAAGGGTTTAAGATCGCAACACGGCAAAGATGTTCAGCTGCACAATTCACTCGGACCGCCACGACCAGTAAACGAACTTCGTACAATTTCTGCTAGCATGTACGATGTAATCGCCATAAGTTGTAAAATGACCTGGAAAATTCTTTGGGAACAAGTTCTCCATAAATGCGTAGACAGCTGTCCTTCATTCTTGAATCAAAATGGCAGAAACTCACAACTTGCGACTGGATTAGGAGGATACTCAACGACGCAAATTGAATAGTAAATATCTAAGAGGAACTCTTGTGCTAAAATATCCTGATTCTTTAGTTTGTTTTTATTCTGTCCAGCACGCGTTTTCGTAAAGTACGATTTGATACTGGGGGTACGAAGCCGGAGTAAACGCTCTTAGAGCGTCTAGTTGAATCACTAAAGAACGGAAAATCACGTGTTTTCTGAGTAAAAGAGTCACATGTTTTTTATCCTTATCGAAGTGTTAGACCAGTGTTGTTAAGCGAAGAACATCGTTGCCTGTTTGTGGATGTTTTGTCATGAAATCGACGATAAAGTATACGGAAATTGCAAAAATCCATCTAACTATCACTGTAGCACGTGTTCATTGTCACGCAATAAAAAATAAAATCAAAAACCATTCAGTGGATAAAATCAAGAAATTGTGATATTATAGACGATAAATAAAGAAGACAGTTCTCCAAGTTAAAGGTGTGTGCGTTGTCCCGAAGTTGAGATATTCGTCGAAAAGCTCCGCGCAAAATTATAGAGCCTGATATGGAGTCGCCATGTTGGAGGACCTCCTTAGTCCTCCAATATGGCGGCCGAAAAATGGTGTAAACATCTGGAACTTACTTTGGCTATCTAGTCGACTGATTATCTGAACTGAACCAAAAAACATTTACACAAGCACTTTTCCTAATACTTTAACTCCTAAAATAGCTAAAAATCAAGAGATAAGCGTATATTTTTCGACAAACGCGATCTTGGCTTTATGTCACGCACCGCCATGACTCCGAAATTCAAAATGCGCTGGTTTCTAAACGAAGGACGCTATTGAGCTGGAAAGTTGTAAACTGATATAAATTTAGTACCTCTTATGCCTGATGAGGATAAAACCTTTAGTGGCTCTTTAGTTTTGGATTTGAGAATTTGATGACGTCACGTGAACACACTGTAATCGTGTGATACATCAGTGGTTTAGAGAATCAAAGGTTCAAGTTGTTTAAATAAGATGAATGTCTCGGAAGATAGTATCGCATTTCACAGGCCAAATAAGTGGTAAAGTCCACAAACAAATAACGATGTTCTTGGCAGAACAACACTCCGAATACGACTCTTTTCTCGAAAATCACATGATTTTGCATTTTCTGATTCACTTACCAAATTTAAATACGCCATCTTCCCTTATAAATGAGTTCCTTTTCAAAAAGTACTCCTTCCTTGATTCAATAAAAATATGTAGCTCTAATATTTCTTCATAAACTGCGTTAAGGGTCGCCTGAATGCTCGGATGTTATCCGCAAAAAACACAACTTGAAAGTTTATGCAAATTAAGTGCAATACAATTTGCACCTTGTCATAGGGCTGTTGATTTCTCGAAGGAGTTTATCTGTTCGCCCTCCAAAGGAGATATGACTCTTGAAAAGGGTTTAAGATCGCAACACGGCAAAGATGTTCAGCTGCACAATTCACTCGGACCGCCACGACCAGTAAACGAACTTCGTACAATTTCTGCTAGCATGTACGATGTAATCGCCATAAGTTGTAAAATGACCTGGAAAATTCTTTGGGAACAAGTTCTCCATAAATGCGTAGACAGCTGTCCTTCATTCTTGAATCAAAATGGCAGAAACTCACAACTTGCGACTGGATTAGGAGGATACTCAACGACGCAAATTGAATAGTAAATATCTAAGAGGAACTCTTGTGCTAAAATATCCTGATTCTTTAGTTTGTTTTTATTCTGTCCAGCACGCGTTTTCGTAAAGTACGATTTGATACTGGGGGTACGAAGCCGGAGTAAACGCTCTTAGAGCGTCTAGTTGAATCACTAAAGAACGGAAAATCACGTGTTTTCTGAGTAAAAGAGTCACATGTTTTTTATCCTTATCGAAGTGTTAGACCAGTGTTGTTAAGCGAAGAACATCGTTGCCTGTTTGTGGATGTTTTGTCATGAAATCGACGATAAAGTATACGGAAATTGCAAAAATCCATCTAACTATCACTGTAGCACGTGTTCATTGTCACGCAATAAAAAATAAAATCAAAAACCATTCAGTGGATAAAATCAAGAAATTGTGATATTATAGACGATAAATAAAGAAGACAGTTCTCCAAGTTAAAGGTGTGTGCGTTGTCCCGAAGTTGAGATATTCGTCGAAAAGCTCCGCGCAAAATTATAGAGCCTGATATGGAGTCGCCATGTTGGAGGACCTCCTTAGTCCTCCAATATGGCGGCCGAAAAATGGTGTAAACATCTGGAACTTACTTTGGCTATCTAGTCGACTGATTATCTGAACTGAACCAAAAAACATTTACACAAGCACTTTTCCTAATACTTTAACTCCTAAAATAGCTAAAAATCAAGAGATAAGCGTATATTTTTCGACAAACGCGATCTTGGCTTTATGTCACGCACCGCCATGACTCCGAAATTCAAAATGCGCTGGTTTCTAAACGAAGGACGCTATTGAGCTGGAAAGTTGTAAACTGATATAAATTTAGTACCTCTTATGCCTGATGAGGATAAAACCTTTAGTGGCTCTTTAGTTTTGGATTTGAGAATTTGATGACGTCACGTGAACACACTGTAATCGTGTGATACATCAGTGGTTTAGAGAATCAAAGGTTCAAGTTGTTTAAATAAGATGAATGTCTCGGAAGATAGTATCGCATTTCACAGGCCAAATAAGTGGTAAAGTCCACAAACAAATAACGATGTTCTTGGCAGAACAACACTCCGAATACGACTCTTTTCTCGAAAATCACATAATTTTGCATTTTCTGATTCACTTACCAAATTTAAATACGCTGTCATGCGAGTCATCTCAGTGAAAATGACTTTCCAAGAGCGGAATTTAATAAAGTTTCAGAAAATCACAAAATTATTTGCGTCACTTGTTTCAATTTTTTGTTGTAAGAAGTCAATCCAGAACAGTTTTGTTCAGTGTAATAAAGTTGGAAGCAACACTTGCAAATTAACATAAGTACACATAAACGCATCAAACGAAAGCCTGAGTTGCAAAATTAGTTAATATTCAAGAAAAGTTGCTTCGCACGAGTAAATATTCCGCTATGTCTTTTCGCCAGTGCCCCAGTATTATAAAATAATTTTATAATACTAAGATTTCCGTCTTGAGTTGAGGAATACAGGCGCAATTCAGAAGTAAAAACGTTTATGAAACTTTTGAACAATGACTTCACAAGATAAGTCTTTCTTAGTTTTAAGAGTTATCAGTGAGCCATATCATTATTTATTTAACTGTCAGGCCGGCAGACAGAATAATCAGACGAGTCGCGCTACACCAACTATGTAGATATTAGAATACGTTTGTGCTAGTAGTGAAGTTCGCTTATAGGGGCCGTAACCAATCAGGAGGCAGGGATTATACCACGTGACCAAGGTTTTCCCATACATTCTCTTAAATTGTAAAGATCCAAGATGGCGCCTGGGTAGGTAAAACATGGCGCCCGTGACGTCACAGCCCAAATAAGGGCAACATGAAATCGAGGTTGTCACGTGCATGGTCAAATAAGGCGCGAGTCAATGCCTGAAATCGAGGTTCGGATGTGGAAATAAAAGGGTTTGCGTGAGTATCGAGTGGGTATTGTTGTTTTGAGATCGACAAGAAGATGTCTTCAGAGGAGACCAAGACGAAGGTGGAGGTGATTAGTATTCCTTCGGGAGCGTTGCCGGATGACATTCCGAGAGAGGAGTTTGCGGCGAGAGTGTTGGATGCCGTGAAGGAAAGTCTTCTTGGAAAGATTATGAAAAGCTCCGTTAGGGACAGTACGGATAACCTCCTGAAGAAAGAGATGACGAAGCTGGCGGATGAGGTGATCAAGTTCAGACAAGCCATGTCAAGGAAGATGCTGGAGGACAAGTCTCTGGATAAAAAGGAACCTGTGTGTTTGGAGAGGTTGCCGGAGAGTTTTGAGGCCGGATGGAAAGAGTGGAAGAGCGGTTGGGGCGACAGAGAAGAGTTGGCGTACGCAGCATTTATCGAAACGATGACGTCAACAGAACCATCAGAGGAGTGAAAAGATTTTTATTCATGCCTGTAACTAATAAAGATCCTTTAACGAGAGAATGTACATGGTTTGTTGTGTGATTTTTTGCATCATCTTGAGTGCTTGCACGTCATTGGTTCCCAGGTGCACGAGGGATAGCATCATGGTTTGGGGGGTGAGAAATTCTCCGTGAAAGCCTGAGGAGGATTCGAAAACGCGTCCGAAGGGCCAGACCTTGGAGGGGTCTCTTCTCATGTACCATGGGTAGGGAAAATGTTGGGTGAGGAAGAGGAGCATGACATCTTCGTCGGGGTGGGGTTCATCCAAACGGATTTTACAGGCCAGGGGTCTCTATATGGAAAAAAGAAAAAATAATTTTTAAACGCCCCGACCAGGAATCGAACCTGGGTCTTTGAGGCCACAACTCAACGTCTTAACCATTAGACCATCGAAGCGCTTACCTCTTTAGGACTTGGTTTTGGGGATGTCACCGGGAGGAAGTCCGAAATTCACGGTTTTGCAATGAGGGCAGCGTCTTTGGGAGGGTTTCAACCACCAGGTGTGGAGGGCTTTACAGCTTCCGTGAAAGAATTGGTCGCAACACGGTGTCAGGAAGTAGTCGCTGATACTGTGATTGGGGGTGAATCCTTCCTTACACCATATACATTCGGGTTTAGGAAATCGTGACATGGAGTCTGAAAATAGAACAAAAACAGCTTTTTATTGGTCATTCCACTTGATATTACAGGGTGGGACGTGTGCACAGTCCTATTGACCGGCGCCCTCTTTTTCCTCAGGATAACAATCAGTAAACGATTTGACGTGATTGACACGTGACAGGGCCTGGTCGTAACTGTTTCCCAGGAAGACGGGTTCGTAACAGTTGGTTTCCACATTGTGGTACATGCCATAGATGACCCCGCAACAGGTTGCGTAGACGCACCCTAGCCCCCAGTCTTTTCTCAACGGTCCCGTGAGCGCGCGTACGAATTTGGTGTGGTTCCCTTTTCTGCTCAATTCTAGGATCGGTTGGCGGCAGCAGGGTCTCAGCTGTTTGTATACGTGACAATGGAGGGGTGGTTCCATGTCTAAAATTGAAGCAATTGTTGGTAAGTGTTGCGGACCCAGTCTACATGAATCACCAAATCATTGGTATCGTCCTCGTCGAGGACCCCCAACCTCTCTTCCAGACACAAAAGATCTAGTTCGTCCAGGGCCACCCCGATAAAACCTGAAAGTTGTTCTAGGTCCCTGTACAAAGGGGTCTCTTCTTCTTCGTCGTTCATCCACTCTCTCACCCGCTTTTCCCAGGTAGTCAACTCTACGTTACACCGCTCTAATACTTCCATGCTATACTCACTTGGTACTTTGAGAAGCCACAGCAATACTAACAGTCTTCTGTAATGGGCGCTCATACGAGTTGAAAAAACTCAGAGTGCCTTTGACGGTCCGACTCGCTTATTTTATACACGCGGCATAACGGTGTCCAGTCTCCTACCGTGAGTGGGCGTGGTAGGGAGATACCCCCTATCCCCTGGGTCTGGGGTAACACGTGACTTCGTCTCGATCTGTGATTGGCTGGACGGATCTGCATAAAGCGAATCCGCGTCGTCCGCTCTTCACTCTGAGTGTCTTCACTTGTATTGAGCGCTACCATGGCCTTGAGGGAAAGACAAATTCAAAACGATTTCAGACCGAGAAAGCCCGAGGTCACTTACGAGGAAGCCATTGACCGAATGGACGAGGCCTGGACCCGATTCTATGAGACCATGAATTTTCCCATCCGGGATTTGTTGGCGGGTCGTCGGTGGTTGACAAGGTTTCGGGATTCGAGCCAGCTGGAAGTGATGCTCCACCAAATCCTATTTTTCATGGACGAGCAGAGAGAGAACTGGACCCGAACCCGACACAAGTACCTTAGCATCGAGAAGTGTTTTGGCAGAACCTTATTCAACGCGATCCTAGCTATACACAGGAACCTGGTGTGGGACGTGAAAGTGAAGCCGCCTGTGGACAGGATCACGTTTCACAGACTTATGTTGTGCTACGGTTTCGAACCGTTTCAGTCCACGTGGACTAAGAGACAAAAGAACACGGTGAGACGTTATGTCAATGTGATCAATTTTTATTACAGCACATTTAACCAATGTAATCAAGTGACAATGCGAGCGATGATCGATGCGAACGATAGATTACCCAACGTGTAAATATGAAAAAATAAAATGTCAGAGTGTGTTTTTTACAAAAAACTGTCTGTCTTTTCTTAGTTTGGGTTCTGTCCATGAGTCAGTATGTCTTGGGCGACTCCTCGCGGGTATTCGTCGATCCATTGGAAGAACTTGCAGTTACGCTTGGGACACTTGAGATAGAGCCTGTCTGGGTTGGACTGGGAGTGGGAGGTGGCTAAGACCAGGGACTTGTTGCATAGACATCGGAAACGAGCTGGGTCGATGTTCCTGTAGCGGGGGTGGGTCTGTTCTTCGACGCGTCTCAGGTAAGTGCTCACCTCTTTGGCGCCACAGGTCACATAACACTTGGTGTAGAATCTGGAAGAGGGGCATCGGTAATACTCCCACCAGGTACCACCTTCGGGGGTTTTCACTCTTCCATATTCCATGGGTACCATACAACGCGGGCAGGTGGGATCTTGTGTTTTCAGTTGGTTCAGGAACTGATCGGGGTCGAATTCCTGCAACACTTGTACTTCGGTGAATTCTCCTTGGTCGTCCACTTCAGGTGGTAATTCTACGAGGTTGTCTTTCTTGAATTTGTCGAGTCCCATGGGTTCCAGGACTTGAATGGTTCGAGGAGGTGATTCTCTTATCACGGTCATGCATCCGCCTTGAATGGCAGGTAGCTTCGAGTCTATATGAGTAAGATAGAGATTGAGTTAGTATCCCAACAAGGTGTTTTCTCGTAGCATGGTTTCTAGGATGTGGGTGGTTTTTCGCACGTTTTTGGGGGTCAGTCTTTGCCTTCGCCTGTAATGGTTACTTTTCATTTGACTTTTGACTTCTTGGCGTTTGATCGAAAAGACGCTCCATGGCTGCGAGAAGCCTTTGAGAGGGACGGTGGTCCAACTGACCGAGTCCGGTGTGATCTCTTTGAAGAGGACGCGTTCGTTGAAACGTAGTCTGGAACGAGGTTTTTTGAATAACCATCTATCTAAGGTGGATTGTAGTTTACCTCCTACTTCTCCTTCCACTCTCTTGGGCAAGAGCAGTTTCAGTTTCTTACGCGCCTCCTTCTTTTTGGATGATTTTCTTTTCTTCTCTGGTTCGACGTGTGAATCCATGACGACTGCTGAAAAGTGACTCGTGACGGAATGCGTGGTTCGACTTTATGGACGTTTTTTACGACCAATCGGTGACGTGTGGTGTGATGGGATCATGCGACGGTCTTCGTTTCGATTGGTGGATTGAAAAAGGGCGCGTGATCCGTGAAAGTACGGAGTGAAAGTGGATCCACGGCGCGGGTATAAAAGGAGCCCGTTTGACGCGGTGAATCATTCTCGACTTGCTGTTGACGCGGTGATGACTCATAGGATTTTGGATGACAGAGACTTTGAAGAGATCATTGAAGATCTGAGACGATATTTGAATCGAGCTTCTGACAATTTGGATATAATCGAAAAAGAGGGCAAGAAGTCACCCTATACGAGGATAATTAACTTGGAATTGCACGTTGTTGATCTCTTGTTCTCTAGGCTTCGAAGACACCTGACTGACTGGGGAGACCCGAAGCACCATCCTGAATTGTCGTATCTAGGAAGAAGGAGGTTTGACGAGGCAAGAGATGACTTACTATAGCAACTCGAACCAGATTCGGGACCTAGTGAAGCAGATCGTGGATCAGAAGGTACACACTTTAAGAGATCTCGATGCCATTCCGGATGCAAAGGTGGACATGTACATTTTTGACAATCTCTTCGAACCGTTAGGTCAAATACCCGATTGTCTGTGGTCTTTTGAGCTCTTGATGAGACGTCGTCCTGACTGGGGTGGTACGATTTTGGAGATGATGAAGAGGAACGAAAATGTGTATTTGTTCTGCAGTGAGTGGTGTCGCGTGATGTACAGAAGTGGTAGCGGTCAATTCAAATTCATTCATTGTCGGGATCCCTCCCTGGACGCAGAGCGTTCCTGTTTGATCGCCACGGATCACCTCACGTACATGATGAGCGATGCCATCCGTGATCTGTTTGAACCCTTGCGGTTCGCTCGAGACCTATCACGACGGGTGTTGGAGTCCGACAAGAGTCCCAGGGTGGAGGAGATACTGACTTTCAACAGGTGCGCTCACAAGGAAACGTGTCTGAAGTTGGAAGAGTTGATCTACGATGTCATGCGTCAGCGTGATCTGTGGAAGGATCGGTTTTTCTTCCGTACCCTCGAGGCTGATGAGGATGACCTGTGTGGTGAGTGTAGAGAGAGTATGCGACAAGCATTCTATGTGAAGGGGAACGAGGAGGAAGCCCTGAAGTGGAGACCCGGTAAAGGGGATTGTGATTGGAGAAATTGTAAATATTATGCCATGGATACCTATGAGGAAGACTGTGATAATGAGTATGGTCAAGAATGTAAGAACACGGAATATACTCAATACTTTTCAGATTCAGACTAGTCTTTTTGCTTTCTTTTTCGTTTATCCAATCAGAGTTGTTTTTTCGTAGGAACCAATCAGGCACGACGTTTTTGTACATATAAGAAAGTCGAAATAAAAAATTGGGTTCAAATCATTATGTCTCATGCCTTGAGTTGGTTGATCTCGAGAGTGTGTGCGACCATGGCTGATCGATGGAGTTGGACGACCTTGTGTTCCAAGTGCGCTAGAGTCTACGAGCGATACGGTAAGGGTGAACCCATCCCTGACCATTTCAGTGATTCGCCCTTGGAGGTGTTTGACTATACCGACGTCGAACCCAACGTGATGCGTTTTGTCGTTTATATCTTGTGGTTGAAACGGCAACCCGATTCATTTAAGAAGTATCTCGAGGTACGTGAGCAGCGTTTCGAGTTGTGGAGACAGTACGTTTACAAACTTTGGCGACTATGAAGAAAGGTCAAAAAAAGAAGCCGCTTTCGACCGGAACGTTACTGGGACGGTATCGGGATCCTTCTAGACCCGGTAGCCTGGGGGGTCTGACGCGATTCGCCCAGGCCAATAAGATCTCGGTACGACGTGCCCGCGAGGTCTTGCAACGGGATTTGGGGTACACGCTGCACAAACCCAGACGTCGTCGGTTTCCCACGGTCCCGGTGGTGGTGTTCGGAATCGACGAGCAGTGGACGGCCGACCTGATCGAGGTGATCAATATTTCAAGGTACAATCGAGGGTATCGTTATCTCTTGACGGTGGTGGACGTGTTTTCCAAGCACGCCTGGGTCCAGCCCTTGAAGAGCAAGACGGGTAAAGCGGTGACGGAAGCCATGGCTAAGATCTTGAAAGGAGGTAGAAAACCCATCAATCTCCAGACGGACGACGGGAAGGAATTCTACAACAAGACGTTTCAGGATTTGATGAAGCAGAAAGGCATTCATCATTTTTCGACGCGTGGGGATACGAAATCCAGTGTGGTGGAACGGTTCAATCGGACCCTGAAAGAACGTTTGTACCGATACTTCACCGTGAAGAATACGATGAAGTATGTACCCGTGTTACAAGATCTGGTCCGAGGGTACAATCGATCGTATCATCGCAGTATCAAGATGGCTCCCGATCAAGTGACTTTAGCCAATAGCGAGGACGTGTGGGAGACTCTTTACGGGAAGAAAAAAGGAAAAAAATCGAGACGACCTCCACTGAAAGTCGGGGATCGTGTGAGACTGAACAAGAAGTTCCGACAGTTCAAGAAAGGGTATTTACCCGGTTGGACCGAGGAGGTGTTTGTGATACGCCGGGTGCGTCCTGGGAAGGTCACCACGTACAAGGTGGAAGAATGGGACGGCACGGCTGTCGAGGGCACGTTTTACACGCAAGATTTGCAAAAGGTGTCCGTGAAAGACGACGATCTGTTCCGCATCGACAAGATCGTCAAACGAAAAGGGGATAAAGTCTTGGTGCGTTGGAAAGGTTGGCCAGTCAAGTACGACAGTTGGGTGGATAAAAAAGGCTTGTACGTGACCAAAAAGCCAAAGACGAAAAAATGAAAGACTTTTACGTGCAGTTGTTGAGCAATGCCAGCACGAGCGAGTTCCCGGACAACAAGGCTAGCAGTTTCAAGAATCGTCTACCGTATCCGCTCCTGTTTGAATCCGACAAGGAATGGAAAGTGGGATTGGCGAGCGTGTCTTACCCGATTCCTCCGTCACGACCGCATCAAGTACCGGTCCCTCAAGCGCACGACTTTGACGATGGCGATCATGTGTTCGGTATTGTGTGGACCATTGAAACGTTCAGGTTGCAAGACGATGGTTTTACGTGGAGTCCTTCGCGATACCAAGTGCTATTCAACGTCTACGGGAAGGAACTGAACCGTGACCGACACAAGGTGACGAGCGGCAGATCTCTCATGCAATACCTCATCAATCGTTTTCACGACCGCATGTATCATTATATGGATCGCGCCAACGAAAGTCTACGAGCGCCGGACGGGAAAAAATACTACCCCGTGTTCCGATGGGAGGGGAACGATTTGATTATCGACAACACCGACACGTTCCTCGACGAGTCCGGAGACAGAAAACGTCCCAGAGTGTATTTTGGTCCTAAACTGGTCAAGAAGTTGAGTTTGATTAACGAGGAATCGTATTACTCCGTTCACTTGAACGTGAACATGATCAAGATCTTTCCCAACGACAAAGTCCCGTCTGATTTCAAGAAAGACTGGTCCAACCATGACGCCACTCGCACTCATGAATTTTGGAATTTGAGCAGCGACGGGACGTTACAGCTCAGTCCCTATTGCGACTGGCGCTTCAGTTACTTGGACGAGGAATACGCCAAGACCTATCATCGCGGAGTCGTCGTTCATCCGGACCTCCCTCCGCCTCGCAGTCCCATGTACCTGTATTCGAATGTGGGTCGTAGCACCATCACGGGGAATCGAGTCACGGACCTCTTGAGAGAAGTCCCCCACGACCCGATCAAGACGACGTACGAACCGACTCAGATTCAATATAAACCCGTGCGCAGCAACGTTTTGGATATAGTGGAGGTGCAATTGGCCGAGAACGACGGAAGACTAGTGGACTTTACATCGGGCGTGACGTCGGTGACATTACACTTTAAGGATGAATGAGTCTGCCGACGACTTTTACGTGCAACTGATGAGCAATGCCAGCACGAACGAGTTCCCTGACAACAAGGCCAACAGTTTCAAGAATCGTCTGCCGAACCCGTTACAGTTGAGAGAACCTGGCTGGAAAGTGGGTGTCAGTGACCTCTCGTTTCCGTCCGCGGTGCGTAAGATGGACTTGAAAGATTCTATTCTGTTTGAAATCTGGTGGATCGATATGGTGAACGCGTCTAGAAACCTATACACCCAGGTCTCTTTAGTGACGCGTGAGGGCGATTTGGAATTCACGCCGAGGAATGGTACCGAGTTACTGAACGCGATACGAGATCGTTACATGCGTAGGTTGAGATCTCGAACGGATGTCGACGTGACCATGTACAAGAAAAAGAGCAAAGCCGACGATCCCACCGAATTGCTGTACACGGTCATGCATCGGGCCGAGAATGGAGAATGCGTCCTCGACAACTCGAGAACGTGCATCAGCCTCCTGATCAACGGTAAACGCGTCTACCCCCGAATGTCCATCGGCATCGAATTGGCCAAGAAGATGAAATGGGTCAAGATGGGAACATTGCAAAACGGACGACCCGGTTACGTCTTGGGACCCCACTTGAGGAAAGAATTTCCCAAGGAAGTCATACCCACGGCCACGGACTTGATCATAGGACAAAATGACGGGGACGAACTATTTTACAAGATCGACCCGGACACCTTACATTTGAGTTGTTTCATCAATTGGGTTTTCACGGACCTGGATCGCAGTTACGAGGAAGCGTTCGGTCACGAGCGTCGTTCCTTGTTCGTGTATTCGAATGTGGGGCAGAGTATGGTGACGGGAAATCAAGTCACGGATCTGTTGAAACAAGTGCGTTACGATCCGGAGTCGGTCGACCTTCAACCGAGACACGTCCTATATCTACCGGTGCGTACGGCCGTTTTGGACATTGTCGAGACTGAGGTGTCGGAGGAAGACGGACGACTGATGGACTTTGCGTCGGGTGTGACGACGATCACGTTGCATTTCAAGAAAGGATGAGTGATTTTTACATCACTTTACCCAGTCACAGCAGTAAGAACGAGTTTCCGGAGAACAAGGCCAACGGTTTCAAGATCAGGTTACCCAATCCCATACGCCTGGAGGGACATGGATGGAAAGTGGGGTTGTTTAGCATCGCCATGCCAGATGCGCACGTGACGCTGCCTTCCTTCACCGACTTTGAAGGTAAAGTCACCTTGGCCTATACCGCCTGGAGACGCCTTGAACCTGGAACATCCAATGGACGTTCCTTTGGAGAAGCATTCTTCGACACCGAAAATGTCAAAGAGGTGTTCAGCAACGTGAACGGTGTTGAATTCATGAAATCAGTTATCAGCTACTTCGAAAGGCAACGTATCTTCAATAATTCGGGACCGAGAGTGAACTCAAAGTATGTCACGGCTGATGGGAAAAGAACCTATGTCAAGTTCAAGTGGGAAGGGGAAGACCTGGTCGTGGATAACAAAGACATCTTACGTCCCAGAACGGATAGACCTGCCTTACGATTCAACGTCGATCTGGCTTTGAAAATGGGGTGGATCAAGGAGAGTGGAAACAGTTACGTGCTGGGTCCCAACTTGCGAATCGAATTTTTCGATGATGTCATTCCAGACATTCCAAGCGAAGGAGACTTGGTTGATTCTGATGGAAATGCTTTTTCTTTCCTCGTCGTGAAAAACCCACTCAGAACTGCTGATTTTTTGAGACTCAGCATCTATTGCAATTGGCGTTTTCTGAACCTGAACAAAGCGTTTGAGAGTGTGATCGAAAGCAGTTCGCGTTCCTTGCTCGTGTACTCCAACGTGGGAGGTGGAAGTGTGGTGGGAAATCAAGTCACGGATTTACTGAGAGAGGTCAACTTGATTCGTAAAGGTGCCGGTGTTCAGTACTTCGAACCCACCCACATTCAATATATTCCCGTGCGCAAAGAGGTGCTGGACATTATGGAGGTGCAAGTGGCCGAGGCAACTGGAGAACTGACGAACTTCGGAGCCGGCAATACGATCGCGACGTTACACTTTAAGAAATCATGATCGGTGGAACTTTGATACGGTTTCATCCCGACGGATACCAATCTGGGTCTGGCATGTTCGGTCAGATTTGGAAAGGTATCAAGAAACGAGGTCCCGGCATTCTCAAGGACGTTCTGAAGGAGACGGCCATGGAGGGTCTGAAAGGTTTAAATTCGGGTGGCAAAGGAGGAAAGCCCAATTGGAAAGGTGCACTCGCCGGGTTAAAGCGGGGAGCCATACGCTCCGGGAAACGTAAAGCGACGGAAGAGTTCCAACGCTTTTTGGGTAGTAAAAGAAAAAGAAGAGACCTGTTTGGATCATGATTCCCATCTACTCGAGACGCGTGAGACGTCTCCCCGGAGGGATACGCACGTATAAAGGGGGTTCGCTCTTCCGGAGACGCTCAAAACTCCCAGACTACCGTTGGGTAAAGTCAGCACTGAGAAGCGTGCAACGACGAAAAAGACGACGTAGACGACGATGACGGACCTCGTGGCTCATGCTAGGTCGGCGGGGGTTCGTAACCCCCGCCTGGACATGTTCACCACTCCTCCCACGGATCTCAGCATGTCGTCTCGACGTGAAGTGAGAATCAATCCGTTCAATACGGGGATCAACCCAGTGACCTTCCAAATCGATCCTCAAGAAGACTTTATCGACATGAACGAGAGTTTCTTCGAAGTGGAGTTGGCCATCAAGACACCTGCCGGAGGCAATATGGCGCAAGCGACTCTCGTCGGACTCGCCAACAATCTGGCCCACACCCTCTTCAAACAGTTCAATGTGAGATTGAATGGTACTCTCATCAGCCCCCAGACGGATACTTACCACTACAAAGCGTACATCGAAGCTCTGTTGAACCACGACCGAGACGACGGTGAATCGATCCTGAAACCAGAGGGTTGGTACAATTGTCTCAGTGTACCCAGTCGCGGAGACGCCGATGTGATGACGGCCAATAAGTTGGATCCGACTCACGCCGATTATGATGCCTTACCCCAAGATCTCAAGAACATGGTTCAAAGTCGAATTCAGTTTTTTGGTGGAAAGAGAGTGACTTTGAGGTTCAAACCTTACCTGGAAGTGTTTTATCTCAGCAAGTTACTGGTACCCGGTGTACAGATCCAGATCGACATGTACTTCAATGCCCCAGCTCTGTGGTCCGTCCGATGGGCCGGTGCCGATAGTATCAGACTGACTGAAGCCGACGTGAAAGTGAGATTGTTCCTGTCTCAAGTGAGAGTGACTCCCTCGGTGTACCGAGAACTCATGACCAGCATGAAAGGCGGAAGAGGGGCCACTTACCCCACGGTGAGAGGTGAAATTCGCACTTACTCTCATCCAACTGACAATCGTCATTTTGAGTGCAGCAATCCTTTCCACAATAAACTGCCTAATCGGTTAGTGGTGGCGTTGATGAAACAAACAGCCTTCAATGGAACTATTACCATCAATCCGTTCTCCTTTGAAAAATTCAATCTCGCTTCCATCAAACAACTGGTAAGAGGAGAAGAATACCCCTACGAGACCTTGGAGCTCAAACACGACGACGACAATAAAGATCTAAGAGGTTACCAAAGATTCCTCAAAGCCTCGGGAGTCTTGTGCAGAGGAAAAGGAAACATGGTCCGAAAAGAGGACTGGGGACACGGCAAGAGATGCAACCTGTTTGTATTTGACAACACAGCCAATGGATGTTTGGACAGTCCAGTGTTGAACCCCAAGCAGGAAGGTGAGCTGCGTCTGGTGATCGATTTTGGAGACGCCCCAGGCTCAAACCTGACCATCTTGTTGTACAGCGAATTCGAGAACATGCTGGAGATCAACGAGAACCGAGTCGTCCTCTACGACGTGTACCAATGAGAGAAGAAAAATGGAGAAAGTAGCCTTGAATAATTTACAGTTGGATTATTTGGCACGGACGAATCCGTCACTCTGCTGTGTTTTTCACGGCACGGTACCTTGCGATCGGCTTCCAAGAACAGTACCTCAAGAAGGACCGACCGCTTACATCGTGAACACGGACCCTCACGATAAACCGGGATTTCATTGGATCGCTTTGTGGGCCGACAAGAACAAGTGCGAGATCCTGGACAGTTACGGTCTGCCGTTGGACACGTACGGAACTGCCGGGCCGATCCAAGCCTGGTTGGACCGTCATTTCAAGTACCAGATTCACAACAGCAAGAGTCTACAGTCCCTCTTCAGTCAGAGTTGCGGCGGTTACGCCCTGATGTTCCTGATCGACCGAGCCGAAGGTCGTGACATGAACGAGTTCTTGAATCGTTTTAAGAAAAACGCGTTTGTGGAGAACGATCGTAAAGTAGGACACATGTTGAAACGTTTGATCGTGGACGAGTTGGCTTGGCTCAAGATTTGTAAAACCCCGTGTCACCAGGACATGTGCGGTTCCTACAGAGGAGTGCGTCATTTGTTATAAAGTAAGCCGTTCGAAATAAAAGATGTTCATTTTCGAGAGAACAAGGATGTTGCGTGGTGAAGTCAGATGGTTCCCTCGATTCCTAGAACTGTGTCGAGACATGTGTCTGGACTTGACCTCGTTTGATCCTCGTACCCAGGTCCTTGAACGCATCTTGGATTGCGACAGTTACCGTCGAGTCCGATTCATACTGGACCAGGAAAAAAATCCTTGGCTTCGATACAAACTGTTCCACTTGCGCATTAAAGCCAGACTTCTAACAGACGCTTGGCGAGACTATAAGCGTTACCCGTATTGGCACGTTCTTCGCTACGGCAATAAGTCCTTACGCCATCACTTTGTGAGTGCATAAAAAGGTGCGACGGAAAATAAAATTGTTCATTATGGATTTACTGACAAAACAAGACACATCATGGCTCTTCAGCTTCAAGGGCATAGACATTTGGACGATGTCATAGCCAGGTTGGAAAAACGCTACGGAAAAGCTGGTAAAAAGACGCCTCAACCCAGTGCGGCTCATTTCAAGAAAAACCAACCGCCAAAACGACGACTCGATCTTAAAATACTTCAACCCGCCAGAAGACAAGTGTCTTTTCAACCGCCGGCTGTCCTTGACACCGGTGAATTACCAGCGACTGTGACCACTCGTAGGAAACGCAAGAGAGCGCCCACCATGCCGAGGCTTTCCGAGAAGGAAGATAGGAAAAGAAGAATGAAAAAGAGGCATTGGTACGAGGACAAGTTCGGAGACTTGAGTAAATTCGCCAAGAAACCTCGAAAAAGGAGATCGGCGCCTGCCAAGCGTCCCAAGAGAGCCGCTGCCAAGAGAGCCATGGCCAAGATCAAGAGTCGTGCCAAGAAAAAACCCATCTGTTTCAATCGTAGAGTCACCCTATTGGGTCTGTTGAGACGCATCCCGGCCGTCAAGACCCCATTGGCCAAGTTGTTCGGATAAAAACGGAGCGTCTCGAGACCCTGGACCATTTCAAGATCATGGAACGACGCAAAGCGTTTCAATTTCACACTCCGTCGAGTTTGTTGATAGCGGGTCCGTCGGGGTGCGGCAAGACGGTGTTCACTACCAAACTGTTCTTGGAGAACGGCGACTTGTTCCAACAAACACCGAAGAGTATTCATTACTGCTACGGATCGTGGCAAGATGGTTTTCAAATGCTCAAGAAGGGTGGGGTCAAGTTTTACGAGGGCATCCCCGACAGCGAACAGTTACCCCGATGGTTTCCTGGAGGGGGTGTGTTGGTCTTGGACGATCTGATGGACGAGGGTGGTAACGACAAGCGCGTGTTGGATCTCTTCACCAAACATTTGCATCATCGGAACATCACGGTGATTTACTTGTGCCAGGATCTATTCCCTAACGGAAAATTCGCCAAGACCATTTCCCGCAACGCTCATTACATCGCGGCCTTCAAGAACCCTCGGGATCAGTTGGGGATACGAAATCTATTACTGCAATCGTTTCCCACGCAATGGCAGGAAGTGTTGGACACGTTTCGAAAGGTCACCGATCGACCTTACGGATACATGCTATTGGATCTTCATCCAGCCAGTCAGGACGATCAACGCGTCCTCAGCCACGTGTTAAAAGACGAAGGATTCGTACGATGCCATCAGTTTGCGACACCGTCATGCTGAGGAGCGAAGTCGAGTGGTTTCCGCTTTTCATTGTCCTATGTAAGACCAGACTCAAATACTGCATCAATCCCCATGAGCTGGACTACGAACCCATGAGACAGGTCACAGAATGCGAGAGTTATCGTCAGGTGCGGTCCATCATAAACGCATATAATGGTGAGGGTTTCGATTATTTGGTTCATAAACAACGAGAACTCGCCGATAAGAAGATAGAAAGAGAGAGGGGAATGGATAAAAATGAGCTCTTATGGTAGTGACGATTTCAACCTCTCGGCTCTGAACGATTATTCGCCTTGGGGGACACCGGTTAGAACGAGTACTCCGATTCCGCCTGCAGCGGGTGTGGGTGTGAGTCTGAACGCTCTCTCACCGCTATCGTCACTGCCGACACCGCCCCTGCCAAATGTCTCGCCCGTCGGAGTAGGCACTCCTGGCTCGGGTGCGTCACAGACCAATGTCACGGTGGGGGTCGGTAGCGCCGGATCAGGGTCGGGGCGCGCCAACGTCACGACGGGCGTGGGCACGCCCAATTCGTCGCGTCGTGGTGTAAGACGTTCACCTCTACCGACGTTCTCCACACCTTTGGCACGAGCCGTTCGAGGAGGGAAACGACCGAGACGCGTCCCACGTCAAAACACACCGACGTCCTCCAGTGATTCCGGCAGCCGCAGAAGTAGCGCTAGTGGTAGCGGTGGAAGAGGCAGAGGCAGGGGCAGAGGCAGAGGTAGAGGAGGTGGTGGTGGAGGTGGTGGAGGCGGAGGTGGAGGCGGAGGTGGAGGCGGAAGTGGTAGTGACTCCACACCGCCTTCGTCGATTCGATCGGGTCGCGGAAGAAGGCGAGGCACCCGTGTTCTCGACCAAGCCCAGATGCAACAACAATTGGAGGAGATTTTGCGCCAACAACAACAAACGGCGGCGGGTCGACGAATCGCAGGCATCACGACCACGAATACGATCACGACTACCTATAAGAACGGACAACGTCCTACGGTGACTCGCAATTCGACCAGTGTGCGAAACTGAGAACATCATGTTGAGAAGCGAAGTCAAGTGGTTCCCCTACTTCCTGCATCTATGTCGATGCTCTCGCTCTTACTGGGATGCGACCAGCATGGATCACGAAGACATGAAACGTATCGCGGACGAGTGCGATAGTTACAGACAAGTCCAGGACATCCTGAACCAATCCGTAGAAACCGCCTTCAAGGACGAGATCTGGGAATACGAGCAACAAGCTAAAAGGATCGAACGTCCCGACAGAAAGTCAGACTACGTTTGGCACTGGTTAGAGAAGAGTCATGAGTACTTCGGTCTGTTTATTGGACGAACCTTTTACCTCTGTGGTGGATTTGGACGTGTTGAGACGTTTGGACGGTTTGTACGCTTTCTATCACAAGTATTGGTGGTGTCGAAGGCAGATGTTCGGTTACTACAAATTGTGCAACGCCATTCTCAACGGACTGGCCTTACTGACTGCGGCAGCGAGCATCGTCGTGGGATCCGTGTGGAAAGATGGGTACGTGGCGGTAGGATTGACGGCTTTCGCCGCCGCACTGAAAGGATGGAACGATTTAAAGAAGTATTCGCTCAAGATGGACATGACCCAATTCGCTTACACGACGTACGAAAAGACATTGACTGAACTGAGGAACTACGCTCTGGGTGGCGTGGAGGAATTGGATGGGTTTTTGATCAAGATGCAAACGTTGGACGACGTGGTGACGGATTTCACACCTCCCACGTACGACCGATACTTTCGAGACTACGAAACACGATTCGTTCACGCGCCTCTATAAAAACGGACACGCGATACCCTTCGTGAGTCATTCAAGGTGGAAACCCGACATGGTGAGAAGGCGAAGGAGACGGATAGGGGGAACACGTAGACGGAGGACACAAAGGGGAAAAGGGTTTTTTGGCAATTTGAAAAAAGCATGGAAGTTGTATTCAGATGTTCAAAGAAGAATGAGGCCGCAAAGTGGAGGTGGTGTTGGTGTTGGTATGAATAATTGGCCGTATTGGATTCCCTGAAACGTTCATACGTGCCTCTATAAAAAGGACACGTGATCACCTGCCTACGTCATTCAAGCGGAAAAGTGCGTGCGTGTCAGAACACGACATGGTGGTGAGAAGGCGAAGGAGACGGCGAGTGGGAATACGTCGAGGAGGAAGAAGGATGGTCCAAAGGGGAAAGGGTCTTGGTAAACTGGTCGGCACCGTAGCCAAGACGGTGTTGAGCCTCCTCGAAGACTTGTGAATAAAAGAGCGGGACGAGTCAACCGGACGTTAGACGTGAACGATGAAGCGGTTGCGACGACAACGTCGTTTCTTGACGAGCGTCCTGAAAGAAGCCAATCGAAATAAACGTCAACAGATGTTGCATTACGCCGACAGAGATCAGATCAACGCCATCAGCGAGATGGTTCTCAATTTGCTGAAAAAGAGGATCCCCATCGACGCAACGACTTATGGGAAACTGAAAAGACATAAAAAGGTTTTGCGCGAAGTGGGTAGACGCAAAAACTCCCTCAAGCGTCGAAGAGAACATCTCCTCACCCAAAACGGAGCAGGGTTCTGGAGCGGTTTACACGGTTGTTTCAAAGCATGTTGTGTACGGTGAAAGGACGCGGCGAAGACGGTTACCCGCTGGAGGGGGTCGACGTCATACCCGATTTCCCACCGAGAGAAGACGAGTCCAATACCATTCCTAAACTCGTGCAGTTGTTGCAAGACGCCAATCGTCGCGAAGCCCGATGGAAAGACTCGTACGAGTACTTGAACAAGAGGTACCACGACCTGTATCAAGAGTACATGGCTTTAAAGTTCGGTGACTTCTGCCAAACCTGTCAAACGAAACGAGATACCACGCCGCCCGGTGGGTGCATCGAGTTGTGCAGGGAGTGCGGTAAAGGCAAGCGAACCGTTCAAAGTCTTGAACTCGAGTTGGAAAAGAAAGACGAATCCATACGGTACTGGCAAGACTGTTACGAGACGGCCTTGAGAGAATTGTCCGAGTTTCCTGACACGACCCTGAGTCAGCAGAAGGCATGAACGAAGTCATGATGGTACCCGTTCAAGAATTCAATCGTTTGCAAGATTATTACAAGGGTAAGATCACCCAGAGCGCCTTGTTGAACAAAGCGGGACGTTTGGCCGCCGAAGAAGATCTCATCTTGAACGACAAACGTATCCCCGCCAGCATGGCCGTCAAGATGACCAAACCCATGGCAAACGAAGAAGGTAAACTAGTGAAACGTATACGGACGGGTGTACGCGGCACTCCCACGTACCAAGGAACGGTAGAACCCGAAGGCATGGCCGACGCACCTGTCGAACGTCTGTTGAAACAGATCATCAAGGGAGTCAACCAACCACCCGCAGCCCCCGTGGTCATCAAACAAGAACCCGCTACACCTTCCACGTCAGGTCTCAAAAAGGAGTTCAAATATACCAAACCATCCACAGGCAAGAAGCCACCCGTTCCACCCAAACCAACTGCCAAATCAGCCCCAGGTAAACTCATGACCGAAGCGCAAAAAGAGTTCTTAAGATCCATCGGTGTCGCCGAGAAATACATAGACGACGACGGTGGTTACAGTCCCAAAGGCAAAGCCAAGGGCAAGACGTACAAGAAGGCCAAGAAGACAGAAGCACAAAAGTTACAAGAAGGATGGGAAGATTTCGAACCCTGGAGAAAGGGACTGAAATACGACTCTACCTAAGACAAGAAAACGTTGGAAATTGTAAACTTTATTGTTGATGTTGTAATCATTAAATTACACACCTTGTTGTTTTTTCAAAAAGAGTCTTTTTTGTTTTCTTCAAGTCTCGCACGCCATGCCATTGTGGTACAGAGTATCCGAGGCATTCGGTGTCACAAACAAACGTTCGAACCTTATTTGGTCCCCGAACGTCGACGGAGATATGAATAACAACCTAAACTTAATCGTGGAGGTGAATTCGAACACTAAGAAAGGGGTGTTGAAATAAAACATGCGATACACCTCCATGCGTATATGATCGTACGAAATGACATTGAGGG
This sequence comes from Orbicella franksi, assembly GCF_964199315.1. NCBI lineage: Eukaryota > Metazoa > Cnidaria > Anthozoa > Scleractinia > Merulinidae > Orbicella > Orbicella franksi. The sequence goes on from NC_138157.1 coordinate 12,300,562, forward strand.
GAAAGAACACGGTGCCGTGAATGTACATGGGACTTCGGAACTCCGAGGATCGCACAAAGGCCTCCATCTCACGATAGTACTGGAACCACACCGTGACAGGAATGGGATAAGGCAAATGATTCCAGGAACGCGTCAAGGAATTGTGCGTCTCAAAGGGTTTTCCATGGTCTCTCATATAGGTAAGGGCGTCGTGAATCATTCTGCGATGAGTGTCCACTGCGAATGAAAAAACAGTGTCAGGTCCATAGTCCGTCCTCATGGTAAAGCGAGGGGCCACCGGGAAAAGGTAGTAGACAGACCTCTCGAATCTCAATATCCCTTTGTCCTTCCACGCGTCTAAAGAAGAGTCTGAACCTTTGAATTCGGATCAAGTTATACGTATAGTAAGGAGTGTTGTAAATGAACAGACGGTACAGATAACTTCTAATCTCTCGGGTCGGTTCCACGGGGAGACGCACACAACCGTGAATGTACAGGTCTCGCTCCCGATACAGAGTCACGAAATTTCTGAGAAAGGTATAATAACGTCGCCAAACGTTAGGGTCTAAGTCATACGGCAATTGATTCCACAAGTACGACCCCTCGCAATGGCAGTGGTCAGGTCTACCCTCACTACGATATCGATCCAACTCTCGATCCATTCTAACTAAACGATCATTCGCACCTGCCGTTAACTGGTACTCCTCATGATCATCTTCCTCGAGTTCCTCGTCGGTTTCCAACACGACCTCAGGCTGATTGTCACCGATCACGCGTCGGCAGTTGCCGCAGTTCAGAACCCATCTCTCCATATCCTGGTAACAACGTCGATGCATCCACACACCGCAGCAAGGAGTACGCTGGCACGATGCCAGAGAATCGACGTGAATGTCTCTCTGACAAATAAAACACACTTGTTGAATCGGTGTTTCTTCGGGTAGATGACCCTGAAGGCGACGACTACGTCTCGGTGGTCCATCGTCATCGTGTGATCGTGCACGACGCCGACGACGTACTCGTCTCGGTGATCCTTCGGGGGACTGACTTCGAGGTCGGCGGCTGCGGTGCCCAGATTCAGTCTCCATCACCAAAACCGAAAAAATGTCGAATGCGCACCTCGCTTTATGTCCATCATGCACCAATCAAACGAAAAAGGCCGCCATCACGTGTACAGGGTAGACCCGGGGGATAGGGGGTATCCCCCACTCACGGTCGGAGACTGGACCCGGGTCGAGTGCAACCTGGGATCCAGTTTTACCGTAAGTATAAAAAGATCGGCTCGAACCGTTCACGACACTCTGAGTTTTTGACTTGTATCGAGCGCTTGAAAAATCATGGCACAGGAGCTGACCGACGAGGAGATGAACCAACAGATGGATCAACATGAAGCAGTGAGTATAACGTGCACTCTATGTAAGAAAGTCATCCTTAGAACCGAAACCTGCGCTCGTACCAAGTGCTGCCATCACTATGTGCATTTCGATTGCTTCGCCAGGGCACTCGATGATCAGATGGTGAACAAGGGGGTGACACAGGAAAAGTTGCACTGTCAGATCTGTCACACACCGTGCTATCTAAGTACGTTCGTAGCTTCCCTAGACAACTGACCCATGGAACTGAGACTCGTCGTCGCCTCCTTCACCCTAGAGTTTTACCTCCGTTTGGACTTGAGATTTTGTTTCGTTGTGTTTTGCGGTTACAAAGTCGCACGACATCTTTGTCACGCCTTGTTCATCACCTTCTTTTCATAGAGTTACTGGGATTGGTTACCGTCCGAGATCCAAGTGTACATAATCTCACTCGCGGAGTCGCAACTTGCCCTCGAGTGGATAAGGGAAATCGAAAGAGAAATGAGATTCTCCAAATGGTTGGAGAGACCGAGACCCGTCCCGTTCAAGGAACTCATGCTCGACACCCTACCTGTCATTTTCGATTACAGAGCCACTGGAATCGTCTCCCCCTTGAGATACAGACCTATATCGTCCGACTTCGGGAGTCCCAGTTCCTCATCGAGAGGCGCGAACGTGAATCGTGGAGAGAGCTTTGTAACGAGATACGAACCTTTGCTAAGGTCCAAGCTAAATGGGGACTAGGGGCACTCAAAGTCAAGCTAGAAACATGTAAACTGAAGTTTTGCCCCCAAGGATTGGTTCCAGGGACACATCAAAAAAAGCATATGATCGTGTCGGGTTTCTACAGAGACGCCCAAAATGTCCAGCGAGAAATATTTTTAGGATACAGTTTTAATGGTGCTTACTACAGAATCGATGACGTTAAGAGACTTTCACTCTTTTAGAGTCACTGGGACAGGCTACCTCATGAACTACAGGACTACATCATGCGCTTAGCTAGGAATCAAATCCTACTCGAGCGCAGAAGAAACAAAAAGTTACGGCGTCTTCTCAAGGAAATAATAGAATACGGCAAACTGAAAGAACAATGGGGGGTAGGACACATTAAGATTGTGACAGTTCGATGTAATTCGTCATGTTGTACAAAAAAGAAGAAAGAAGACAGATTCACACATTCGAAAATAATTGGCTGTTACATCGACATTGACGACAAACCCAAAGAAACGTATTTAGCTCCCACCATAAAAGAGGCCAAGAAACGCGCCCCCATAGAAAAGACTTTCCTCTACCCTGATCGCTCCACCAAGTACGCTCATAATAGGTGGTTAAGAAAGCGTTCTCACTCTTACAGAGCCACTGGGATAGGCTACCAGATGAACTAAAGTGTTACATACTTTGCCTGGCAACCTGGCAACACATATTCGACCGCAGGAACAATAAACAATTGAGTCGACTTCACAGAAGAATCTTAGATTATGCCGAACTGAAAAGACAATGGGGCTACGGACACATACAAATCAAAAAACAGAAATATACACTTCAATCAAATTACGGAGGCAGATCTTATTTCACGGCTTTCTATGGTTATTACATCAACCTTAGTAACAGGAAAAAGAAAGTCTATCTAGGATACAGTTTCAGAAACGTGTTCCATAACTTAGAACGTAAAAAAGCGTCCCTGTTCGGTCCCTTCGAGGACGCTGATGTTGATGTTGAATAAAAAGCGATGTTCGTAACATTTGTCTCATTCATGTCTTCACAGAACAGACGGACCCACGACGAAGCCTTCTTCGACGATGACGATGACTGGATCTTCGATCCGGCTCTCGACCGAGTGATGATCCAAACCGGAGGTGGCACAACACCCCTCCTAGAATTTGAATTAAGACCCGTAGGCGCTCGACGTAACTGGAGAAACGTCCTCAACAAACAACGATTCGAAGCCACGCTCAGACAACACAGAGACGTGACTCCCAGGGACAATCTAGGCCAAGAATTGACTCAGGCCCTTCAACGATCCATCGAGCAACAAATCGCTCAGGATCCTACCCTGACACCCGACTCCACGGTCCATTTCACCATGCAGTCCAGTGCCTTCACGCACGCCTTTCAATCCACCACCTTCACCGTGCGCGAATTCGAAGAAGGGAGTGAAAGACTAGACACTTATCTCCAGTCTCTCGCGGCCAAACTCAACTCCAACGAAGAATTCACCCCCGACGACACGTTTACCATGGAAACCACTTTCATACACACCCCGGGTCGTGGGCGCGGGAACGGAAAACGATACAAGCCGAGCTGTGCGGCCGTGCGGGGAATCGTCAAACGGTCGCGCGTGACCATCCAAAACAAAGACAATCTATGCTGCGCTCGCGCCATCGTCACCATGAAAGCCCTGGTAGACGCGAACGGGAATCCGCGAGACCCAGATTACCACAATCTCAAACAGGGACGACCCGTCCAAGAGCGATTGGCCAAAGAACTCCACCGTCTAGCCCACGTCCCCGAAGGACCTTGCGGCATTCCCGAACTGCAGCTACTACGAGCCCAAAAAGAAACGCGTGCCGCGCGACGAAGTCAAAGGTCGACCCTTCGAAGAACCCGAACCCGACGATCCAGACACGCGAGTCTGGGTAGCCAAAGATCCGCCCCTTCAAGTGTACTGCGACTACGAAGCCATCACCGACGCCGAAGGGAATCAGACACCCATTCTACTCTGCCTAGAAGACGATGAAGAGGATCAATTCTGCTCCTTCTACGGTCCCAACTGCACCTCCGACATGTTCGACCACCCCGAATCCCTCGCCGTCGACGTGGACGGAGACGATCGGGACGTCATCGTCCTCTTTCACAATCTCAAAGGCTACGACGGGATGTTCATCCTGCAACACTGTTACGCCACGCATCGAGAAGTCACGGACCAAATTACCGTAGGCACCAAGATACTGTCCCTGAGATCCGACAGACTGACTTTCAAAGATTCCCTATGCTTTCTCCCGTTCCCGCTGGCCAACTTTCCAGCCACCTTCGGAATCCACGAACTGTGCAAGGGATTCTTCCCTCACAAATTCAACACCCTAGAAAACCAAGAGTACGAAGGACCCATGCCACCGAGAGACATGTACGATCCCGACGGCATGTCCGCCAAAAAGAAAGCCGAATTCGAACAGTGGTACCAAGAGAAAGTCAATGACAACTACCATTTCGTCTTACGACAAGAAATGGAAGCCTACTGCGAGTCAGATGTCAAACTCCTCAAAGCGGGCTGTCAAAAGTTTCGGCAAGAATTCAAACAAAAAGCCGACTTTGACCCCATGGAGAAATGCGTCACCATCGCCTCCGCATGCAACCGATTCTGGCGCAAGAAACTCGTCCCGCCCAACACCATCGCCTCCAGGCCACCTCGAGGATGGCACGGCGCACGATCCAATCAGTCCGTCAAAGCCCTGAAATGGCTAGCCTGGCAAGAACACCTGTTACAACACCCCGAAACGGAGGTGAAGTCCGACTAGCCAATCATCTCGTGGACGGATACGATCCTACCACTCGAACCGTCTACGAATTCCACGGATGTCTATGGCACGGATGTCCGCGCTGTTTCCCTCGCCAACGCAACCGATATCCCATCTGCCACACCGATCGCACCCTACAGGAAGTCTACGAGTCCACGCTCAAGAAACACGACCTTCTCAGTCGCCAAGGCTACCAGCTCTGCGTCAAGTGGGAATGCGACTGGGACCTAGAAGTCAAAACCGACCCTGATCTCCGAAAGTTCCTAGACACGTTCGAAATCGTCGAACCGCTCGAACCCAGAGAAGCCTTCTTCGGAGGGCGCACGAACGCCGTCAAACTGCATCACGTGACCGACATGGCCCAAGGAGAAAAAACCAAGTACGTCGACGTGACGTCGCTCTACCCCTGGGCCAACAAGGAAGGCGAATACCCCGTAGGACACCCGCAAGTCATCGTCAACCCCCAAGATCAAGACATCCATCACTACTTCGGTATGGCCAAAGTGGACATACTGCCGCCACACGCACTATACCACCCCGTTCTACCTTTTCGACACGGAGGTAAACTCACCTTCCCACTCTGCCGATCGTGCGTGGAACACGAAATGACTAAACCCCTCCTAGAGAAATCGCATCGCTGCCCTCACACAGCCGAGCAACGCACACTCCGAGGGACCTGGTGCACACCCGAAATCCAGAAAGCCGTTGCCATGAGATACACGCTCAACAAGATCCACGAAGTCCACCATTTCCCGCCAGAACAACGCCGTAAAGGACTCTTCGCCGATTACGTGAACACCTGGCTAAAAATCAAACAGGAATCCGCTGGCTACCCGAACTGGTGTAACACCCCCGAAGACAAGGCACGGTACGTGCAACAATACCAACAGAAAGAAGGCATCGCTCTCGATCCGACCATGATCCAGAAAAATCCAGGACGCAAAGCCACCGCCAAACTCATGCTCAACTCTTTCTGGGGTAAGTTCGGCGAAAACCTACACAAACCCACCACCCAAGTCGTCTACAATGCAACGCAACTCTTTGACCTCGTTTCCTATCCCTTCAACGACATACGACAAGTCAGAATCGCCAATGACGAAGCCCTAGAAGTCGTCCACGCCGAACTCAAAAACAATCAACCCGATAACGGACGAATCAACATCTTCGTCGCCGCTTTCACCACCTGCTGGGCGCGTCTCAAATTATACAGCTACCTAGAACAGTTAAAACAACAAGTTCTCTACTTTGACACTGACTCCGTCATCTACTCGCACAAACCAGGCCAAGCCGATGTTCCGTTAGGCGATTACCTGAGAGAGATGACCAACGAACTCGACGACGGCGATTTCATCACCGATTTCACTGCCGCTGGACCCAAAAATTACGGATACAGAACCCACCAAGGCAAAGTCTGCTGCAAAGTCCGAGGCTTCTCACTCAATGTACGAGGATCCAGGCAACTCAATTATGACGTCATGCGACAAAATCTACTCGACGAACTCACACAGCCTCTCGAGCAACGACGCAATATCCACGTCGTCAACCCCAACTTCTTCTGGAGAAACCCAGCCACCAAACATCTCAAAGTCATCACACGGACCAAACGATACGGACTCGTCTTCGACAAACGCGTCGTTGACACGAACACTTTCATGTCGTTTCCGTACGGATACTCACCCATGTAATTTTTACTTCCTGTAATCAATAAAATCAATTTTTAAACTCACTTCCGGTCTATCTCCTTATTTGGGCATCCGCAGCGAGCTGTGACGTCACGGGCGCCATGTTTTACCTACCCAGGCGCCATCTTGGATCTTTACAATTTAAGAGAATGTATGGGAAAACCTTGGTCACGTGGTATAATCCCTGCCTCCTGATTGGTTACGGCCCCTAAAAGCGAACTTCACTACTTGTGCTCGTTGATTTCCTTTGTCTAATTTTGGTTTCAAATCAAGCAATGTATCATTTAACGAAATTTAATGTACATAGCTTCACTTCAGCTAATTCTCACGAACTTTGATATGACCATTTGACTTCGTCTTCTACTGTCGTGTTACGAATTTAATCATGTACAAGGTTGACAAAGAAGAGTCTGATAGTTTATACGAAACGTCACTTACAGAAAATTGCGATGACATTTTACTCCAAGTATAAAACCACATTCACTTTTGAAAAGGTTTTATCATCTTTTAAAGCATTCTATCTACTGCTAGGAACTCAGTTAAATTCCCAGGCACGGGTAGTATACCGTTGAAATTCATTTGCAAGCGTAGTATGTAGCATATTTGTGATATTTTCCGTTCTTGCCGCTTAATATATCCTGAGCCACGACTCGTAATCAGAAAAAAAATTTTTTTCGCATCGATAGAATCGTGCGACCTGATTGGGGATGAAAAATAACCCTAAAGTAGTTTCTTCACTGGTTATCAATGTTGATTTATACAAACTGTTGCCTTCGAGATGGGCAACTCGAGATGGGCAACAAACGAAACGGTTTTAATGATCGAGCACTTCGATCATTAACAGACTAAATAAACCATACCTTCACATTCTCTTCACGACGGTCGAATACTGAAGACGTTAAGCCTGGTTTTCACTACGACTTAAGCACAAGCACAAGCACAAGCATAACGGAAATGATCGAGGACATTCACATACAGCTGTTTCGAGAAAGGCTATCGGATGACAGCGCCAAGCCTACGCGACAAGACCGAATGGTAGTCTGGGTATTCACTGGAATTTTGCATATCGGTGTAGAGGCAATCTACACATTCGTATTTTTGCACGCGTCGTATTAGCAAGGAAACATTAGACTTTTCACTCATAAGACCACATAACTTTTGTGTAGCTTTTCTTTCACTGTTACATGACTTTTAGGAAGTTCCGGTGGCAAAAAGAACCTTGCCTGTTCCAGTTAAGATAACGAAAAAGTACAAAATGACATTTGCCATTTTGTTTGATCTGTTTAAGAATTCAGCGCGTGCGGCGGCTCTCCACTTCTACCCATACTAACTTTCAGGATTGTCGCGTGCACTGTTACACTTTATTCCGACCTTACTCGAATCAGCTGTAAACATAAGCACGAACGCGTGTGCAGAATGGATAATTGCCTCATT
>NC_138157.1:12311020-12388520 GCF_964199315.1 Orbicella franksi
TACCTGCTAGTTTTCTACCTTGTAATTTCTGTCCAGTCTTGACAGGAAATACATATCATGAACGTTGGAGGGCGCCAAAGAGTGTAGATTCACCAAAATAAATGCTACAGATTAGAACAGCTCAGTTACTTTTCGAACATCTTGAGTACTCGATTGGAGATTTCGAAGACGAGTGTGGCAACTTTTATATCACGTCCTAAAGCCTAAACACGATATTTCGTCGTCTGTTTTCAGCCTGGTTCTGAAATTTGGATTCTCACGTTTATATAAGGTCTATTACACAAGGTTCGAATATATCCTCGGCAACTTTACTGCAGTAAAAGCCGTAAGCGCATCAGCCATCCGCACAATCACGAAGTTATTAACGGTCCACAAGCTTTGAGTCGAGTACTTCTTTGCACACAGAGGGCATCTTTTTGTGATACTAATAAGTGAGAGTTCTTGTGGTAGACAAAATGTATCTTTGAAAATTGTGATCCGCAGCAGCGTTTGCTTTATTGCCGCATACGTATCAGTGTAAACAAAGCGGGAATTTCGCTTCTCTTTTACACGTATCTCCCAATTGCAATATTTCACGGTCGATGGATTACTTTGAGTTCTTTAGCACATACTTATGTCTATGATCTTCATTTAATGGTATCCAAATTCAAAGCAATTCGTTAAAACGTCGCTAGTTTACACTCCTTTCGAAGGTTTATTAAACAGAATTTGAACCAATTTGCATATATCATCTTTCGCCGTCGACATTGTCACGCTTTCTCTCGTTTCCTGAAAACATACCTGTAGGGTCATGGCAGCTTAGTTTACCTTTATGGTTTAAATTCGCTCCCTCACGTGAAAGAAGAGGGTTTCTTAAATTGTTGCTGATTTGATAACTTGTAGGATGTAACAGATGCAACTGGACTAAAGGTCACTGTAGCACAATCTCGTTCGCGGTGAAACTCACAAAGCGTCCGGTTTCCTCGAAGCGAAGCGAGTCGAAACTCGAAGCGTTGTTGCTGCGATTCGTGCAGCAGCAGTCCGGATAATAATTTCAAAAGCCGCTTTCTCTTGTTTTCATGTCTTTTTTACTTTATGAGTATAGATATTGTTTAATTGAGTGGTGGCCATTTCACCAAGAGTCCCGATCATTTTGCGATCCAAGAACTCCCACTCGTTTGCTTGCTTACATAAAATATCCTGCAAATATCCAATTAAATAGACTGAAAAGCCCCAGGATCGACTCTCCACCTCTTCTTGTCTAAGGCTACTGTTATTATCTGCTTTACAGCTCTGAGATGTCCTTAAGATATTTTTGGGGGGGCTTCGAACAGTATTCTCTTCTCCCATAATCACTCTAAATTTTCAGCGCGGCACGAGAGTAATACAACCAGTGACGTCACTAGGCTGTTTTGGCCGCGCCAAGATGGCCGCCAATTTTAGGCTTAACCAGCCAACTTCGAACGGCTGAAAAAGCAGTTTTCGCTTACCGTATGCGAAAAAAAAGTCCGCAGTGTTTCCAAGTAAGGTTGAAACTTTATTACTAAGCAAAAATCTCACATACGAAAATTTCGTTTCAGTGGCACTTTAAGCCTGTCAAAACAATAAATATAGATAAAGATAGGCCCGGTTCAAACGTCGAATCTTTTCTTGTGCTGAACCTAATTATGTCATAGGTTCGGTACATGAAAAGTTCGACGTTTGAATCAACTAAATCAGACAGACTCTTACCTGGGTCGACCCCGCAGGATGCGGGGGTGCTACTTTAGGAATTTCTGGGTGGGGATGTGCCGCTGGGACCCTGAGACCCTTAGCCTATACCAGAGCTAGTTCAGCTGTATTTTGCTACGCTATACTAGAGTAAACTCCCCAAATCCCCCCATCTATCGACACTATTGAGGCTGATTTGCGTTAATTTAAACTTGCCGATTTGATTTTTTTATATTTTTGAGTGGCAATTCCTGGTTTTCCTAGTCTAGATAAAATCTTCAACCAACTACTCAGTTTTGTGAAAAATGACACCCTATTCTGACCCAAACGTTCTGATTTATATACCCTATCCTAGAGTAAACTGCTTGAAAACCATACCCTTCACAGCGGCACGTACCTATATAGCCCATATATGGCAGTACCCCCCCCCCCCGGGGGTCGACCCGCTGTTCTATTCGACTGCATCAGTCAAATAGAACGGCAAGAAGGATCGAATGAAAAGGGTTGATAGACGCGAAAATGCAACTGCCTTGTCCCACCAACCAGTATTTTTTCTGTCAAACCGACGACAAGATCGAGGAACAGCTGTAATGTTATCTCGTTGCGCACATGTGCCGCCTTAACGTCCTATGGCGTAGTTGAATTTTGACAGCTTAATTAAGGAAGGGGGTGCTTATTGGAAACGGGCTTCTTTACCTGCATAGGGTGCTGATTTTATTTGTTAGTTTGTTTAGCTTCTCTGGTTGTTTAGTTAAATCATGGTGCTGTGTGAAGATTATTTTTAGTTCCTGGTCAACTGAGTTTCGGTTAGTTGAGTTTAGAAAGGGAGTACATTGTATTGTAAAAAAATACCTTTGAAGTTTGCGTGTTTCAATAAAAAGGGCTCTGTTGTATATGGACGAGGAAGACATTTTACTCACACTCAGTACGAAAAGCATCGCTCGGCTTGACTCTACACATTCTGAACTGACCTTTTAAACTCAATACAATACAAGAAATCAAAGAGAGAAGGGAAATTTATCGTGAGTGTAAGTCGCCTAATTGAAATTGAGAAACGTTCCCCGTCGACACGTTTTTGTTTTAATTTCGCCAGAAAAGTAGTCTGCTATACACAACTCATTCAGCGCCGCTATAACGCTAAGCAACGCCGATTCAGCAGTGTTTAGCAGTGTTGTGCGAGTTTTCTTTAAGACATATTAGTTTAGCTACGAAAGATCTTCAGAGAAAGGGAGGTTTTTTTTTTTTAATTTAAAAGCTCTTTCGTCCACTACATGCAAAATAACACGATCGTTTTACATTAGAAGACTGGGTACTAATTGGATCCCAGGAGTGCTAAAACTAACGTGTAGCGTAATATAAATGCTCCTTAAATTATGTGAAAGCCTTAGTGGAAGAGTGAACCCACAATATTTACTTATTACCTGTCTTACCCATGATCATGAAAGCGCGGTGAGAGAAGGGATACCGATGGATGAAATTTGCAACAGAAGGGGTTGGCAGCTTTCTGTTTGCCTCTTTATATTGCTCTGAAGTTGGTAAGATCTTGTAAAGAAAACCAGATGCTGAAAACACGAACCTGAGAGGCATGAATTGACCTTGTCGACCTTACTAAAGCACTCAGTTAACCTTGCCAACTCTATTTAACACTTTTTAAGGCAAGCTTCTCTCAAATCATAAGCTTTTAGTTGGGGTACGTGTCCATTTCAGGCATGCTCTAATTCACAGAAAATGACACTTGTCGGATCATTGACATCAAAAATTGCAGGGCCAAGATTTTCCTCCACATCATTCGTTTGCCTTAAACGTAATGGAATATACACATTGTAGCACATCATTTGTGTAAACTAAAGCATCACTTCATTGTACATTTTGTACCGTGTACCAACTTGTTTCAATTTTGGGATATAAAACGCGTGTAAATAAAACATTGTTAGCATCATATGACAGAACTTATCCTTAAAACCCGACAAGGCATCCTTTGCATTTACGAAATTGTTATGAAAGCCGATCCTTGATCGGTATTGTTCAACCGCGATCCCTATACTAACTTTTGATCTTGGAAAAGCAACAACAGGGTAACTATAAACACTATTCAAGTATTTCTAACAGTGTAAGTACAATGCACCTCTGTTAAGCGGTCAGCCCGCTTTAAGTGGCCACTATCCATTTCCACGAGGGTGGCCGTTAAATGGGGGTTGAACTGTTGGTATTAACTTTCAAAGAGTTTCAGGAGTAAGAATGCTGTGAAGGTTCTTATTGCAATTATTATTATTATTATTATTATTATTAATTTATTAACCACTAACTCAACCGTTGAGTGATTTATTAACAAAGCTGACGGATAGTGTACTTAACATAAACACCAACGACAACTTTATTTGAGTGTTGACTTGGAGTTAACGTCTCTCAATTGAGCCAGGGACACAAAGCTCCTAACAATACTGGCCGGGTAATGACTAAGGCTACACGAGCAAAAGACTTTGTGATTGAAATTCTAACTGTTACTTGGAGAAGTTCCTGAACTATTGTCACTGTTGTGCAAATCATACTTTCATGGACATCTGAGACCAGTCTGCGGACCATTGATTGACCAGGTTATAGGAGCACCCGAAGAATTCGACTAACTTTTTCCGCAGTTCGGTTTCCCAAATTTGGATTTCTTTTACGCTTTGCAGTTGCTCTGACAGTGCGTAGAACATACAGTTTCCAGATCCTGGGTTGTTACAAGTGCTGAATCCCTTGCCTGAAGCATTCTTCTGTGGATCTTCTGACAGGCCAATTTTCTTGTGGAACTTATTTGGATCGCACTGCATTTGCTGCAGATCACGAATAATGTTCATGTCTGGAAGCAAACAAAATTCCTGTAGTTACATCAGTCTTCTAATTGAGTTGTTACGCAATAGTTCATGCGTAAAGCCCTGTTTAAACGGGAAATGTTTGGCGATCAAACTCGATTATATACTGTTTGGAGACCAAACATTTGGACACATTGTTATACAGATTTGATCGTGTTTGATAAAATTTGACCGACGTCAAACATTTGGTCAAACATTTTGAAACATTTTGTTCGTTCAAACATGTTTGATACCGTTTGACCACTCAGTACAACATCAACATGTCTAGTCACCAAACAATGTTTGATCGTGTTTGGTCTCCAGTTCAAACATTTGAAGTTTGGACAGGGCTTTACTCAGCTTTATATAATTTTTATTACTACTCTGAGAACCAAACATTGAACCACAAGTACGAATCAAGTACGAATCGAAAATAGTACGAAATTGCAACAAATTATTACATGGCAGTCCAAACTAAAGAATTATTAGTTATGACTTGTAGAAGTATTTATCTGTTAATGTGGTCTTATCTATTTTTTTGTGCTGTTCAGAGCTGGAAAAAATTGCTCACATGCGAAGAATACAAACATAGGCACGCAACGCAATAGTTGCCACCTTCACGACTCAAGAGGCAAAAAGGTCAAAATGACTTTTTTAGACCAAGATATTATTGCAACCCCCGACTACAGGCCGTTCTTCCATTCATCGTCAAAATGTCGATGAGCTCCTCCTTTGGACTTTTCAACATTTTCAACATTGTCAGTCACTCGCCTAAAAACACTCAATCTTGAACGGATTTCGGCCATATGGCGCAGCTGAGGCTGTTACGATTATTTCTCTACAGCCGAAAAAGGAAGAGCGTTCGTCGTAAACAGAAGAGAAATCCAATTGCAAACTATGGAGTTAACAAGCAATTGTAAGGATTTAAGAATTTCATGCGGCCTCAAGAAACAAGGAGCGGGCTTCGCAGCAGATGCCTCAAGCAAGAGGTTTTTTGTCAGTGTCTTATGATAGAGGTTGCGCATAAGCTCAAATACATGTAACTGCAGTTGAGTTACCAAACCGCGGTTATCAGATACCGCAGTGACCCTTTCCAGTGCAACCACGGAATGTGACTTATTAAAGACTAATTTAATTAATTTGCAGTTTATCTTGGTAACTTGGCGCAACGGAGTCTACAGGAATACACACATCAGGCTACATTCACTTTTGTTACTAAAATAAGAAATGCAGATTCAAAACTCCAGTAAGTTTTGCTTAAGAGCAATTCTCCAGGAAAGTGAAGCAAAGTTGGAAATGAAAAATTTTAACCTCCCTTCAGTTTTTGTGTGGAGGTAGGTACCTTGGGGGATAAACAAAAACAACCATATTTGGATCGGCAGATTATCGTTGCCTTGGTAACCGCACTAGATGACGTCGGCCTCAAGACCATCTTTTGAGATAAAGTTTCACTCTGAAAAAGAAGTAAAAATAAACGAGTCTGGTTCTCCGGTGCATGTGAACCAATTCAAATGAAATTCATACAGATGGTAGAGCCACTCTCCCAGTTTATAAAATTCGCGGTTAAAATATTTTGGGTTTTATAAACAAGAAGAAAATGCTCGTCTTACTATGTTCCCTGTCAGCCATTTAAACAAGCAGGAAAAACAAGCACAACCATATTCGTAATTTCTCCGAAAGTACTCTTTCCACATAAACCAAATTAGCAGCAGAGATTACACAGATGTTGACGTTTCTAAATATCATAAAATCAATTTGGGGAAAACTATATTCTGGCCATGGGTGCTGAAGATACCTGGGGCAAATTGCAAAAAAAATTGCAAAATTGGAAATTTTGAGGGCTCTAGTATTTGGCTCAAACAGGCTTTAGAGAGAGAAAATCAGCTTCAAAAGTAGCTTTTATCATCTTGTCTGTTACCTAAATTTAGTTAGTAAGGTTTTGTACTATAAAATTAGAGACTGTAGTTAATGTAACTAAACTTCGATAATTAACAATAACCGTAAGGGCCACTTTAACTGTGTTTTTTACTGCCTTGGCACTGCCGTCACCAAGAGCATTTTCAACACGAACGCTAGATGCCACAATTATTCCAAGAGGAATCTATAGAGATTTAATGCAAATGCAGAATGTTAAACACAATGGCCAAGTCAAGGTCGACTTTTCAAATAATACAGTGGAACAGGCGTGTTTAAAACATGAAATGGCGAAATTAACGAAGAAACGGCACTATGGGTAAGAGTCAATGTGAGTGTCTGTAAGGGTTAACCCTTAAAATTATTGATGAAAGACAACCACTGTCACGTCAGTGATATTTAGCCTAACATGATATTTAGCCTAACTGTTAGGCAGGCTGACCAGAGCACTATTTAGGCTACGGGTGTCTGTAAGAGCTTGTAAGGGCTAACCCTTACAATTACTGAACACTAACCACTGTCGCTGATATTTAGCCTAGAATGGGCGCTATTTAGACTCACCAGAGCACTATTTAGGCTACAGGTGTCTGTAAAATGAGGGTTAACCCTGACAATTACTGATGAAAGATAACCACTGTCGAGTCAGTGATATTTAGCATAACATGAGCATTATTTAGGCTGACCGGAGGCTTACTATTTACGCCACAGGTGTCTGTAAGGGCCGTTAACCCTTTCAATTACTGACGGCTAACCACTGTTTAGACAGTGACATTTAGCCTAACATGAGCACTATTCAGGCTGACCGGAGGCTTACTATTTAGGCTAACCGTAGTGCTATGTCATTTCACCAGTTTGTGGTTTAAAAACGCCCCAGTGGAACCCTCACTTGACAACAACATTCTCGAACATTCTCGAAAAGTTTAACAAGCGTTCAGAGCAGTTTGCAGATCGTTCACACTCATAAAAAGCCATTTCACACAATTAATAACGTTCCAAATAGACATAAGCTCGAAAAATTTTTTCTAGCAAGTGAATTGCAATGAATGACAAAAAACGGAAGCTCGCTTTTATTTTGAAAAAAGCAGTAGCTTCCTTATCTGTCAAGTGGCCCGCGATCAAAGCAAGACCAACAAACGAGAGCGTCCGGAAAAGCACAGAACTGAAAAGTGGCGTTTATTGCGTGTATGGCGTTTATAGCGTTTTTGGCGCTTTTGGTTGTCTTTTTTTAGTTGAAAATCTAGATAAATTGTCAAGTGGCCCGCGATCAACGCGAGACTCACAAGAGCTCCCGGAGAAAACACAGAACTAGAAAGTGGCGTTTATGGCGTTTATGGCTTGTATGGCGTTATTGGCGTTTTCGGCTGTCTTTTCTGGTTGAAAATATATATAAACCGTCAAGTGGCCCGCGATCTACGCCAAACACGCGAGAGCTCTCAGAGAAAACACAGAACTAAAAAGTGGCGTTTATGGGGTTTTGAGCTGTCTTCGCGCGCTTCGACGTAATTTCGTAATAAATTAACAAAGAACGCGCGCGCCAAATTATCATGCTTTATGACGTCATTGTGTTCTGGCTGCCCACTTTATGTAAATGGCTGCCCCTGAAAAAGACGCCCAGCATCTAGACCATTCTTGTGGAATGTATGGAGGTCGAGTGCAGACCGTCGGCCTACTAGGCCGCCTGACTTTTCTTCCTCTGTAAAATGGAAGCAAAACACCTTAAATTATAACTCGACAAACGTCAAGTCAACCAATTTTTTAAAAATTCTTTCCTACACATAGCATTTATGATTTAGAGCAATTGTCGACGCATTTTCATATATCATTTTAAACGCACAACGGCTGAAATCGGAAAGCAAGTACCAAGAGCATGATGTCCCGTAAATTGTATACAGCATCCGGGCTATCTGTGCTTTCACAGTGCCTCTCATCCCCCTCTCCCCTCTTCCCCACCCACGGCAAGGAGTATAAGTCGGTACAATTTAGTTTTTAACGGACTTGAAGTTGAAAGAGGTGCACAGGGAGAGGCAGTGGGCTAACGGTTGGCTGAGAGGGACCAGTAACCTGTCTCAAATATAATTGAAGTAAATCGAAAGAGGTACAGCTTGTAAGCACTTTCCTGACATACAACAACCGTTTCTATGGGCACTGCTATATCAAACATGAATTACCTACCTCTGAACGCGAGTCTCAATGGGGTTAACCGTCAACCATCAAAGGGCCAAAAATTAACCGTCAACTGTCAAAACGCAATAGTTTTACCGTAAACCGTCAAATGAGCAAGCCAATATTAGCAGTCAAATGTCTCTGATATCCTTAATTAAGAATTAATTAAGTTGTGCTGTTTATAAATGATCGTTTTAATATACCACAAAAATGCATTTATTTGCTAGTCCTTTAACTTCTAGTTACGGGTGCAAGTGATTGATACGTTCAACGGTAACAAATGTGATGTAATTACATAAATGAGACACACAGTTGAAGCTAACAACCTAATTTGTAGTGGACAAATTAGAGAACTAAAATTGTATCCTTTTAGGAAAAAAATTTAAGTCAAATTTGCGCTGTAATTTCGTGTTATAAACGTTATTCCGAAAAAATAACCGTCCACCGTCAAATGACATAAAATATAACCATAAACCGTCAAAACGACTTGTTGTTAACCGTCAAAAAAACCCCACCCCCCACCATTGAGACTCTCCTTCACTGGTGAAAATATGGCGTCAGTTTTTCGTCAGTAAAGGACAACCATAAGTCGTTAGCGACATGTTAGCGCTGATCAGATTACGACACAGCGTACAATCTTGAAATGAAAGTACTTTTTACAATTAAATGGTTTTTAAGATCAAGATTTAGAGACACTCAGGACAACTCTCTTCTGGAAGCCATACTGTATATTTACAACTGTCATGTTCCTAGCGATAACAACTTTTACAACAATTTACAGCAATTCCATGGAAATCAGTTTTGTAACAAAAAAAATGAAGTATTTACACACTTGCGCGATATACAGTCAGCAACATACTGAATATAGTTAGCTACAAGACCTAATCATTGCATTAAAACCTAAAACCATTAAACTAAACCCATTATTGACCGTTTGTGTATGAGAGGGAGGCACGTTCAGAATCACCAGTTTGGATCCGCCTAAAAATTCAAATTAGTCAAAGTGGTGTTGATTTTAAAAGTATCAGAGAGGGAACCAGCACCAGAAGCACCAATATCGTTACAACTCAAATCCATATAAGTCATTACCGTTAACACTCAAATCCAAAGTAGTCAATACGGTATTGACTTTAATAGCATCAGAGAGGGAACCAGCACCAGAAGCACCAATATTGTTGAAACTCAAATCCAAATTAGTCAATGCGGTATTGACTTTAATAGCATCAGAGAGGGAATCAGCACCAGAATCACCAATATTGTTGAAACTCAATCCAGATTAGTCAATGCGGTATTGACTTAAATAGCATCAGAGGGGAAACCAGCACCAGGATCACCAATCTAGTTCTTAGTCAAAGCCAAAGTAGTCAATACGGTATTGACTTAAATAGCATCAGAGAGGGAAGCAGCACCAGAAGCACCAATCTTGTTATCCCTCAAATCCAAATTAGTCAATACGCTATTGACTTTAATAGCATCAGAGAGGGAAGCAGCACCAGAAGCACCAATCCCGTTACTGCTCAAAATCCAAATTAGTCAACACGGTATTGACTTTAATAGCATCAGAGAGGGAAGCAGCACCAGAAGCACCAATCTTGTTATCCCTCAAATCCAAATTAGTCAATACGGTATTGACCTTAATAGCATCAGAGAGGGAAGCAGCACCAGAATCACCAATCCCGTTACTGCTCAAATCCAAATTAGTCAACACGGTATTGACTTTAATAGCATCAGAGAGGGAAGCAGCACCAGAATCACCAATACCGTTATAAAACAAATCCAAATAAGTCAATACGGTATTGACTTTAATAGCATCAGAGAGGGAACCAGCACCAGAAGCACCAATATTGTTCTCACTCAAATTCAAATTAGTCAATACGGTATTGACTTTAATAGCATCAGAGAGGGAACCAGCACCAGAAGCACCAATATTGTTCTCACTCAAATCCAAATTAGTCAATACGGTATTGACTTTAATAGCATCAGAGAGGGAACCAGCACCAGAAGCACCAATATTGTTCTCACTCAAATTCAAATTAGTCAATACGGTATTGACTTTAATAGCATCAGAGAGGGAATCAGCACCAGAAGCACCAATATTGTTGAAACTCAATCCAGATTAGTCAATGCGGTATTGACTTAAATAGCATCAGAGGGGAAACCAGCACCAGGATCACCAATCTAGTTCTTAGTCAAAGCCAAAGTAGTCAATACGGTATTGACTTAAATAGCATCAGAGAGGGAAGCAGCACCAGAAGCACCAATCTTGTTATCCCTCAAATCCAAATTAGTCAATACGCTATTGACTTTAATAGCATCAGAGAGGGAAGCAGCACCAGAAGCACCAATCCCGTTACTGCTCAAAATCCAAATTAGTCAACACGGTATTGACTTTAATAGCATCAGAGAGGGAAGCAGCACCAGAAGCACCAATCTTGTTATCCCTCAAATCCAAATTAGTCAATACGGTATTGACCTTAATAGCATCAGAGAGGGAAGCAGCACCAGAATCACCAATCCCGTTACTGCTCAAATCCAAATTAGTCAACACGGTATTGACTTTAATAGCATCAGAGAGGGAAGCAGCACCAGAATCACCAATACCGTTATAAAACAAATCCAAATAAGTCAATACGGTATTGACTTTAATAGCATCAGAGAGGGAACCAGCACCAGAAGCACCAATATTGTTCTCACTCAAATCCAAATTAGTCAATACGGTATTGACTTTAATAGCATCAGAGAGGGAACCAGCACCAGAAGCACCAATATTGTTCTCACTCAAATTCAAATTAGTCAATACGGTATTGACTTTAATAGCATCAGAGAGGGAACCAGCACCAGAAGCACCAATATTGGTCTGTCTCAAATTCAAATTAGTCAATACGGTATTGACTTTAATAGCATCAGAGAGGGAACCAACACCAGAAGCACCAATATCGTTCAACCTCAAATTCAAATTAGTCAATGCGGTATTGACTTTAATAGCATCAGAGAGGGAACTAGCACCAGAATCACCAATATTGTTCTTACTCAAATCCAAATTAGTCAATACGGTATTGACTTTAATAGCATCAGAGAGGGAAGCAGCACCAGAATCACCAATCCTGTTATTGCTCAAATCCAAATTAGTCAACACGGTATTGACTTTAATAGCATCAGAGAGGGAAGCAGCACCAGAATCACCAATATTGTTGAAACGCAAATCCAAATTAGTCAATACGATATTGACTTTAATAGCATCAGAGAGGGAAGCAGCACCAGAATCACCAATATCGTTCCAATTCAAATCCAAATTAGTCAATACAGTATTGACTTTAATAGCATCAGAGAGGGAAGCAGCACCAGAAGCACCGATATTGTTCAAACTCAAACCCAAATTAGTCAATACGGTATTGACTTTAATAGCATCAGAGAGGGAAGCAGCACCAGAAGCACCGATATTGTTCAAACTCAAACCCAAATTAGTCAATACGGTATTGACTTTAATAGCATCAGAGAGGGAACCAGCACCAGAAGCACCAATATTGTTGAAACTCAAATCCAAATTAGTCAATACGGTATTGACTTTAATAGCATCAGAGAGGGAAGCAGCACCAGAATCACCAATATTGTTGAAACGCAAATCCAAATTAGTCAATACGATATTGACTTTAATAGCATCAGAGAGGGAAGCAGCACCAGAATCACCAATATCGTTCCAATTCAAATCCAAATTAGTCAATACAGTATTGACTTTAATAGCATCAGAGAGGGAAGCAGCACCAGAAGCACCGATATTGTTCAAACTCAAACCCAAATTAGTCAATACGGTATTGACTTTAATAGCATCAGAGAGGGAACCAGCACCAGAAGCACCAATATTGTTCCAAGTCAAATCCAACTTAGTCAATACGGTATTTACAGTAAGAGTCTCACAGAAATACTCAAAGTTCAGCGATCCATCAAGTAATGTTTCACCATATAACTTTAAAGCCGTAATGTCGAGGTGGGAACCAAAAGTATGCAACAACTGCGATTGAAGGTTTTTCTTATGGGTTACGCACTCCTGTAGACAGTCAAACGCGAATTTCAGATTCCTGCTTATTTCACTCTCGCCGTTTATGTGTGCGGCGATGCTTTTTACAAGACACACTGCGTATTCTTCGCATTGTGAGACAACAATTCCACTCATGAACAAAAACACTTGGTTCAATTCATCTAAATATCTCTCATCAGTCACTACTGTGTCACAGTCAACTTCTCCGCTGAGAATCTTCGAAGCGAGATAGAAACCACTAAAGAATTCTTGAAAGCTCTTGTGCGTAAATCCGTAACGCACACAACGTCTTCTTCGACTACCTAGACTGACTTGGACTGATAAAAATCCAAACTTAGTTAAAAGACTTAAAACAGTGGAACTGCAATCAAATCTGCTTTCTTCAATATATAGCTGTCCTTCACACAGAGATTTGAACGCCATATGGCCCAGATGTATCAGCTCTTTCTCGTAAACTTTAATCAGGTCGTCGTTGGTACTCGCCAATTGGTTCTTCTCTTCATATCTTCTCAAAACACAGAGTACAATTTCAACGTACAACTGAGTCCTGCTCGTCGGAAAAGAACCCTGGAAATCCTCGCAAAGAAGACAAAGTAAAGTGGTGTTTAAAGGATTTGCCATCATTTGACGTAAGTCTCTAGATCCTGACCAAGGTGAAAGTTGTTCTAGGAGTTTGTCAGCCAAAGGTCTGTTGTTTTTAAAATACTTGAAGATGAAACTTTCTGCATCTTCCGTAGTGAATCCCACAATTTCCCACAAGGTATCACAGAATCGCCTAAATTTCATTCCAACTTCATGTCTAGATGTAAAAACGATGCGACATTTAGAGAATTCTCTACCTTCAGCAAGTTTTAAGTACATGGCCAGTTTACTAGGATCATCCACTTCATCTAAGCCATCAAGTACTAACAAAACTTTGGACTGATTTTCACGGATGAATTTGAAAAAGTTTTCTTTGGATTCCTCGTTAATATCTTTGGGGAGAATTTGTTCTTCGATAGCCTCCCAGATGTTAGTCTCGATATCATGGCATCTAAGCAGAAGCAGCAATTCGATTTCTGGAAAAGACTCGTCCCATTCTTCCCGTCCATTTGCCCAGTCATACGCCAGCTTTTGACAGTAAGTTGTCTTTCCCATACCAGGATCTCCTTCAATCAAAACAGTCCGTGGCTTCTGACTTCCTTCATGCGCCTTGAAGATAGCTGTCATGTTGGTGATTTCTTCAGCCAGTGTTCCTCTTGTTTTTTCTTTGTTCAAAAACCTGAGCCTGGTGAAAATCTCATCCAGATGAAAGCTGAAATCTTCACGCCATGGTACTGGCAGCACACTGCCTTCACGGGTTTTGTAGAGCTGGCGGATCCCTTCTATCTCAGGCGCTGGATAAGACATGCCTAGAAAAAAGAAAACGACACTTAATTAGATTAGAAAATATGCTATTTACTTTAACTAAGCTAAGAAATATAAATTACTTCGGTTAAACCTGACAGGCAAAAATTATATACTTTGCAATTATGTTTACCATGCATAAGATATCAGGGATGTTTACGTTGTGGACTTGCTTGATCTCTCTTTTGGCACTTGATAAATAAAGTTTTTGAATTCTGTAGGGCCATTGTCTTATCGGAATTTTCAGGCACTGCGTTCTAACAGCAAAGACCGCTTTCCCTATCAGCACCACTGAAAAGCTACAGTATGACATAAGTGTAACAAACTGACTTTCCTATTGCAATGTACTAAATAAATATTATGAATAAATGTTGACCGGCAAAATGTCCTCCTCCTGAAGAATCACAGAATCACAATTTAAAAGGTATACATTTGAAATTTTCAAAGTAGAGGGAGCGAGAATAAAAACGTCCGAATATGCCGTTATTAATACCAAGTCAAAAGAAAACACTATTCTCCTCTTTCAAAACAGTTGCAAATAACTTGGTACTCATCAAATTTTGTTTAGTCTTGGAAAATGCAAGTTAAACTAAGGTAAAATATTTTAAGCCTTTAACCTCGGTGTTCTATTTTACCTCAAAACAGCAATTGGACGCTGCATATAGCTATATATAACTGTCCCCGTCCCCCGGGGGGGACGGAGTTGGGCGCTGTTATCGCGAGTAATTGAAGCTGAGCACGCAAAAGCTGAGCACGCAAGAACCTCTCTTGAACGAGGCAATTTTTTCAATGTTTTGTTGGAACGTGCACACATAGGGAAATTTGTTAAAGTTTTCTTTGAGTTCTGCATGTTCTTTTTGGCTTACCCTCTTTAGCAGTTTTGCTGTACCCTTTTTTTCTGCTCGTTGGGAAAGTTTCCGTCCTCACAGCTAGGAAAGTGATTATTTTACGGAATGGCGTCGATGACGAGAAAGGCCCTGTTTTTCTCCAATTTTCAGGGGATAAATTCCAAGGTTGACTGTCTGTATTTCTTTGTTTTCTTTAAGTTAGTTGCATTTTCAAATGTTCAATAAAAAGGCATTTATGGAATAACATGAAGTCACTGAATCAGCCGATCCGAATACTGACAAGAGTCGGTTCTGACATGATTATTCCATGTCTAACTATTGTTACAACTCACCCTGATCTCCAGAAGATTCCGTCGCACTATCCAGCTCATTCATTTTGTCCTTGATGCAGTCCTCGTTCTTTTTCCACTGCATCAGGAGCTCCTTATAATGTTCCTCGGTGATAGGGTTCGTTTTCTGATGCATGATTTTGTCCATAACGTCACCATAACGATCTCCTCCTAATCTCACCAGCATTTCCCGGATGTTCTCGCAGTAGTTAACAAATACTGCATCACTAACACGGGATTTGTCTGCATGGTCAAGCACAGTATTCATGAAATACCTCACGCGGGCTATGTCAGCCTCGCGACTGGTGTCTGCTGCATGAGGAGGTGCGTCCCAGCCAGCTATTGGTGGAGTCAACTTACAAACTCTCCTTAACAGAACCATAAGAAGTGTAGGGTCAAAGTCTTCGGATGCCACCGAGGAAGCGCGATCAGGATACAGTTGACCCCATTGCTTTGAAGTGAGGATTCTTTGCTTTCGAAGTGACCGCAGTGTGTCATGATTTTGATAGTCTTCCAAATGTTCCTGAAGATTTTGTGGTGGAATGATTCGGTCAAATGTTTCCCTCAGGACTCCCGAACCCACAGTGACCAGAATCTGACACAACTGAGCATAATTGGATTCCTCTTTCGTGGAGGTTAATTTGGGAGTAGTGCCTACAACAATTCACATAAAAAGACTTGATGAGTCACCTCTTACAATCTACTTCCCTAGGATGTTATTTAATGCTTTGTTATCATGGTCCTAAAGGCCAAGCAATTCTGAATTTCGGTGAAAGACACTGGAATCATGGCACACGGCCAAAACTTTTGAAGCTGACAATAATTCATGCCCACTCCTGAGACAATTTAACATTCTTTTAAACAAACATTAATTTTAGCGCTTTTTGCATTTTTCCGAACATTCTTTTTACGTGCGTATTTAATTTATGCGAATTACTCTCTATATTCTATACTCTATATTCTATATGTTGGTTTAACTTGCTCATTTGCTTTACTTCTTTTGAGATTTGCGGAGTAGCCTAATCGGTAAGTACATAAGTTTGGTTTTCGTTTTACGACTCTCAATTGAAAACCGCTCAAACCTATTGGACTCATTATTTGATGCTAACTCTTCTTGCGGTCTCGTGTACCACTAAGCACCAAGAACCTAGGTGAAGTTCATTGTCTTTACAGTTTTCGTTATTGGTTTTAATAAAGATAGTAAGCGTCCGTATTATGGAAGCAACCGCCTTATAGTTGTAAATGAACTGTCTAAGAATGTATGAACTCTTGATTTTTGAGCTGAAATTAACTGTCCGTGATATAGATGTTCCCGTAAGAACACGTTGGAGACAGTACGTGTATTAAAATTTTCGCATACTTACAACTTCCTACAAAGTTACAAAACATGATTTATTCATACATCTGTTACTGCCGATTCAGATCTGCTATTTACCTGCATGGTCCTCGCCTAGCATCCTCTTAGTACCCTGGGTACTAGAAGCAGGTAAAACTGCAGGAGATTTGTGTTTGCGTCTTTCAGTTGAACCTTTAACAAAATTGGTTTGACCTGCACACAGAAAGGTATTTTTAATTAAACAAAAGATTAGCCAGAAAGTTTGCATTTTTGAAAAACATCCGTTCTTCCTGGTATGCCGATTAACACTAATACAACATTAAAAGGTAAATGAACATGCAAAAGTGCTTCTCACTACTGTTCTTTAAGAGGTGAAGTCGAAAAATGTAAACATAACGGCTTAACTGAAACATTACACAACTGAAATCAAAATTCACACTTAAATCGGTCAGTCACCCAACGTTCATACCAGACGAAATACTTATACTGCTGATATCAACGATGTCTTATTTGTGGCGACTTGAAAGAAATATATTAAAACTAAAGCTTAAACCGACTATTTTAAAAAGGTTTTTTTTTTTCATCTGCATCTCAAGTTATTTTCTTGAAACCCTGTTATAATACCATGTCAAAGGAAAAGTGAAAATCACGTTTCCTTATAGCTACTCTATCACATCGCACCACAGGTGTCATCTGAATTTCGGGTTCAACAAAATTGGGAAAATTCCTACTATTGAGCTAGAACAGCAAACTAATTGAGAGCCACTTGTTAATTACGTTAAAATCGAGAGAACAAAGATTTTATGTTGGTTTTACTGGCTTATCAAATCCTTGCAACTTACCTTGTGTTGGTTGCAGACTAACGTAGTGTTTCTCGTGGATGTGTCCCAAAACAAGCGGGCTGGTGTTGCCAACAAGATGATCTGGAGTGATGATTATATCACAGCCAAGACTGCTGATTACACGAATAGGAGTTTTATAGCAGTTTGCTGCGGCACGGAGAACCAAGTGATCGCCCCATGTGCCATTCTTTTCCATGCTTCTCAAGTAATCAGCCCAAGATGGGTATCCATGGACAAAGTTGAACAAATCTGTTCCATCGGTCTTTGAGAGAAAAAAAAATTTAAACTTAATTGAATGGACTAAAACTATCTGACACGATATGACAGTCGTCTTGGCTTATACCAAAATAAACGTTTGGTTGTCAAATTCTTAACAATAATTCACGTTTTTACACTGAATGGGTATTCAAAACCTAACCCGGTTGTCGCTAGATTTATGGAATTATGTTGACATATAGTTTACTGAATAAGGTATCATCCCTCGATTGGGCCAGGGACACAAAGTTCCTAGTGATATATACCAAAGCTTTTGCTGGTTATTTTGCCCGGCAAAAACTATGATTACGTACTCGAGAAAAGACTATAATATTTAAATTCCATTATCAGTTACCCGAAGAGATTTCAGAGCCCTGTTTTCCTAATATTATACAAAGCACACCGTCTTTCATTCGCATCAGAAGACACCTGTGGACCTCTGACTTACCAGTTTGGGCGAGTTCCTGAGGAATCCGACTAACTTTTTCCGCAGTTCTGCTTCCGAAATTTGGATTCCTTTAACGCTTTGCAGTTGCTCTGACAGTGCGTAGAACATACAGTTTCCAGATCCTGGGTTGTCACAAATGCTAAATCCCTTGTCCGAAGCAATCTTTTGTAGATTCTCTGTCGCGTCAGTTTTTTCGTTGAACTCGTTTGGATCACTCTCCATTTGCTGCAGATCACGAATACTTTTCATAGCTGGAAGCAGTCAAAATTACTGCCGTTATAATAATCGTCTATCTAATTGGTTAGCTAAGTAAAAGACCTCGCGTTCCTCTGGTTAATACATGATATTATATATTGCTGCAAGTCATACATACATACAAATACTTTTTCGAGACTAAACGTTGAACTAAAACTAAGAAAGAATAGGAATTGAACGAAATAACAACAAATTGGGGTTTGGAATTTCAGTGTCTACAGCCTTAATCAGGCAATTACTGACTTGGGTTTTGGTTTTGGGTTTCCTAGGTTTTCAGATTGGCTGAGTAGTCTAATTGGTAAGTACATTGGTTTGGTTTTCGTTTTACGACTCTCAATTGAAAACCGCTCAAACCTATTGGACTCATTATTTGATCCTAGCTCTTCTGAAGGTCTCGTGTACCACTAAGCACCAAGAAACTATCTGAAGTTCATCGTCTTCACAATTTTCCATATTAGTATTAATGAAGAGTGTGGAAGTGTCCGTATTATAGAGGTAAATGAACTGTCTGAGAATGTATGAATTCTGGATTCTTGAGACCAAATTAACTGTCCGTGATATAGATGTTCCCGTAAGAAGACGTTCGAGACAGTGTATTAAAATTTTCGTATACTTACAACTTCCTGCAAAGTTACATAACATGATTTATTTATAAATCTGTTACAGTTCAGAGCTGCTATTTACCCGCATGGTCCTCGCCTAGCATCCTCTTGGTACCCTGGGTACTAGAAGTAGACGAAACTGTAGGAGATTTGTGTTTTCGGCTTTGAGTTGGACCTTTAACAAAATTGGTTTGCCCTGCACATAGAAATGTATTTTGAATTAAACAAAAGATTAGCCAGAAAGTTTGCATTTTTGAAAATCATCAGTTCTTCCTGGTATGCCGATTAACACCAATACAGTATTAAAAGTTAAATGAACATGCAAAAGTGCTTCTCACTACTCTTTGTTTTAGAGGTGAAGTCGAAAAATGTAAACATAACGGCTTCACTGAAACATTACACAACTGAAATCAAAATTCACACTTACATCGGTCAGTCACCCAACGTTCATACCAGAAGAAATACTTAGACTGCTGATATCAACGATGTCTTATTTGTGGCGACTTGAAAGAAATTTATTAAAACTAAAGCTTAAACTGACTATTTTAAAAAAAATTCTTTTATCATCTGCATCTAAAGTTATCTTCTTGAAACCCTGTTATAATACCATGTCAAGGAAAACTGAAAATCATGTTTCCTCATAGCTACACTATCACATCGCACCACAGGTGTCATCTGAATTTCGGGTTCAACAAAATTGGGAAAATTCCTGCTATTGAGCTAAAACAGCAAACTAATTGGGAGCCACTTGTTAATTACGTTAAAATCGAGAGAACAAATTTTTTATGTTGGCTCTACTGGCTTATCAAATCCTTGCAACTTACCTTGTGTTGGTTGCAGACTAACGTAGTGTTTCTCGTGGATGTGTCCCAAAACAAGCAGGCTGGTGTTGCCAGCAAGATGATCTGGATTGATGACTAAATCAAAGTCAAGACTGCTGATTACACGAATGGGAGTTTTGTAGCAGCTTGATGCGGCACGGAGAACCAAGTGGTCGCCCCATGTGCCATTCTTTTCCATGCTTCTCAAGTAATCAGCCCAAGATGGGTATCCATGGACAAAGTTGAACAAATCTGTTCCATCGGTCTTTGAGAGCGAAAAAAGTTTAAAGTTAATTGAATGAACTAAAAGTAGCTGACACGATATGACAGTCGCCCTGGCCTATACCAAAGTAAACGGCGTTTGGTTTTCAATATTCTTGACAATAATTCACGTTTTTACACTGAATGGGTATTCAAAACCTAACCAGGTTGTTACTACAATCATGGACAAAAGTCTTGGGACAAATTTTCACTTTTGGCGCTTTTGCGTACACGCCAGGCGCGTATACAACTTCACCTGCCTAACCTCGCCCCCTACCCCCCATACAATGTTGAAAACTACTACGTGCAATTTCAACTGATTTTCAACATTGTGTTGGGTGGGGAGGGGGGACAGCAACCCATTTATTAAGGATATAGCAGCGTTTTCTTCATACTTCAGTTCTAAAACACAGATAATCCGTGACATTACATAAGTGTCCCAAGGACTTTTGTCCACGATTGTCTGATTTTCGCGTCTCGTGGAAATATGCACAATCAGGATGTTTTTTAACCCTAAATCCATTTAGAACCCGAGAATGTGAACATCTGAGATGAGAAGGGCATTTCTAAGGACTTTTACACAGCTTTTCCGTATTTTTCAGTGGTTTTGGACCGATCGGGAAGGGTGTTGATCTCAAACAATCTAGAAACTTTTCTATGTGATGGCAGTGTTAACGGCGTCGCTTGATTTGGATACGTAACGAATTGTTTACATTATAATGTACAGTTTTGCAGATACTTCAAGTACTTAAACGACAAATTTGGTATTTAATTCAATCTTAGTGATCACCTTAACAGTTATTACAGCACGTTTAAGTATACTGAGGCGCTATGCTCTTTGTAGTGACGTCACCGTTTATTGGTCGTCGCACAGTACTCAGTGGCGAAGAAAAACAGTGTTTCGTCAATGTTAAATATCAACTAAGTAAGAAAACTAGCGAAACTACTTTTCAACACGAGATTTATGGTACTGTTTCGGAATTGCTTCACAAAAGTCACGTCACAGCACGCTAGCAGTAAATACAACGGTACTCACTTGGTTCATTATGGAAGAATTGACTTTAAACAATTCTTAACAAATGGAAAGTGAGTACCGTGCTTGCAGAGCTCAAAATTAAGTTTTTACCAGCTATAAAGGTGTAGAAAGATCGATTACCAAACACATTTCTTTTCGACATGTCTTAAATGCGGGCTTTCGGAAATAAGTAGGTAGACTTTAAGGTTTTAAAGTGAGCACTGTTGCTGAGAACTGTTTAGTTATGCAAATAAGGAGTGTCCGCAACACTAAAAAAATGTCACACAATATTGTTTCGTAAATAAATAAAAGAAATGACTTCCACTGGCGGGAAACAACGTGCTAATATTTGGTTCGGTACCCTTTGGACGAAATTATAGTTTACGATGCCCGCTTACTGCATGTATCATATTCATGATACAGATGACTTCGACATTTGACATTTCCGCGCGACTTCCCGGTGTGAGAATCTTCCGTTTTCCTTCAAAAAAAAAAAAAGACTTTCACTCGCTGTTCGACAAAAATTCTTGTCATATGCACAATAATCTATAATGCCTTATGCTCGTTGCTGCCTTGAGCGTTAACCACGTGTGTCCTTTCAAATACTGCACGCGCGAGTATGAGATAGAACAAATTCCCATTTACGCCACGCGTTTGCGTTGGGAAAAATTGAAAAGAAAAAAAAAAGCTTAAACAAACCACAAAATATCTCAGAAATAATCTTTGTACTACGATCTATTCACAGAGTCGAGAGAAAACACATTTAGACTGTGGAAAACCGCTGAAAAGTGACATTTTATTTCTCAACTGAAATCCAGACAATCAATGGACAAAAGTCTTGGGACAAATTTTCACTTTTGGCGCTTTTGCGTACACGCCAGGCGCGAATACAACTTCACCTGCCTAACCTCGCCCCCCCTAGCCCCCATACAATGTTGAAAACTACTACGTGCAATTTCAACTGATTTTCAACATTGTGTTGGGTGGGGAGGGGGGACAGCAACCCATTTATAAAGGATATAGCAGCGTTTTCTTCATACTTCAGTTCTAAAACACAGATAATCCGTGACATTACATAAGTGTCCCAAGGACTTTTGTCCACGATTGTAGATTTATGGAATTATGTTGACACAGTTTATCTAATAAGGTAACATCCCTCGATTGGGCCAGGGACACAAAGTTCCTAGTGATACCAAAGCTTTTGCTGGTTATTTTGCCTGGCAATAACTATGATTACGTGCTCGAGAAAGGACTATAATATTCAAATTCCATCATCAGTTTCTCGAAGAAATTTCAGAGCCCTGTTTTCCTAGTATTATACAAAGCACACTTTCATTCACATCAGAAGACACCTGTGGACCGCTGACTTACCAGTTTGGGCGAGTTCCTGAGGAATCCGACTAACATTTTCCGCAGTTCAGTCACCGAAATTTCGATTCCGTTCACGCTTTGAAGCTGCTCTGACAGTGCGTAGAACATACAGTTTCCAGATCCTGGGTTGTCACAAATGCTGAATCCCTTGTCTGAAGCAATCTTTTGCAGATTCCCTGTTGCGTCAGTTTTCTTGTTGGACTCCTTTGGATCACTCTCCATTTGCTGTAGATCACGAATACTTTTCATAGCTGGAAGCAGTCAAAATTACTGCCGTTATAGTAATCGTCTATCTAATTGTTTAGCTGAGTAAATGATCACGCGTTTGTCTGGTTTATACATAATCTATTATTGCAAGTCACGACGAAACATTGTAAAAACACTGTATTGTATTGTCGAAAGTAATCACGCAATTACTGACTTGGGTTTTGGTTTTGGGTTACCTAGGTTTTCAGCTTCGCTGAGTAGTCTAATTGGTAAGTAATTGGTTTGGTGTTTTCGTTCTACGACTCTCAATTGAAAACCGCTCTAACCTATTGGACTCATTATTTGATCCTTACTCTTCTTGAGGTCTCGTGTGCCACTAAGCACCAAGAACCTAGGTGAAGTTCATCGTCTCCTCAATTTTCCATATTAGTATTAATGAAGAGTATGGAAGTGTCCGTATCATAGAGGTAAATGAACTGTCTAAGAATGTATGAATTCTCGAATTTTGGGATCAAATATTAACTGTCCGTAATATAAAGGTGTCCGTAAGAAGAGGTTCGAGTGTATTACAATTTTCGTAATCTTACAACTTCCTGCAAAGCTGGACATAACATGACTTATTTATAAAATTGTTACAGTTCGGAGCTGCCATTTACCTGCATGGTCCTCGACAAGCATCCTCTTGGTATCCTGGGTACTAGAAGACGATGAAACTGCAGGAAATTTGCGTTTTCGGCTTTGAGCTGAATCTTTAACAAAATTGGTTTGACCTGCAAACAGAGAGATATTTTAAGTTAAACAAAAGAGTAGCCATTTTTGAAATTCAGCAGTTTGGCCTGGTATGCCGATTAACACTAATACAATTAAACGTGTTTCTCTGAGAACTGTTTTTGGGTGAAGTCGAAAAATATCAACATAACGGCTTCACTGAAACATTACAGACCTGAAATCAAAAATCACAGTTTCACCGAATTAGTTTGGTCATACTTTGGACAGCCGGGTCCAGTATCCAGTTTATCATTCTTAATGTGTGGTGATACAAAATTTGATAAAACACCTTTTTTTTTTTTTTCACGTCACAGTCACTGTCACTAGTTATAAATTTGTAGATATCCTACAAAAATGCCCTACAAGTACATACCATCAACGAGGGTTAACATTTGGTTAACAAGACCTCGACTTTGTTTGGCCCAGTTGTAATTCTTCTTATAGGAAGAACGTAACAGTTCAGCCTCCTGAAGTCTTGTCTCTCTTTCTTTATTCCAGACTTTCTTGATAGCTTCAGCCCACACCAGATGTTCCTCAGAATCAATCACACATGCTGAACCAAACGGTACTTTACCTAGGACTTCTCCAAATCCTGAGTTCTTGCTGACAAGTACAGGGAGACCAGCTGATAATGCCTCTAGACCTGTCAAGCCAAATCCTTCTGTTCTGGAAGGCATCAGTACAAGATCTACTTCGCAGAATAGTCGTTTCAAATCCTCTCTGTTTTGAAGGAAGCTTCTCACTGTCAGGCGGTGAGCAGGAAGACCACACTCAAGCAGACGCTTGGCTATGTCCTCGTGCTTTCCTTCAGGTGCACCGACGAAAACAAGATGAGCGTCATTCAACTCAGCGACGGCTTTGCCAGCAACATCAAAACCTTTTAACTGAAAATCTTCAGCATCTCCGCGACCAAACACTAAAATGCCGCATCGTTCTCTCTCTTCAGCAGCGTGTTCAACATCCACAAATTCATCAAAGACACCAGGGGTAATATTAAGAATGGTTTCATCTTTTTTACAGCAGCGAAGATATCTGCGAAAGGCCTCGCACAACTTCGGCCCAACTCCCACAACGAAGTCAGCCTTTTCGCAAAGTTCCACTTCTACTTTGTGCTTCTTCTCGCCCGTGGAAATCGGATTTTGGTAGGACTTATACATTCCCAGTTCCTCTGGGTCTGTGTGGACAACTTGAATCCACTTACATTTGTGAGACTTCCTTATTACTTGTGCTTGGTGACCAAGCTTCACCCCATGACCAATGATGACATCAATTTGCAAATGATCTGGCGGAAAGCTAAGCCATTCTAGTTCATCGTACCCAGTCAGTCTTGTTGCCTCGACAATTTCAATGTGGTGACCAAGGGCCGTTTTCTTGTCTTCTTCGCTGCATTGTGGAACAAAGAAAGAGATTTGCACCTCAGGACATTTAGCCAACTCTATGGCTAATTCTCTGTTTATGGTGGAGAGTCCGCCTTTAGTTGATCTCCATTCTGACGCTAGTATTGTTACATGTAATTTGCCAGGGGATGGATGTAGCTCGCCATGTTTTCGAGATTTCTGTGAAGGTGAAGTCATTGCCACATGCCGGGAGATCAGACTCCTACGAGGGAAAAAGAAGCAGACTTGTAAAAACCATACAAGTGTCTACATGTTAAAAACATTGCCCATTTTAGCCTTTGCATCTGATTGCTTCAGCCATATGGCGTCAAGCTTCCTTACTGAGCTAAATATAAAGATTAAATAAGCCAAGCTTTTTCAAGACTCAACTGAGACCGGAATAACAATCCCAAAATTGCTGTTAGACTCACAGTAATGTAGAACTAATTTCCATCTCATTCGCCTTTGGACATCTTAATATTACAGTCAAACCTGTATTGAGCGGACCTCTTAAGCGGTCCACTTAAGATTTAAAAAGGTTTCTTGCAAAACGCCTGATATAATAAGTAAGAAGTCACTGTAAGGAATGTTTCATACTTTTGGAATTTCTTCCGCAACTATATCGATGTGATTGCGTTCATTTGTTTGTTAAAGAACGAGAGATAAATTGGTCGACAGCTAATCAGATTATGCTGCAGCCTTCAAGTCATAAAACAGGCGAAACAATTTCAAAAAAGAGAACACAACGAACTCTGACATGAGACGGATCAAGAACGCATGGGAGGAAACCTTTGGAGTGTCTAATCAGCGCGGGTCGCAGGTAAACTGCGTGGGTCGCGGATAAGCGGCGCGGGTTGCGAGTAAACAGCGCGGCTCACGCAAAAGTAATCATAAGCAAAAAACCTGAAATAAACGTCTTGATTTAACAAATGAAGAAGCCTGAGCCGTGTATTACACTGTGATAAAACACGGCGGGGATTTGAGAACGCGAGGGAAATGTAGGAAACACGAGCCGCAGGCGAGTGTTTTCTACATTTCTCGAGTGTTCTCAAATGTCCAGAGTGTTTTATCACAGTGTAATACACGGCTTAAGCTTCTTCATTTGCTTTATGATATAGATTTTACACGCGCAAAACAATAAAACAGGCTTTTCCTATATTTAAGCAATAGACCACTCTTTCTCTGGGTTTACTGGCGCAATAAGCCACAAGGGATCTTGGGAGAACACGAGAAAAGCTTGTAAATCACGAGCCGTTAGGCGAGTGATTTACAGGCTTTTCGAGTGTTCTCCCAACATCTCAAGTGGTTTATTGCGCCGGTAAACCCATAGAAAGAATGGTCTATCGCTTTTATGAAATAACTATGGAAAAAGCCTGTCAATGAGAGGAAAATGTACTGTACTGTTCGTGATCAAGTTGCTTATTCTCATCAAATTCATGAGATCACGCGACAAACCAATCACAGCGACTGAAAGAATGAAAGCACAGACTCTGCGCTGGACACGAAATTCGCAGGGCAAAACGACGAAAACATTTCACGGTAAGAAAGTTTAAAGAAGGGAAAGGAAAAGGTTATCGGTGAAAGGCAAAAGAATATTAATTAACTCAAAAGTATTCTGACGGGGAAATGCAGGGATTCGTAGGTGGAATCGGTCATCATGAAAATAGAAGACGGTAGGAAAAGTTTGCAAGTAGTCCAAAGTTCTTATGCTTGGCGAAGTGGTTCAACGCAGTGTTTAACGATATTAAACTTTCCAAAGTTTTGCGAATGGAATAAAGGTTAGTTACAAAAACGCTGCTTCCGAAATTTATTCAGAATTTATTGACTTGTGCTGAAGGCTATGAAGTCCGTGTTTCTCTGTATTTTGCTGAATGAAAACTATTGCTTGAAAGCTAAGCTTATAGAAACCAAATTCATTTATCGTGTCATGCATGCATGCATTTAAGCTTAATTTAAACCCAAAATTTCTGATAGAAGGAAATCTTTTCCCTGCTTTTTTGACAACCCCAATTGATCAGTCAAGCCCAGCTGACTCCGTCTTCCACAGATCGTGGAAAGCACTGAAAAAAGGGTTTAAAACTTCCTTAATTTTAATCTCAAGCGTAACCGGAGTCGGCGTAAAATTTTTGCCGCGGAAAAAACAGATAAAACTTTATATGACGACCAACTTCTGGTCCTTTTTTTCCTTGCAAATTTTTATGTTGAGTGAAAAGATATTCGTGTTATTGATATCTCGACCAGTGAAAGGCAAAACTGTTTATTATATTTGTTATCGCTAGAGTTCCGAGTTCTCTAGTTCCCGCGTAGAGCCGCCATAGATCGGGAACCGTGGTTTACCGGTATAATAGAACATAGGTTTAGCAACTCTATTAACCAATCAGAGCGTGCGTAGTATCTCAGTTATTTTATAAACTCTGATAAAACATGGGTTTTTGACCAATCAGAGCGCGCGCAGGGTCCTATCTAGATTATAAACACCAGTAAAGGATGATCTTTGGTAGACCTATCTTCAATAACATT
This sequence comes from Orbicella franksi, assembly GCF_964199315.1. Taxonomy (NCBI): domain Eukaryota; kingdom Metazoa; phylum Cnidaria; class Anthozoa; order Scleractinia; family Merulinidae; genus Orbicella; species Orbicella franksi. The sequence goes on from NC_138157.1 coordinate 12,338,297, forward strand.
TTTAAAACACCTGTTCCTTTCTCGTGACCCATATTATGTTTATAAATTAAATGACCGGCGTGGTAATGCTGATAAGCCGTCATTTGTTTTTAAGACCAGTAAGTTTAGAGCAAAATTCGCACTTAGCATGGACAGAACTGAAGACCAGATCTTGAGTCAAGAATTTTGTGTTTTCGACGGGAAGGCAAAGAGGTGCAAAGGTTTGATTTCACTGACTGCTAGCGTCAATCATTCTCTAATCAGAAGACTTGTACCTCTCGCCACAACGGAATGTGAAAGTGGAGACTGCTGCTAAGTCGAGCTTTTTTAGAACAACTTTTACGAAGTTCTAAGGAAAGAAAGTCGAAATAAGAAGTATTTCTTAACTTTAATCTTCGTGGCTGGGTTACTGATATGGCATAGCCAAATATGGAGGGTTTGCGACGGTCAGTTGGTCCCCATGCCCTGGATCGGAAAGAGTCAAGACTAGCAAATGTTATTTTCTAAGATTGCCGGAACCGGCAGGCTTGAAAGTTAAGAAAAGAAGGCAGAAGACGTTTTTAAAGAACTGTGCAATCGTCAACAAGGCCAAGGAAGACTTAGAGAATTTTAATGAAGAGGACAACGATCGAAAATATTTACACAGGTGGGTCGAATCGTACCGTTATTAAGTACTCCGAAAATGAATCAAGCGGAAACCATTCACGCCAACTGGGTGAAAAGAGACCGTATGAACATGTCCCTTCTCTATGCAGCTCATGCTGATGCCCGAGACATCGTGCAGCCGGAAGTAGAATATAAGGCACTTTAAAATGGCAACGGCAAGGGAGGCAGTGGTCCCTCCCTGGCAAAGACAAGACGAAGCGAAAAGAAGTCAACTAAAAAGGGCGAAAGGCCTCGGATAGAAGATCTAAGGGGGGAGGATAGGGCCGGTGACTTAAACAACCTGGGGTCTGACGAGGCAAGAGGTGGTCGTTACAGGCCGATACGAAGCAGACTATTTTTAGGGCCGATTAACACGGTACGACTTTGTCGCAAGCGACAAGCTTACGACGGGCCTACGGCATGACTTAGACCCGTTTACAAGCGCACGACATTTCACTTACAAAATTAAATATGCAAAAGTTTGCATCGGGATTTTTGGAGCGAAAGTTCTAACAAACAGTAAACAAATATTTTGGCTCTCCTGCACTTTGAAAAACTTTCTAACGAGCTGTTTTTCGCTTTAATCCGTTCCGTACGTTTCGAGAAACGAGGTCATGTGAATCAGAGCCAACAACAACTTCGTCCACCATTTTGACGCAAGAAAACTTCACCTTCGTCCCCTACTCAGTAGAGATTTGTCACAAAATACGTCATTTTGTTGTCGCAGCGTTTTAAAACATGTTTTAAAATCCCGCGACATTTTTTGACCTACACAACAGTCGTAAGCGAGTTGTAGGTTTGATTTACACGAAAAAATTCTTTTCGTTGGCCTGTCGTAAGTTTGTCGCATGCGAGAAAGTCGTACCGTGTAAATCGGCCCTTACAGAGGCTTCAAAAGGCAAAGCAAGCTAAATAAAGTTCTTCGCAGTCGTCTCTCGAAGGGACTTTTATTGTAGTTAATTCTAAGAGTGAAAGCTCCGGTTACAAAGTTGAAATTGGACGTAATCCCTCGCGTGAATATGAACATTTTCCAAAAAATTCGGGCAAAGAACTATGTAAACACATCATGTGGACAATACTAGATATTTGCAGAGTGCCGGAGAACAGTTATCTTGCACAGCAGTTCTCCTTAACCGACAGCGAAGTTTTGTTAGTGTCGGGTAACACACCAACGGTTATCCCGGGGCAGCTCCTTTATACAAATACAACCCCGCCCAGTAGTAGTAGATCCCGTAAGGTCAACATTTTGTAACGGAAACTATGTTTAATTTTTGCCCGAGTGTGCTTTGTGTCGACAGCATACCCTCTTAGACTAATTTACACCCCCCCTCCCCCCGGTAGTATTGTGGCTGACAAATTGTCAGTAGCTGAATCCACGATAAATAAGTTAAAAGAGGATAGCTTACCAATAGAGTAGCCTCTTAACTCGAACTTGTTGACTCAAAACTTGGTTGCAATTAACCAAGTTACCTTTATTTGTCAAGTTTTTAAAACGTTAATCGGGCAAACACCAAGCAAGCTCATGAATCCACGACATTTTCATTTCGTTGGGTTAGCTTGTTTTCAAAGAAGCTTTCTCAGAAGGATCCTTAATTTTCATTCAACGTTAACGTTAAACACGATGCGTGACTGTATTTTATAACTGAAAGGAAAATCTTCTAAACCAAGGCAATTAGTGCTAGATTTCAGCCGGACAAATTATTTTGCACATCATTGGGTAGTTTAGTAATAAATACTTTGATTTATTGCCACTCACTTAACCCTTTGAATACCAAACTTTCGCCAAAAAATACCGTTTTTAACCGTTTAGTCAGGTTTTTTAGCTGCCATGACGCTAAATAAGCCTAAGTTTTGCTAAGAAAGCTTTTTTTTTCACTAAAACGAGAGATTTTTCGAGGATTAGGTACAAAACTGAGCAAAATTTCAATTCTGGGCATGCGCATAAGCCAAAATTTTTTTGCCATTAACCGTTCTCAATTTTGTTTGTTACCCCTTTCCTTTCTGTTTTTCTCGGACCTTTTACACTGGCTACCTTCTGCATTGTATGTTCTTTCTGGCTGCCGTGAAAAGTTGGATATTAATTACGGGCGAAGCCTAGAAATGGACCTTGATCAATCATAGGCGTAATGGACCATTTTACCACCGTTTTTGCACCAAAACTGATAACGTTGTTTTTCGATTTGCGACGTTGGAATGTCGTCGATATCTAAACCTGACCATTGTGCGGAAAGGCCTAGCCTAGTACTACTATCTGCTTATCAAGAATATCTGATGGCATTTAAATTGATGACGTCACAAGTGGTACAAAGAGCACGACCATTAATTACGCATATATATGCGTAGTTGGTATTCAAAGGGTTGAGTCTGATGAATAGTTCAGCCGATGGAACATCCTGCGAATGCTTGACCTTCGTAGCAGTGTTTTTTGGTTTGTGAGAGAGCGTAAAGGGCTTTGGAAAGAAAACACGTCTACGTACGCTAGGGTACGCTTAATTTTAACCGTTTTTACACCAGAGGGCGAGTTACAAGCATGACCTGCAAACTGTCCTATTAATGCTCAAACGGGGCTATTGATAACCAATCACGTACCAGAATTTTGTTATAGTTTTCATTACACGGGAAATATCGAGAAAATCCGGTTCACGGATACGGCTTTCTTTCAAATACCAGTTGAACCAGCAAGGCGATGTCTTACTCAAAACATTCATTTCTAGTTTCTCAATATTATAAAAGCGTAGGAAGGCCGTGTTCAAGTTAAGATTAACTGCCATTAGAGAGGTTAAGCATGGCGTTTACGGCAAACGGCAAACAGCAAAAATGAAACTTGTGCCGTCTCTCGTCAGCTGTGTGTAGAGTAGAGTGAAATTATTTGTATTTGCAATGAATAGTAGGAAACGTTATTCCATTTTTGTGTGCTTTATTTACGGATTACAAGAAAAGAACTCAAAATCAGAGGTTATCTTTGCCGTTTGCCATCTGAAGTTAACGTCATACTTAACCTCTGTATTAGCTCGGACATAAAATACTAAAACACACAAAGCGAATTTTACTACGACAGTGTATTTAACTCACGACATTTTACTGCCTAAGACACTGTCTTAGTTAACCCGCACCAATTTACCCGCGACCCGCGCTGATTAGACACTCCCCGAAATCTTACATAGAACAATATGAAATCAAGCGTAAGTTGCACAGTTATTATAAGTTTCGTGAAAACATATCATAGTCAGGGCCCCTCCTCATACCAGCCTAGCACTCGAAGGGCTGCCCTGTTTAAATAAAGCTGACTTTCTCTTGAAGAAATCGTATACTTTATATTTATTTGTCGATCAAGTTTAGTCTGTCCCACGCGCCGAGTTAATATTTTGCTAAGCTTGCGATCTCGACGAACTCAAGTCAAAATAGAGGGTCTAAGGACAGACTAGATCAGTTACATAAAATATGCAATGCTTTACAGCTTTGATCAACTCAAACTTTATATTTAAAACAGATACATTAACATTGCTATAACATGTCCGTGTCTGCTCTTTGGATTGAGTCTAATCGGATGCGACAAAAGCAAAAACATATTTATATAAAAACAATACACGTTTTCAAACGCTCGGCAAATACCTCGTTCAGGAAGAATTGATTAGATCTGTGGTTGTTAGCAAGTATCCCAAAAGAAGCGATACTTTTAATTATAAGGTAACAACCGTCCAAAAGTAGTGTAAATTGACATGTTATGGAAAACAACGGGAATATAAACAACAGATACATCAAGCTGAACCAAAGTGACACGATATTCGTTTTAAAAGACCTAGTAATATTAAAAATTCACTTTAGTTCGTGTGAAATAAGTTATTCTTAAGCAGATTTACACCTCTCTTTTCTCAATGTATCAAGAATATTTTATTTCATTGAGATGGACCAGCCCACACGTTTTCGCAGCCCGCCATAAGTATATGTTACCAAGGTGGTAGTATTTGCAACTTTCCGGTAATCTGTTTCATAGACTAAACTCATTCCTGCTTCATTTTACGCCTTTATTCTCCCCGTGAATGTCGGCTGGTTTTGGAAATTGAAAGTTAAAGGTTATCTATCACAATTAAGAGCCAATTAAAAACTTATGTATAATCCACATTTTCTGAAAATAAGTGAACCATTGTGACTCACAGAAATAACTTGTAACATGTAATGACGAGTGTAAATATCTTACCCTTTATCAACAATGGCCGCATCCTGGGGAGGGGGGGGGGGACTCCCAGAAAAATCGGGTGGGGGTGTGCGGCCCGCTTCCCAAAACCCTTGCCCTATTTATGACCAAAATCTGCGATATTCCCTACCCTATTTATGACCTGACCAGAAATTCAAAACTCTATTTATGACCTAACCCTTAAATCAAAACCCTGTTTCGGACCTGCGTTATAATTAGTTCCCTTAGTTAAGACCAATGTTAAATAACCGTAAACATAATTTGTGAAGGGCTTTTGCCGATTTTCTTTTCGATAATGATGAAAAGTGGCTTCTTCTTAAAAACATACCCATATCAAGGCGAGAGTGCAAAAACCATACCCTATTTATGACCAAAATGGCCAAAATCAGCTAAAATCGACATCCTATTTATGACCAATACAGCTGAAAAACCATACCCTTTGGGGCCGCACATACCTATATAGCCCATATAAGGGAGTTACCCCCCTCCTCGGGGGCCCGCATCAGGCAAAATCGTACTGCATTCGTGAAAGACCGCAAATGTAAATACGTTATTTATTTAACGTAACGTTACAGTAGCATTACACTTGGTTTTGTAATATGATATTGGATGAGAGATGGTCCAAGGAAAAATAATATAAATAGCCTGCGTAGCTTGGCGGTTTAAGCAATTTTTTAAGCAATTTGAGTGCGAGCACAAAAAGCAGCGAAGCCGCGAGGAACTGATTGTCTGGATTACCGGCATTTTTTTATTGCCGCCCCATTTCATAGTTTGACGACCCGATGACAGGTTTAGTGAATCGTATTAACATAGCCTGCGAACAGGCTCCCGGTTGGGTTTAGGGCGAGCTAACTGAGTGTAGCCTAGGGCGAGCGGGACGACCCGAAAGCGGTCCCACTCGCTTCGCTCGCGGATTCACGCTCCGACTCCTACTCGCTTCGCTCGCAGATTCACGCTTCGCTTGCCAAATTTTTTTCCGCCCTCGCTGGGAGCCTGCGAACAGGCTATATCAACACAGCTAATCAGAGCGAATGATACCGGTTTCGCCCCATGGCGAGTTCGCCCCCACTATAAAATTTCTATTTCCAGTTCGCCCCCGCTCACGCGTCCAGCCGTCTCTTCTCGGAGAGGAACGCAGACCGGACTCGAGAAAGCGGCGGAAATCGAGCCTACCACCTCTGTCGCACCCAACTTTTCGAGTTCGCCCAAAAATTTTGTGTGCGACTTTGTTTAAAACTTTTTAATTAAACGTTTACGTAGTTGCCGAGTTATTAAACGTTTTCGAAAAACCATTTCAGACTACGTGTGTTTGATAAGCTTAGTTGATGATTGTCCGCTTGTTGCAGCCGGCGCACCAAGTCAAACAAAGCCCATTGATCGATCGGTTGACCTTGAAAGATAAACGACGCGTAATAAGAAACTCCCAGCCAACTTGGCAGGGAAAAGTCACTGTGATACTGTAGAGTCTACCAAAGCAAAACTATTCGATGCGGTGTTTGCTCGATGGCAGCGAAGCGCAAAGTCTAACAACGATACTGGCTCTCCTAGACGACAACATTCTTGTCTGGCGAGCGAGAACAGTGAAACACGGTAAAAATCATGCTTTTGCCAAAGCCTGTTGGGAAAACGGCCATCACATATCTCCTATGAAACAAATTGTTTTCAGCTGTTTCTTGCTCGTGTTTGGCAGTTAACAATTTCGAGAGAGAGTCGCGAAGAATATTCAGGCGCGAAAACGCTTCCGACAACGCTTTCTCAATTATTTTCTGTTTACACGCCAAAGATCTGCGTTGTAATCAGTGTTGTTCCTTGGAGCTGTCCCTTGGGAGATAAGCGAAAATTTTGATTGATGTATTAGTCTTCTGAGCCAATGGCCATGGCCCGTACTAACAAAAAGTTGCCGGTTATCCCTGCAGGCGGTTTCTCAGTTGTATCTCTCCCAGGCTCCTCGCGGCTTCGCCGCTCTTTGGCGCTCGTTATCGCGGCTTCGCGGCTTTCTTAGCGCGCTAAAATTGTTTAAAATCCGCCAAGCTACGCAGGCTATAACATACCCTAGGTATTAGGTCTAAAAAATATCAGATTTCTAGCTGATCACTTTCATACTCTCTGCCTCCGCTGTGCAATTGCGCAATAGTATCACAGGAGACAGCCAAACAAAGGGCCTCTTGTTTTATTTTATTTTTTTTTAACTGTCTGGCAGACAGATTAGAGGAGTCACGCTTTATCAACGGCTATAGAATAAATTGCCTTCGTGATCGTTTGCTCTGGCATGGGCTTTCAATTAAGCAGAATGAAATTGATCTGTTTAGCAGGTTTCACTTTAAATAACTTTTAAGAACTTTGATATAACTTCGTCTTCTCAAGGTTATATGTCATGCATTTTGTTTCATTTGGAATGTGTTAAACAAAACAAAGTCTGGTTTATACAAAATATCATTCACATAACATTGCGATCATACTTTTACGACTCTAAGCATTGCACCACTGATTAATTAACTTGTGAAAAACTTAGCTCACTTTTTGTCTTGTGATTCATCTATAAAGGACATAATAATCACACGTTTGAATAAATATTATTGTAGCAGAATTACCGTAGTACTTTCCACCCTAACAATGTGCTTCTTGCAGCTTGAAATATCAGACGCATTCCGCCACGCTCAAAACAACTCCTAATTAAATGTTCTTACAACGATGAAATCATGTCACTGACATAAGAAATAAATCAGCGGCTGAAGAATGAATCCCAAAAAGGTTTCTTTTCCGGTAAAACATGCTGATTATAGATTCTGCTGATTTCGATGAGTAACAGACGTATAAATGATCAATGATCAGTCTGAAACGGGTAAGGCCCAGTTCAGACGCCGAACTTTTCATGAGCCGAACCAATTATATTGAATTAAGTACATGAAAAGTTCGGCGTCTGAATCAGTTAAGAACGGCTATTTGAATTTGGAACGGCCAAGCCGTTCTTCCCGCCCAGCTCAGCCGGGAATTTCGGCTTTGGAACGGCTTTGATTCAGACGTCGAACTTTTCATGAGCCGAACCTAATGTATAACTTATTATAACGCATTTTACAAGCAGTTTTTACTTTGCCTGAAAATCGCTGACATTTCGATGTGTTTTGGTTTAAACTAAATAAAGTTCGGCGAATTAAGTTCGACGTCTGAATCAACAGGTGTACTTTTGATAATTTGGGTCGGTCCAAATTCGAATTAAGTTCGGCTCATGAAAAGTTCGACGTCTGAACTGAGCCTAACAGAACTTATAAACAAACTATAGCGAGTTTCCCATACCTTGCCGTGACAACTGAATATCAAAGACGTTAGATGCAATATCCATAACTATCACAGACTGTTTTAAATTGAGCTTCACTCAATAGAATGTATTTCAACTCAGCATGCGACAACGTGAAGTTAAGAGATCCGCTGGACGAGGAAACCGAACAGTGTAGTATTGTCACCGATGTATTAAAAAGCCATATGTAAATATTACATATCCAGGTTACAGTGCTTTTAATACTGACATTTACGACAAACCTGCATTCACGGAGAACTAAGGAAGAGAAGAGAGCAAGTTGAAAGCTGCAAGCACCCCACCGTCATGTTGGTTCAAAGTCTTCAAACTGAAAGAGGAAGTTAGAAGGGCGGATGACGTCATCTCAAGATTTCTGTCCTCTTGGCAACAAGAATTGTCACGCAACATTTCTCTGGTTACTCGGCCGGCGGCCATCGCCACCGCATCACAAAATTAGAAACACTGTGTAACGCTAGGAGCCTAAAATTTAATCCTCTCTTCTCTCAATGTATATAAACATCTTTCTTTTATTAAGATGGATTGGTCCACACGTTTTAGCTATCCAAAAGCAGCTCGCCCTCCTCCCTACCCTTCAAAAGTTCTTACCCTCCGAAAGTAGTTTACACCCGACATGCCATATTGCTATGTAACCTGGCCTGCGTCAGAAATGTAAGCAAAACTGACTTCTTTACGGTCGAACTCGACTTTTAGTCTTGAAAAATGGACTTATTTGACATCAAACCAAGGCTAGGAATATCAAGAAGTCATTACCTGAGAGATAAGTGTACTGTTGTGCAAGTGAATGTTTACATCTTTCAAATATTTACAGTCAAACCAAGTGACGCGTACCCCTCAAGATTACATTTAATGAACTGATTATTTGAATATTGAACCTAACCGTATTCTTGGAGCGAGTGGTGGGTCCAATTTTCCAATAATCAATTTATTATTGCATTCCTGAAACGATTAGCGGGTTCAATATTTAAATAATCAATTCATTAATGTAATCTTGAGGGGTACGCTTCACTTGGTTTGACTGTAGAACTGGGCAGTAGCGGCCCAGTTCAACCGGAAGTCACTATTGAGAGCGGACCGACTACACTAAAATCGTTTGAATTATCCCGTAAATCGGGAAACATGCCAAGTCTAATATCTTCTTCATTCATTTGAGGTCAGCAATTGTCATTACGGATTTTTATGGAGTAGTAAATTTTTATTTATTTATTCATTTTTTAATATTTCTCTTGTTATATTCAATATTTATTACTACCGTAATTTTATTTGTATCATTATTTTCATTTTAGTACCACTGGTGATCTGCTTTAATATGGGTTCTTTGACTCTTCTGCATTTCATCCTTTGGCTTCTGTTTTTGTATGCCATAAATTGTAATAAATAAAATAAATAAATAAATCTATTTGTCATTTGTTCCGCTAATAACCAGAATTGCCAGTTTCACAGTTAAAGGGTCTTTCAGCCGCTTGCATAGCATGTTGAAAGGATGGCATGTTGAAAGATGGTTGAAATATGTCGCCTATGTATGTAACACTCAAAGAGGGTGTAATCCGAAAGTAACCAAGGAGACAGAATAGAATAGTCCTTTGTAACAGTTAATCATGTGTCCAATAATTTGTTGACTGGAACAGGGAATTTGATCCCATTAATTGCTTTATGTCCATGCAGCACTTCATTGGATCTAACAAATGAACAACTGTGAAACCAATAATTCCTTACAACTATTTTGCACTTTCTTTATACCCTGCCTTAATGTAATGAATTAGCAATGTGTGCTGTTGAGGATCGCTGTCCAGAAGCATACATTTGCTTCATAATAAAAAAGTTTCCTCATGTAAAAAAAAAAATGTAAATGTAATTTGTTTACCCACGGAGCACCAAGGAGTTCACAGAACGCGTTCAGAAATGTCCTTGCATTCAAGGATCGAATTGGAATTTGAGAAATGTTGGTTTTTGAGGAGAGGGGAAAACCGGAGTACCTGGAGAAAAACCTCTCGCAGCAGAGAAGAGAACCAACAACAAACTCCACCCACATATGATGCCGTGTCTGTGAATTGAACCCGGGACACATTGGTGGGAGGCGAGCGCTCTCACCACTGTGCCATCCCTGCTCCCCTCACCAAAATACAACTGGCAATGCTTGAAGAAAACTAAATCTAATAACAGGAATGAGCGTGACTTTGATTAAGTGTGATGTTTGCTTCAAGACGATGGTGGCTCACTCATCCAAAGGGTTATAATATTGGAAATGCTAACAAAAACTGTTAATGACACGTCAACTCAATCTGCAAAAGCAGAAGCAGGGAGAGACAAAAGCCTTTAATATGGACACCAGATACAGGTGCTGAGAGTCCATATTATGTGCCCATAATGAGAGGTTCAAGAAACTAGAATAGACCAATTTCGATATATATGGGTTATTGACCAAGTGTAAGGTCAAGATATATATCTTATTAGATGTTTTGGTGTGTAGTATCCCTGTATATTTTTACGAGTTGTGCCGTATTTTGACGAGTCCTTAGGGTGAGTCAAAATACAAACGAGTAAAAATATAAAGTGATACTACACAACAAAAACATCTAATAAGAGATCTATTATCCAACTGCTTTAGTTAATAGTGGAGTCCCGTACTCATATAGGAAAGAAAAGGAAACCCATGAATGGATTTTCTCATGGTTATCATGGCTAGCGGTATTGCTCGTGGGCGCATAACGCACGATGGCGACAGAGTCGCGCAACAAGGCGGCCATAGTCCAGCTAAATGGTTAACAGAGACATGCAGCCTAGCCTGCGAACGCAGACGTATTTCCGGCTGTCGCTTGTCTCCGGCAAAAATAACGTCTGCGAACCCGAGCCAGTAAACTATTTCTGTGATATAATGACTTTTGTTTCTCCTTGGCCATTCAGATTCCATGATAGAATGAAACTCGAGTGCTCCGCACAGTGAATACCTCGCGCAGTAGTTCTGGGGCTACTTGAGGTAAACTGAGATTGGCTTAAAATTCCTATGTCACAGAAATCGTTTCCTGGCTCGGGTTCGCAAACGTTATGTTCGGCAGAGACAAGCAACAACCGGAAATACGTCTGCGTTCGCAGGCCACATGCAGCCTTGATTTATAGCCTTCTTTGATATTGGACATCTATGTTATGGACAATTAACACCTGTCAAAACAAGGTATTCGCTGACCAGTATCACGTGACCATATTGCGGGCTCAAGTTTTGCGCTCATTTAGGTAACAAGGTTTTTTTAAGTTGACCGCTGACCAAGAGCTGGTTTTCTATTGGATTGCGGGTTCATGTTAGGTTAACTGGTTGTAAACGGGGCCGGGTTGTTCGGAAGCCAGTTAACGGTAACCCGGGATTAAAAGCAGCCTGCTCACGGAGCTAGCCATATAATAAATTAAAATTTAGCCCAGCACAGTATGTGGGGTTTATTCCCTGGAGCCTTGTGGCGACGTCTATTGTTTTAAGCTGAATGTTAATATATCGAAATTGGGCCATTTACATATTGATAATTGCTACTCTATACTGCAGACACCTGTCTAATAAAGACACTCAATTCTGCACCTTTGGTTTCTTAATGTACAGTTGAACGTGATGAAATTGAATCTTTCGCATACTAAATCTTAGCTTATACTTATTAATTAAATGTGTCAGTTATTTAATTTTTTTCGTCTTTCCTTTTCTGCCTTATTTTACACTCACCATATATCATCATTATATCATACTCTCTTTAAACCAAATCAGAGAAAAAATTTGCCGCATTTTGTTCAGCCTTTCATCTTTTGACGGAATGCTCACAGCCTAACATAACTTAAACAAAAAAATTCAGTCAGGTGAATTAGTTTATAAAATGTTGATTCTCTTGTAAAGGACCCATCATAACAATTGAGAACTGTTTAAATTCAATAGGTCTTCTGATGAAATACAACACAAAGCAAACAGCAGCAGAAGCCAGTGCATAGTTTTGACGAGACTCTATTCATACACTTTTTGCCAGAAATAGTCTGTTAAACAGTTTCTGATGCTTTGCAGCCAATCTATTCCTGTCCCCATGATTCTGGACTGAGAGCTTTGACACAGTACACTTTGACAAATGAGGTTCAAGTTACTGAGGGTACATTTATAAAGAAAATGAACTCAGTGTAGGGATTGAAGAATAACAAATCTCTTCGAGAAAAACGTAAAAAGGAACAGTGAGGTGACAGAGCCAAACAATACGTGTGTGACTGAAGTCTGAAAGAAAGCTGTTTTTTTTTGGGGGGGGGGGGGGAGGGGTATAGCTTTTACTTCTGGCCCCTTTCCTCCATTTCACTGGCATCCTTCTTCGATCTAACAAAAAAACAGGTTCTAATTTATTTAGAAGTTTTGAACAAGACGTGGCAAAATAGGTATATCTGTCATAATCAAAATTATAATAACTTGGCATTTTGCCGATACGAAAGAGAAAACTCGCTCTGGTTGTTCAAAGGCTGAATATGGCTCTCCACCATGCAGATAAAACAGCTTATCTTGCCTTGTCCACATTTATCCACTTGGTAATGTTTTCCACCCTTTGAACAATGGGGCATTAGTGTAGCGATTAACGGATCATGGTTAGCACAATTGTAATAGGAGACATAGCTTGTGTACAGCTGCCCGCTCTCATGAGGAAAAAATAAGTAAGCAATGCGCACATGTGTCTACTGCGACATTACATATCTGAAAAATTGGAGAGGAGCTTCAGCTGTACAAAGGCTACTTGTGACACTCCAAGGTTATTTTGAATTTGTGATAAATCTGTTCATATTTCCTTTTGTTAGATGGCTGGGATACATGTGGGACAACGATGTATTTATTTTCATCCATTTTGCTGAGACCCTATTGATGTGTCAACAATATGACAACATATCTTGGACCTGCCTGACCAACATACCCATGCTTCAGGACCTTTGATTGTGTTGTGTGGTGAAGGAAAAATACAAGGAATCATCTCCTTGCAATCCATATATTTCAATATTATAATTTTTCCTGTTACAAGTAAAAGGAATTAAAAATATATATAATATAATTCATTCATGAGTTGAACTTCTTAAAGCTCTGAGAACTCATCATTTCATCAAATCTACACACCAGAGAAACTTATGCTTGAAGCAATGTTCCCATCTGGCCTGCCCTCGAAAGAAAAACTGAGTTATCTTTTGAAGTTACTCCGTTCTTCTGAAAAATGCTGAAATATGCTGTTAACTGATAACTTTCAGACCCCTATTTTCATGCATGCTCTTTAAAAGGATAATCTTAACAATAAACGTAAGACTTTGCGTATGTTTTGTCGTATAATAGCGGAGCTCCGGCGGAGCCCCATACCCATAGGGGAGAAAGGGAAACCCATGAATTGATTTTCTCATGGTTATCATGGCTAGCGGTATTGCTCGTGGGCGCGTACGCACGACGGCGACGACGACGGAGTCGCGCAAGATGGCGGCCATACTCCAGCTAATAGGTTGACAGAGACATGCACCCTCAGTTGGTAGCGGGTGAATGCCATCTTTCTTGGCGGGATTTTTAAAGAAAAACGATAGCGGAGGTTGATTTAATATTTTTAAGACAGGGTTGCGCTGAAGCAAAAGACAGAAAGCAAGAATTAACAGGCAAAGAAGTAGCGAAGAATATCGCGAAAAAGACTGAGCGGGCCAGCGCTGGGGAAGGAGGCGAAACAGTACTGAACAATGCCGTTAATTATAGCTAGTCAAGGGCTAGAGAAAGGAGGTGAAATAATACCGAACAATGCCGTGAACCAAAGCTAACGAGGGCTATAGAAAGGAGGCGAAAGTACCCGACAAATTGATTCAGAAGACTGCCGAACTCCCCATGGCCAAGTTCAAAATTCGCGCGAACGTGATGCTGTGCAGCCGTGCAAGAAAATTCAAAAGTCACCTGATTTGGTCAGCTGATGAACATTAGAGAAATCAAACGTACCCGAGTGTTTTAGAGAAATTGCAGAACACTAAACGTAGCGGAAAGAAGTGGTTGATTCGTTGATCTATCGAAAATATAACTTCAGTTTACTCTTCACAACTTTTGCTGCAAGTTTCTGCCTGGAAGATTTACACTGGCCGAACTACATAGAATTGCATGTGACTTTTGTTGTTGCGTTTGGTATGAAAATTAACAAGTTTCCTCGGCGATATAAGCTTATTTTCAATTGGAATCCATTAAAAGTCTTCCTTATTTGAAGCCATGCTGTAAGAGATTTTAAAAATTGCATCGTTTTAATTTCGCTCGTCTCTAAACAATAACACGTGGGTCGCTTTGGAGGTTGCTGTAAGTTGTAAACAAATTATGTTTTCTATCGATTTGCGTCGTCAATTTAAGCTTTTAACCTCACATCTAAAAATAAGCTGAACCAAAATCGTACTTGTAAACACGGCCGGGCGAGTTTTGAAGTTTTCTCAGATTTAGTTAGCACTGCCGCTTCGTAGACTGCTAAAATTTGTTCTTCTGTTGTTGAAAACTGAACCAAGAAAGGTCTACAAACCATTTTAAGCCGAAGCGAACAGGATTTGCTAAATTTACTTTTGTTCCTATGTGAATATTTGCATATTGTGATTACAAAGTATGGAGATTTCCTCGTTTTGTTAGTTCAATTTATTCGGTTTGGCGAAATGCTTTTGTGAATTCCGAGGTTAAATTGGTTGAAGACTGGTAAAGCTACTGCCAATGAAATGACTGCATAGCTAAATTAACCCGTCGGCAAAAATACAGACTCTCAGTAATATTCAAATTTAAGCGTGAATAATTTTTCAACTTTAACACCGCAAGCTTAAACGAATTTTCTTTACCCTCTCTTTTATTCGGTCACCGTTCACTGAAAAGGGATTTGCTGTTGATACTCGAGCTCAGATGTAGTGATATGCATCTTGTGTTTATAATGTAGATTTCCTCGTTTTATTTTGTTGTCTGTCCAATTAGTTCGGTTTGGTGAAATGCTTATATAGTCCAAAATGTCGAGTAGACGATTATGCATGGCAATCCTGTCTGCAAATGAAGCTCTGCTTTGATTTTGATTGGCTATTTCATGTTATTTGTGCCATTGCTTTTGGTTGGGGGTACATGGACCGTATTTTGTTAATAAGAGGTTATTCCCCAATGCGGTATTTACACTTAATATGGAAATGTTCCAAAAAAGTGAGATAGTACTAATTGACTCGGTAAATTGAACAGTGTAATAGAAGTTCTTGCCCTGACCATTTCTCAGTAATAAGAAGAACTTTTACATACATATATACACAATTTAGTTGGAGAGAGTGCTCTCCTATCTCCACTCTCTCTCTCTCTTTACTCTCTTCTTCACACTAATTTTTTATTTACTAACTTATTAAATGAATGTCACTGACTGTTTTCTTTGTTGTGCATGCATACTACGATTATCAGTTGAGTAAGGCGGGACGAAAGTTTGGTCACCAAGTGTTAATGTAAAATCGTGTTGTTGTCACGGGCAACTTACCTCGTTTCCGTTGGTAACAATATCAACAGCCGTTGGTCGCCTGTCGCGTCGCCTACAATTTCACGCGCTTTGCTGTCAATTGACGTCAAAGGCCGACAAGTTGCCAATGGATACGGAGCCAGTTGCTCGTGACAACAACACGATTTTTACGTTAAAACTTGGTGACCAAACTTTCGTCCGCCTTACTCAACTGATAATCGTAGTACTTTTTTGCTGGTCGAAGAAAGTTTCAGTTTCTTCCTGGCTGTACAGTTTCCTTTCTCCTGTCCTGTACCAATTTGTTTGTGATATAACTTCATGAATTCTCTATTCTCCTTAAATTTTATCTCATCAGGTTGATAGAATGCACTCTCAGAGTGTTCCATCATTGTCTTCAGTCGCTACAATTTTCCGGAAAAAAGCAATAGTTTTCTTAATTTCCTTTTACTTTGTGTTAGGACTTTTTAGCCTGCCTGTAATTGGCCCATGGGCATTACAGGAGAATAATTTTCAAGTAAAGAATTACATTCGTTTTAGTGTTGAGTATTTTAAATTGTTATGAATTAGGCATTTCTTTTTATTTTTTATATTTTTTATTTTAGTCCCACGCAATGTTTTATGGTTTTACCGAGGTATACCATGTAAATGTAAATAATGCACTGGAATTGGCGAATCAGAGTGTGCATTATATCGGCTTTAAACACAAACCACATATTATAAATGACTCATGTAAATGATATTTTTATTACAGAGAACTGGACAGGGCAAGAACTTCTCCTTCTTTTGTGAATTTATATATTAATTCCTCTCAGTGCTGTCAAAATGTCTCAGGAACCTTCATTTCTGATAATCTATTATTTTCCACCATACCTACAGCACAGAAGCTCACCAAATCCTAACTGATAACTAACATGTGTGTATCTCTAGCCTTTGCTGTGTGCTACATGTATATTCTGTTATCCTGCCTTAACTGCTAGGAAAAATTTTGGCAGAGCTGTTTCAACAGTTTCACTTAAATTGATTTCCAGTAACAGCGCTACATGTAGCAGTGTTATTGAGTGTGAACTTTATGGGGGATTTTAAATTTTTATTTTTTTATGATTACAGACGACAACAAATATACATGTGTATACATAACCTGATGTTGGTGTTGGTTACAAACTGTAGTTCATAATAGTCATCCTATTACAGGTAAGGGGGAAAAGTTCAGAGAGTTTAGAACATTTCTTCCCCCAGCACACCTTCTGTCTATAGGTGCAATAATTGAGAGGT
The DNA here is from genome assembly GCF_964199315.1 of Orbicella franksi. NCBI lineage: Eukaryota > Metazoa > Cnidaria > Anthozoa > Scleractinia > Merulinidae > Orbicella > Orbicella franksi. The sequence goes on from NC_138157.1 coordinate 12,355,164, forward strand.
TATATATATGTACGAAGAGTAATGTAAAGTTACTGTATAAACTTAGCATTAAAATCTGACATTTGAATGCCTCCTTTGCTAAAATTAGTCATGATTTAATTGTTATCACTCCCTGTGAATTCATAGAGATTCCAGAGGCAATTATAACCTAATGTGGAAGTCTTGTCTTCAAGTGAGGGAAAATGACACAAAAGAGTTACAATGAAAGTAAAGAGAATTGTGAATGTTGATATGGTGTACATTATACATCTTGTAAAGGCATTTGGTGAGTGCCAAAGGCATAACATTTCATGTATTGCTTTTTCAGGACAAATTATATAACAGTGACGTTTTAAAAGGTGTGATCAGAAAAATAATGAGTACATTGTCCAGGCAGCATCAGTTTATGGACTGCATATGCAGACGGTAAGAGGAACTGTAAGCACTACCATGTAAGTTAGTTTTATGCTTATGACTTCTTGTTCTTCAATTTTGTGTCATTTCATCACAAGAATAGGTAACGAAAGATGCAATAGTTGTTGCAATATATTTTTGAAGGAAAACTTATAAGTCTGCCTATGCTGGATAACAGCCATGTGTAAACTGAATGTGAAGCAAACAATATGTTAAATATGGGGCAACCCTAAAACCCAGAAACCGGAATCCGGAATCTGGAACCAAAAACCGGAATCCAGAAACTGGAAACCGGAATCTGCAAATCAAAGAAAATAAGTTCTTCAAGTATGCGAAAATTGTTTTGCTTAGCTTTTCGACTGTAAAAAGTAAGCTGCCAAGTAAAAAGGACCTCAAACTTAACCTTTTTTGAAACAAAAATTCCCCGTCTGTTGAAATTGTGCAACCGTTATTTTTAGTGAGGGCTATGATTATGAGAATCTCAGTAAAGTGCATCTTAATTTTATTCCAAGCACCTCGAGAGTGTCTAAAATAAGCTTGCAGGTAATTGCCATTTCGTTTAATAAGTGATCTTCCGGAAGTATAAATTTATCCTTTATGTCTAGTACATACTGAACAAGATAGAAAATGTCATAGAGAACAGGATATCCATCAGTGGCAGCCCCCTGTACATTGACGGTCACGCCCCCCAATTTCGAAGTCCAAGGGCTAACCCGTCTGGTCTAAATATGAAATTTGATTTTTCCAACAGATACGAGACCAATTCCAGATTAACACAATTTCCACACATACTGTGACAAATCAGCATTTCATATTCTTGACGGCCATCATATTAAAACAATTTGTAGAAATGTTGCACACTTACTTCCGTCTGCTTCTCACTTGCTGACAGATCAGACCACATGCTGTTCAAAGATGCTAAAAGACTGCCAGAAACTCACTGCAATAGCCTATAATAGCTTGTTGTTAATGTGCTGCTCACCAGTCTTCTCAGAGCAATTTGATCTAGACAAGAACCTGGCTCTCACCAGGGCCAGCTTGAACAAAAGATGGGTAACTTAGTCTATGAGCAGGCTCTCGTGTTTGGGCTGGTGGTGTGATTGGCAAAGCCGCATGAAGGCTCTTGGTGACATGCCAATGCAGAAAAACACTAGACACCTATTTAGCCTGCTCAGACAATAGAGACAGATACTAGAGCCTGCTCGCAGGCTATGAGTAACTCTATCCACCCAAAAAATCAGTAACCCTGACTGGATAGTGATGTACCGAATGAATAGCTTTATGCAGCTTTTGAACAACGGGGCCAGATATATAGCTAAGGGTTGTTCAGAACTAGTCAATAATTTTTTAGCAATTACAGTCTGTGGCTGAAGTAAAGCCAAGAAAATAAATAACAACAAAATGATTTTTGCTCATATTTATTTATTAGACATTGCTGAAGTGAATTATTTCTATCATCATTCATAATATCTGGATTCCAGATTCTGGTTTTTGGTTCCGGATTCTGGATTCCAGATTCTGGATTCCGGATTTCGGTTTCCAAATTCAGTGTTTTAGGGTTGCCCCAGATGATGTATGTGCATATGTTAATCTTGAATAATCTGAAATTTCAGAGAGTTTAAAAATATCATATCATATCTGTGATGGTTCTGAGGTGGAGGGCTGTTACATGTACATGCAAATGTCTCATGCACGATTTTTCACTCATTATGATTCAGGTGCAAATAGTTTCTGTATCTGTTGATGTGCAACAATCTACACCAATATTTCAACCTAATAATGTACAGTGTATATTAATTAACCAAATTATGCTGTTTGTCTTTAGTTGGCCAGTGCTACTACATAGTAATGTGATGTTGAAGTGCACAAATTTACAAACATGCCCAGTGTCAACTTGTCAAATACATGTATATGAACTGGCCAGACAGTGTAGATTACAAAATTCTCTGAAAGGTAAGATGTTTCTTAAACATTATTTTGTAATTAATGATTTCTCAGACATTGTTTTCTTCAAGAAAAGATTCATACCCCACATGGAGGTTTTTTCTCTATTAGAGCTCTTGATTCCTGATACTTTAATTTGGAATTTCTAAAGACTGGCCGTGAATGGGTGTTGGGTGTGAATATCTTCTGGAACTGCACATTCATTCATTGAGTAGGCAAGAACATCAGTATTTATCCTGACAAACTCTGATTTTCTTCTGGAAGCTGAACTCATATACAGTTGTACAGTTATATGTACAACCAAACAGCCTGGATGACCCTGTGATTGGGACTGTGCACATTGTTGTAACCCTCAATGTTCCAGTTGCTTGTTTGAAGCAAATTGCATTTGCTCTCGAAAGCAAGTGGCGAAGTTCATAACAGTTATGTAAGTTTGCTTTGTATTATCAGGGCAGAGCCTGCCACAGTGAAAGTTGGAGTACCAACCCCTAGCATTTGATTCACTACTAACACTCAGTAAACAGCTAACAATGAAGTACACTGTATATCAAAGAGAGGAATTACATGCCTGTTCCTGTCAGTCAATATATGAACAGGTTACAGATGGGGAGCCTGTATTAAAACATCAAAGATTTTCAAAGCAACCATGGCCTGGTGAGATATTTCTGAGGTAATATAAATTTAAGGTCGTTATGACTGCTTATAGGCATTGATTTTTATTGTAAACAAGAAGATCTGTTAGATCTTATAACCGCGCTTTTAAAATTTAACTGTTCGCTTAGCACTACCGTCGGAACGCAGTGCACATTCCAAAGCAGTCATTGATGATTCTTTTCTTACTGTAGACATCACATCACTTGATCAACACAAACTGTATTATTACACCATCAGTGGTAGCCGTTGACAAATCTCCGATGACTTAATGGTCTTAATCTAGAACTTTCTTCGGGATATGTATGGGTATGAACGATATCAACGACACAATAATAACACTATTAACAACAGCTTTCTTTCTTAAAAGTCATGATTAAATTTAATTGGTGTTTTCCACGAGTAAAGGGCTAACAAAGTAGTCACACAAGTCATAAAAAAACCCTATCCCGACCGATGTATCGATTTTGGTCACTCCAGTGACCACAGATTGAAAACGTGACAGAAAATTGGCGTTACTTTTGATTCTCACCAAATTTGTCGTATCCCCCCCCCCCCTCGGGAGAATTTTGTTAAGTTAGCTAATTTAGTATGCAAGCCACCGTAATGGCGGTCGCCGCCGGCGAAATGTTTATTTGCTCAAAATTGGGGCAAAATCTTTCGGAGATGGAAATCAGGACATTTGTAAGGATACAGAAAGTAATTTGGGACCGGTTGCTGGCTTCTAAGGCTGAATTTATCCAGAAGTAAGCTGTATTTTCGTTTTCGTGTCGAAAGCCACGCGATGAAATATTATCGTCTTGTTCTGTTGTCTTGTTCTGTTTTTTCTCTTTGTCGTTTTTGTAGCCCGCCGAGGCCAGTCTTTCGTCTAAATCAGTTGAAAAAGGTTCGAAAAAGATGTTCCCATTCAAGTTTAAACTCTCAGGCGATAATTGTGGAGTTTTTTGGCCGAAACGTCGGCTTTGTTATGTTGGTGTTTTTCGGTTGCTATGGGCGACCGTTGCTTCCTTTGTTAGGACAAGTCTGGGAAGTGAGGTCACAAAAAAATTCTAATTAATTCTGGTTTTGTTCGATTTCGCTGAAATTTTAACACGATAAAGTTGGATTGTTAACGAATAGATTTACCGCCTGCCGATGTGTGGTAGCTATTAACGCTGAAGTGTTATATCGCTTCGAAGTCAGGGTTTTGAAGAGATTTTTTTGCAACATGTGGGTTCGGCGTGATTTTGTAATCTGAGGTTTCGGTTGACCCCGAAGGAAAAAATATCCGGAAAAGGTCATTTCATCGACGATTCAAACAAATATAAATATGTATATGTTCCGAGCTAAATTTCTGGTGAAAAAATATAATTTTTGACGAGCGCTGGGTTTTTAATTTATTCCCGCGAAAGATGAGATTTATTAATGTTTCATCAGCTTTTGGCGAGTAAACATCACAGGTTGCGCAACTCAAAATTTGGCCGAGTGGAAGCTTGGGTCTGCTCGCACCGAAGTCGAAAAAAACAAGAAGATCTGTTAGATCTTATAACCGCGCTTTTAAAATTTAACTGTTTGTTTAGCACTACCGTCGGAACGCAGTGCACATTCCAAAGCAGTCATTGATGATTCTTTTCTTACTGTAGACATCACATCACTTGATCAACACAAACTGTATTATTGCACCATCAGTGGTAGCCGTTGACAAATCTCCGATGACGTAATGGTCTTAATCTAGAACTTTCTTCGGTATATGTATGGGCATTAACGATATGAACGACACAATAATAACACTGTTAACAACAGCTTTCTTTCTTAAAAGTCATGATTAAATTTGATTGGTGTTTTCCACGAGTAAAGGGCTAGCAAACTAGCCACACAAGTCATATAAAAAAGACCCTATCCCGACCGATGTATCGATTTTGGTCACTTCAGTGACCACAGATTGAAAACGTGACAGAAAATTGGCGTTACTTTTGATTCTCACCAAATTTGTCATATCCCCCCTCGGGAGAATTTTGTCAAGTTAGCTAATTTAGTATGCAAGCCACCGTAATGGCGGTCACCGTCGACGAAGTGTTTATTTGCTCAAAATTGGGGCAAAATCTTTCGGAGATGGAAATCAGGACATTTGTAAGGATACAGAAAGTAATTTGGGGCCGGTTGCTGGCTTCTAAGGCTGAATTTATCCAGAAGTAAGCTGTATTTTCGTTTTCGTGTCGAAAGCCGTGCGATGAAATGTTATCGGCTTGTTCTGCTGTCTTGTTCTGTTTTTTCTCTTTGTCGTTTTTGTAGCCCGCCGAGGCCAGTCTTTCGTCTAAATCAGTTGAAAAAAGTTCGAAAAAGATGTTCCCATTCAAGTTTAAGCTCTCAGGCGATAATTCTAGAGATTTTTGGCCGAAACTCTCGGCTTTGTTATGTTGGTGTTTTTCGGTTGCTATGGGCGACCGTTGCTTCCTTTGTTAGGTCAAGTCTGGGGAGTGAGGTCACAAAAAAATTCTAATTAATTCTGGTTTTGTTCGATTTCGCTGAAATTTTAACACGATAAGGCTGGATTGTTAACGAATAGATTTACCGCCTGCCGATGTGTGGTAGCTATAAACGCTGAAGTGTTATATCGCTTCGAAGTCAGGGTTTTGAAGAGATTTTTTTGCAACGTGTGGGTTCGGCGTGATTTTGTAATCGGAGCTTTTTGTTGACCCCGAAGGAAAAAATATCCGGAAAAGGTCATTTCATCGACGATTCAAAGGAATATAAATATGTATATGTTCCGAGCTAAATTTCTACTGAAAAAATATAATTTTTGACGAACGCTGGGTTTTTAATTTTTTCCCGCGAAAGTCAGTATCGGAGATGAGATTTATTAATGTTTCAACAGCTTTTGGCGAGTTAACATCACAGGTTGCGTGACTAAAAATTTGGCCGAGGGGAAGCGTGGGTCTGGTCGCAGACAAAACTGCGAAAAAAAAAAAAAAACCACGGGTAAACCATGAACCGCGCTCGGCCCATGGCCGCGCGGTTAAAAAGATCTGTTAGATCTTATAACCGCGCTTTTAAAATTTAACTGTTCGCTTAGCACTACCGTCGGAACGCAGTGCACATTCCAAAGCAGTCATTGATGATTCTTTTCTTACTGTAGACATCACATCACTTGATCAACACAAACTGTATTATTGCACCATCAGTGGTAGCCGTTGACAAATCTCCGATGACTTAATGGTCTTAATCTAGAACTTTCTTCGGGATATGTATGGGCATGAACGATATCAACGACACAATAATAACACTATTAACAACAGCTTTCTTTCTTAAAAGTCATGATTAAATTTAATTGGTGTTTTCCACGAGTAAAGGGCTAGCAAAGTAGTCACACAAGTCATAAAAACACCCTATCCCGACCGATGTATCGATTTTGGTCACTCCAGTGACCACAGATTGAAAACGTGACAGAAAATTGGCGTTACTTTTGATTCTCACCAAATTTGTCGTATCCCCCCCCCCCCCTCGGGAGAATTTTGTTAAGTTAGCTAATTTAGTATGCAAGCCACCGTAATGGCGGTCGCCGCCGGCGAAATGTTTATTTGCTCAAAATTGGGGCAAAATCTTTCGGAGATGGAAATCAGGACATTTGTAAGGATACAGAAAGTAATTTGGGACCGGTTGCTGGCTTCTAAGGCTGAATTTATCCAGAAGTAAGCTGTATTTTCGTTTTCGTGTCGAAAGCCACGCGATGAAATATTATCGGCTTGTTCTGCTGTCTTGTTCTGTTTTTTCTCTTTGTCGTTTTTGTAGCCCGCCGAGGCCAGTCTTTCGTCTAAATCAGTTGAAAAAGGTTCGAAAAAGATGTTCCCATTCAAGTTTAAACTCTCAGGCGATAATTGTGGAGTTTTTTGGCCGAAACGTCGGCTTTGTTATGTTGGTGTTTTTCGGTTGCTATGGGCGACCGTTGCTTCCTTTGTTAGGACAAGTCTGGGAAGTGAGGTCACAAAAAAATTCTAATTAATTCTGGTTTTGTTCGATTTCGCTGAAATTTTAACACGATAAAGCTGGATTGTTAAGGAATAGATTTACCGCCTGCCGATGTGTGGTAGCTATTAACGCTGAAGTGTTATATCGCTTCGAAGTCAGGGTTTTGAAGAGATTTTTTTGCAACATGTGGGTTCGGCGTGATTTTGTAATCTGAGGTTTCGGTTGACCCCGAAGGAAAAAATATCCGGAAAAGGTCATTTCATCGACGATTCAAACAAATATAAATATGTATATGTTCCGAGCTAAATTTCTGGTGAAAAAATATAATTTTTGACGAGCGCTGGGTTTTTAATTTATTCCCGCGAAAGATGAGATTTATTGTTTCAACAGCTTTTGGCGAGTAAACATCACAGGTTGCGTGACTCAAAATTTGGCCGAGTGGAAGCTTGGGTCTGCTCGCACCGAAGGCGAAAAAAAAAAAAACCACGGGTAAACCATGAACCGCGCTCGGCCCATGGCCGCGCGGTTAACAATATCTTACTGAGTGTATTTTTCTTGTGTGCTAATTGTTGGAGAACACAGAGGTCACTGTTATGACAGAGATATTAATTTGTGAAAAGTTCTATAAACAAATGCATCTGGGAACAAATTAATTTATCATGGATGCAGCTTCTGAGAGATCCCCAATATTAATGGAACATACACTGTTCATACAGTACATGTAAAAGAGTTTAGTAATTCATTACTTATGATTGTAATGCTTTGTTTGGTTTCTCTGTATTTACAGACAACTTGATGGGATTATAAATTCTGCACCAAGTTCATTGAATAAACTGACTTGGAGGTTCAGTTCTGCAACCCATCCTGTTTGTAGTAATATCATAGCTGCAACATTGTGACAGATACACTGCATTACATTATTAAGAAACACATATTAACTAATTATTTTTAAGTGCCTGTTAATTTAATCAGTTTTTCTTAGAGATAATTTACTCATGGTTTATTTAAATAATTGGCTTTTTGGCTTTAAAATGATATTTATTGAGCTTTTAAATCAATTTTGTGATAATGTGCATTGGACATGGCATAAATTGATATTTTGCCAACACGAAATGGAGAACTGGGTCTTAAGCAAAGTTGCAGGATTAGCATTTTTGTAGAAAGAAAGGGTTGAGAAATTTGTGACATTCTACAGACAGCCTTGCCATTCGCAATGTCCGATAAGGTTAATTTGTTCCATTCTGTTGTAGAAATAGTGTTCTCTAATTTATAAATTATTTCAATCTGTTGTTTAAACGATTGCCTTATAACCCCATGTCTGGCTTTGGTGCATGTAGGATATTGATGTATTTTTTATCCATTTTGCTGTAAATTATCTTAATTGATGTGTCAATCAAAACATATCTTGGATATGCTGGGCTCTTCTGACAAATGTACCTATGCCTCATAACCTTTGAGTGCATTTGGTTGTGTAGTGCAGACAAAATACATGTACATAATATAACTTCCTCTTAGCTCACTGATAATTCTTGGTATAATTTAATCATAGCAAAATTAATCAATGGAACCCAATCGCAGCTCTTGTAGTCCACAATGCCAGTCGAGAAAAAGAACAAATCACATTGAAATTGAATAATAAAATTATTATTAGAAGCCTATGCAAGTATTCATGATCAGCAAAAAAAAAAATATCGTAATTACCATTCATGCGAGGGTGATTTTGCTTATTGCAAACCCTTCCAGCAGGAGGAGACTCCATACAATAGTGAAGATGGCTAAATGTATCTTTGGGGACAAGTTAGAAAACAAAACTTTCCAACTTTTCACATATGTATACTGTTTTGGTATTTTTGTGAGATTTCATTTGGTAGAGATTCAGGGACTGAGTATATTGTAACCACTGCATTTCAATCAGTCCCCACAACAAAAAAAATGTGTAAACTTCTTTTGTGTGGGAGTCCCCATGTTAACTAAGGAAGAATATAATGATTAATGACAATGCCTTGTCTTTCTGAATAAGGTAGGAAAGAACAAGAAATGCCACCAAAAAGCACAGAAGACAGTTCTGTTATGTGATCAAGATTTTTGGTAGCTTCCCAGAAATCCTTGAAATCGTGGCTCTATATTTCATAATCACACCATCTTACACCTCGATCTGTTGAAGTAATACTAGTTCCGGCTGAAACTATTAAATCATTCGCAATTTACCTCATACATGTTGGATTATTTTCATTAGTAACAACATTCCGAAAAATAACTGAGGAGCTCCGCTTTTAGGCTGGCCTAAATCTATATTATATCATGTATACATGTCTGGATTTATTGAAAGTTCACCCTGGTATAGGTGTAGCCGCGTCAGCTCCGATAGCGGAGATCCGTGACACCAAAAGACTAAAGACTCACAGGTTCCACAAGGCTCAGGTTTATTGTGCCAACCGTTACAGTGATCCTGTATGGTAGGATGTGTTGGGGCGAACGCTCTAGTAGGTTCTGAGTTGTACAGCAATAACTGGTGGTTCCCGTCGAATTTCTGTGAGCCTTATCGTTTTTTTACATGTGCTCGCGATATTAAGCTAAAGTCATGTGGTAGCTAGCGGAAAATCATTGTGACGTAAATGCAGTAAAAAAGGGAAATACATAAAATTCTACGAAATGAAAACGAGGCACGCGGGTGCCGTTACAATAAGTGTTTATTGTTTTCTAAAGTAGACGATATAAAAATTCAAAGGAATGTCAGTCTTTTTTCCTCCACCCTCATATTTTCTTTTTCGTGTTCTTCTTTATTCCCTTTTACTTTCATCATGTGTACCACAGTTGGTGGAAAAGAACACACTTTTTAACCACCTCCTCATAAATCCAGTCATATATATTTAAATAATGTTAACAATTAGAATCTATTAAAATGAAATAGCATCTTATTTCATTGATTACGTCACATACCTTGTTCAGTTACAATACTTTAAATAATTTAATGAATATAAATGAATATAAATGAAAAATATATATATGTGAATGAAAAAGCATGCATTCATTGGTATAACTCGCCTACCCCCACCTGACCCGTCCCTCCCTCCTTGGCAGATTGGATCTAGTGTGAAAATGTATGTTTTTTATTCTTACAATATTTCAAATATATAAGGGAGTAAAAGAGACTGGTCCTCAAAGACTTCAAGAAAAAGCATGCACAGTCAACCAGAAAAGCATTTCTTGATGTGACGTACTCATTTACGCATATAACCCACCCCACTCCACCCCTCATCTTTCATCTTACGCAGCTGTTATTTGTGTCATCACACAAAGCTTTTTTCTTTCTGTCTGGGAAACAGTTGCGTGACAACACAAGAGGCTCAGAATTTTACCTTTCTATGTAACTGAATAAAGTCAGGGATTTTGTGTGGTATTGCCAGTCATGTTAAAACCGAGGGTGTCATTACCAACTGACACCGTCTCAGGGGAAGACGGCAAAGGAACTAAAAGATTTATGGCTACAGCAGCGCCTAATATCAACAAAGAAATAATTAGGGGAATAAGTTGTTTTCTTATCAAAGACTTCTTCTCTAATGATGTACGTCTGTTACTGTCTTTAACATCATACACTGCTGTATTTGGTTCACTTCCTTGTGACATGAATTCATGTTGACCATTAAAATTGCGTAACACAAGAGAAGGTCGGAACTGAGTCACGTCAGCATCAAAGCGACTCAGAAATGGAAGAGATGAAGATTTGTGAATCCAGCTTGAAAGGACCAATTCTGAACAAAAAAAGGTTAGAGACGAGAGGGATTTTTTTGCTTAATTTATAACTTACTGTTCAGTCTATAAACTGTAAATTACACAAACTCGCTGTGAAACAAGGTTTATCAACTTCATACAAGAAACAGTTCTCCATAAATTACTTGAGCCAGCAATTCATGACACTTGGTGAGTGGGTCTAAGAGGAGTTGAGCCCGCAGTTCATGATGTCTTCTCGCTTCCGTAAGCAGCTACGTTGAGCCCACATTTCTCGAGGTCTCTCTGCGGTAAGCAGGCTGAGTCCTCAGGTTGTGACGCATGCTACCACAATTCTGTGGCTTGTCATGTTTTCGTGAACCTATATAATGTTGCCTGGTAACCTGGCCTGGCTTTTTGGCACTATGTTTTGTTAATAAGACGTACCTGACTCTTTTTTGTGAATGTCTCCATTTAATAAATTGTCAGATGTTTGGTCTAAGGCACACTTAACTCCTGTTCTTTCTTGTGCCTGAACAAAATCAAAAACAGTGAACAACAGTAACACTGGACAGATCACTCAGGTATTGGAACATCCAGTGTTTACAAACTAATCAGTTCCAGGGTCAAGTCACAAAACACATCTCTTTTGAAATGGTGAACATACGTCACAATATAATTTACTATACAAAGATAGGGACACTAATTCCTGAAGTAAACTGTGGGCGCAACAAAGTGTCTTGTTTACCTCAGTCTTTCCATGCTCCAAAAGGCCTTGCTCCAAAGTAATTTACGAAATTTGCCACTTGAGAAATGAGAAGAAATCTGGGTGCATCTCCCCTTATCATTACTGGAATCATTACTTGAACCAATGTGGCTTCTCGTCATTTGTTTTGTCCCTAGTAATTGTCCCACAAACCACAGCGAGATGACACTTGTCCAAGATTCTTCTCGTTTCTAAAGTGGTGGATAGCCTAAGCTCACAGCTTTGGAATCTCTGGGGGTAAAATAAACAAATAAGATGGGATGGAATGCTGAAGAGACGTCTAGAGAAGATAACGTACCAGTGAGAGAACATCTCTGAAGCTGTTCTATGGCGTAATCTACTGGTTTCTTTCAAGGAAGAAATACTTCTGGGATGTCTTCTTCCTTCAGTTACTGATGTTCATTGTTGTTCTACTCCAGTTTACTAAGTGGTCTATTATCTTCTCTTGAGTCAAATCATCACAACATCCACGGTTTTTCTCAACGTTCCTTTGCGCCATATTTGTTCACTATGTAACCCCCAAATATTCCCATAACCCCTTGGGTGGATACTCTTGACCCAGGCATTCATTTTCACATCAAAATAATTGAGGTAAGCCCAGTCTTTTTTGGCTTTACTCACTAGTTTGCACTGCTTCTCCCAATCTGTTCTCCACAGTAGAATCACATATAAACAGGCCTAAAACACAATCAAAAATGACAAAATTACATCCTGTTAATGTACATACCATTGAATGCTGAAAGTAAGTCTTGGGCTTATATATGTTCAAAATGCATTTTCTGTGGGTTCATTTTGGGGAGGAACTTATTGCAAGGAAGTTTGTGATTCAAAAATTTTAAGTACATATAAGATCTTAATGCAGGTTAAAGTGTGTCATATGCAACACAAAGTACGTTGTACAGTCGTTGAATGAACATTTAAAGTCTCTGAAATATTGCACGTAACCTCGACAGTGGAAGATTTTGTAACTGGAAGAAATTTTATTGTTCTGTTAGCGCTACCGACAATTAAACCAAAGCCAGGTCTGTCTGTCTTTAAATACGTTACCAGGCAAACTCTCAAGAATGAGTGACAGCTGAAACGAACATAACAAACACATGGGAAAACACGGGAAAACGCTACACGGGAAAACACTGGAGAAAACTATTTTTAATTCAAACGCAAAAGCGTTTGAATTTACAACAGTAAATAAAGAAGAGTACGCGATCATTTATTTCCTTCAATCATCTTGACGAAAAACAATTTCTTGATATGAATCCACTGGACAAACAAGATCAATTCACTATTCACCTGAAAAATCTAGTATCACAAGACCACAAATTTGTTATTCCTAAAGCAACTATACTCAAAATTGAAGAAAAAACATTAACTGGTGAGGAGTTCCAGTCAATCAATCAACCAATCAATCAATTTATTATCGTCATGCATGCATAGGAAGAGGTTGACCTTGGTATCCGAGCCAGGGGCTCAGTGTAAAGACGCATGACAAAAATAACAATAAAATGAGAGAAAACAACAAAAAAAAAAACACTAGTTCACTTGTCAAATGGTTACCTGGGCAGCAACCGCACAAAACAGACCAATCAAGAGGCCTTCAATACAACAAGAAAACAACAGAGTTAGCAAACATTGCTCCCAAATCATATTTGTAGTGGTATTCAACACCTATTGTTTTACTCACCCACCCTCCCCTCCCCCCCTTCCCTGTAAACAGTCAGACAATTTTGGCTCGGCCAACCGATAAATGTCCAATACTGGCCGTGAAATCCTTGGTTTCTACACTTTGATATAATTCCACAAAAAAAAAATTTTTGCGTGGAAGTGTGGAATGCTTTGACAAACCAGGGAATTTAACTTTTCCCCGTTTGTTCCACAATTATTATTTTTTAATTACTTAGTTCTACGCTTCTCTCTGTGTTGCATGTTTCAGAGAGGCCGTGTCAATGTTAATTAGAAAATAGCCCCGAAAAATATGCGCGCCGATTGATAAAAAATTGTTTCTATTTAACAATAAGATTGTGAGCATGATAGTTGACGAAGGTGCAGCCCGAGTGAACTGTCACGTATGAAAATCGAGAGCAAATAATCTAATTGTTTTAGTATAAATCCACTACAGTAAAAACCCGCATGTAAGAACTTAAGTTTTGTCAAGTTAGCCTCCATAGGTCCTTATATAATTCTTAATGGTGTTTACTGTGAAATTAGGCTACCTAGGTTCTTAATCAGGTTCTTAATTCATTTTTAACTTGTACTCATGGGTGTGGCCTTTATATTGAATCACTCACAGTACAGTATTGTGGTCCTATACCACTGCTAGTGCTCTGGCTAGTTTTTGTTACCTTTTTTTGTATTGCATGTGATGTACTGTTATTATATTTGAAAAACAAAAACTCTATATTTTGAAAATAAGGACCTGTATTGAGATTTTAGCCTTGAATGGTTCTAATGTGAAGGGTGCTTAATAGGGAAATTTTAACCTCACAGGTTTTTAAATTTACTGTAGTCATTCAAAACTTTATCTAAATCTTCTTCACAGACACTTTGAAAACACAAAGAATTGGCCGTCATTTTGATAACAACTGCACATTGCTAGGCTTCCCACTACTGATCTACAACAAAATAGAAAGTGAGCAGCGTAGCCAATCTGCGAATGGCATTCATGATAGAATGCTAGTAGATTTCTGCTAAAACTCGGTAGAAACATGGCACATGTTTTCTGTTTCTTAAGGAGAGGCGTGCTAGGTTCAGAAAATGACTGAAGAGCATTAGGCACCAACTCTGTGTGTCTGTTTCAGAGATACATCTATTAAGAGAGAGTTGACAGCACTTTTAATAAGATGCAAACAAAATTAACAGACTCATTTCTTTGTACCTGTGACATCGTGGAAGACTAGAAACATCAATGTTATGCCAAGAGGAAGCCCACAGCAGCAATAGGATATAAAATTGATCACCACTCCCACCGTCTGACAGCCAGATCCTTGGATAACACCGCTACAGACACCCTGAGATGAAAATTGAACATCAATTCATATCACTTGAGAAGCCGTTTTCTACACCCCCAGCCCCTACCTGTGAGATTGATCTACTGTGTAAGTGCGAGTTCCACTTGAAATGTAAAGATAGGTCTGCTATGCATGTTAATTGCATTATTGTTTCCACAACAAAATTGTCCATTCTGATTGGTTCTTGGCATACCTTAAGGTATTTGGAGAGACTTAAAGCATGATCACAAGGATGTCAAACTTGCTCACTGGAATTTGGCACATATGCTATTTGCACGTCAATCACGTGCAATTAAGTGAGTTTCTGCTGTTTCTCTAGTGTTTGTAAAACTGATGAACATTCCAGACTTTTTATTTTGTTTATGATATGATTAATTCTAGTAGTTGGTCACTGACAGGCTCAGGCTCAGATCAGGCTCAGATCAGATGAAAATGAGCTCCAGGGAAAATTTCTCCCTCTATGCTTTGCGAGTCATGTCCAACACCGCCTGTGACGGGCTTTAAGGGTTGTATTTTATCACTCAATCATTAGAATGATACTCAATCATTAGAATGATTTCAATTACCTGAATTCCATCAAAGATAAAAAAGAATGGCATAAAACGGGTAGTCTTTTTGTATAACAATAACACATCTCTGCAAGACAAAATGAACAATAGTCTAATTAGCTACAAAGTAACCTAAGAGGGAAGTCAAGAATTCCTTGGCCAAATTAATTTGAAGCTCTCATCCGTGATCAACATCTCATCATAAGACTGATGTTCTGTGGGCGATGTTTGAGTCAAACGGCTTACAAATTTAAACCTTCCAACATTTTCTTCATGTTTAATGCAACAGTTTCCTGATATTCATCTGTACATCATGTGCTAGTCAGCCATTTATTACCAGATCCACTTGGCCTATAGATAATTATATTTAATTAAAGAGAGTAGCCGCGTTTTGCCCAAGAATACAACATAACCCAATGCTATAGTCAGGCCTGACTAGGCGTCAATCATGATAACATGTGTCTCTTTCAGGGTTTTTGCACACATAACAGCACTCCACCTTGAATTGAAAGTGCATGGACTTATGGACTCCAGATCATGCAGTCTGGGTTTCAGCCCTAACGCCAGGGTCTTAGCACTGTCTTTTTGAGCAAGACACTCTACTTTCTGACATAGCCTCTCTCCACCAAGATGTATAAATAGCTTCTGGTAAACTGAACGATGGGGGTAACCCTGCAATGGACTAGCATCCCATCCAGGGGAGAACAGAAATACTCCTAGTTGCTTAATATGTTATGGGAACCGGGATAAGCTCTAACACCTATATATGGTATATTTGGTCCAATTAATGCAGACGTTACTATAAGATTACAAACCTATTTTCAGTAAAAAGCCTTCCAGTGGTTTCCTGAAGCCCGAAGAAGACAGCAAATACCACAAGTTGAACACACACTGTGAAATCAATACAAATTGATTATCTCCCTGTGAACATGTAGCAGTGAACTTTAACAAACTAACTCTTACAAGATTAGTTTCCCATACGAAATGCTATTATTAGGAGTTACAAACAAACAATTCAGTGTTAATCAACATTAAACCTTCTATGGGTGTATGCATGGCTAGGTATCGTCACTGTCTATGCTACAAGTGACTTCAAGAATACAGGTAAACTGAGTTACTGCTTAGAAAAAATACAGGTAAAACATCTGCTCTTAGGGTTAAAGCAACGGTATACAGTTTTTGATCACTTATGCAGGGTTTATTTCCCCTTTTGGGACAAAAAAGCAAATAAAATAAGTATTTGACATGCAAGTGTAATTTCCATAATTTCCAGAACAACCATTGATGAAAGTTGCTCAAATCTTAACAATAGATTATTGCTCGGTGTACATACATGCAATGACAAAAGTTTGCTGATGTGGGCCAAGACTGAATAATTTGACATCACATTGCTGAGAAAAAAAAAAACATGATTTAAACAGGAACATGTACAGTACAGATAGACATCATAATCCAGATCTGTAATTACCAACAAGTGAAAGGGCCACTTTAATTGTCCTTTTGGTTGCCATGGCATTTCTGGCACCAAGGGCATTTCCAACACGAACGCCAGCAGCCACACTTACACCAACAGGAATCTAAAGAGTTTTAATGCACAGATTGTTAATGGTCTTGTTAGTGAAGTCAAGGTAGACAATTATATTAAAATAACACAGTGGAACCCTGTAAACAATGACTGCAGCTTTCTGGACTGGTTGCTTGCACTGCAGAATGGGAACATAAGCCTCTTCTATTCCCATTCATCATGTGACAAATGCTTTGCACTTACCTCCAGGGGAGACTCCTATATAAAAAGGACAGTGGTGCTCACGGTACCTTTTAGGGCTTAAAAATGCAGTTTTGGTACCTCTAAGGGTGTTCAGCCTCAAAAGGTCTACAGCGGGAGCTTTTGTGCTACCTTTTAAGGTATTGAGCTCAGAAAAATATGACAAGAGATAATGGGTTTTTTTAGAATTGGTACCTCTTACGGGTGGAAAACATTTCAAGCCACGGCCACAAAACAGGATCTTGGTACCTTTTAGGAATTCTTTTTGAAATTTTCGACAAGCACTCCTGTCCTTTTTTATATATGGGAACACCTCCCCCAAGTTACCTCACTCTCTATCAAGAACTGTACAACATCTTTAAGAAATCATTATATGAATTAAGCACCAAATGCTATTTAAAAGTGCACCAAAGTTTTCTTAATGAAACTGTGTACGCGTAGAATATTGACAGATATTCTGACAAATATCCTGAGAGGTAGCTGTAAAAGTCTACATATGAGCCAAGTGGCCCCCCAGACCGGAGCTTATCCTGGTTTCTGTAGCATGAAGCGGCTATTAGTATTTCTACTCTCCCCTGGATGGGATGCTAGTCCATCGCAGGGCTACCCCCAGCATTAAGTTCGCCGGTACCCATTTATACACCTGGGTGGAGAGAGGCACTGTGAGAGTAGTGTCTTGCCCAAGAACACAACACAATGTCCCCGGCCAGGGCTCGAACCCGGACTGCTCAATCTGGAGACAAGCGCACTAACCATGAGGCCATTGTGCCTCCCAAGTGGCCCATCAGGCTGGAGTTTATTCCAGTTTCTGTAGCATGAAGCAACTAGGAGTATTTCTACTCCTCCCTGGATAGGATGCTAGTCCATTGCAGGGTTACCCCATGCATTAAATTTGCTGGCACCCACTTATAACCCTGGGTAGAGAGAGGTATTGTGAGAGTAAAGTGTCTCCCCAAGAACACAATGTAATGTCCCCAGCCAGGCTTCGAATCCAGACCGCTTGATCCAAAGATGGCTGAAGAATAAGATTCAGATGAAATAAGCATTTCATTATAATTTATGTAAAGGAACATGATTATCAACAGCAACACACAGTGGTTTCTCTGATTTTCTCTTTCCTTGGGTAGCTGTAATACAGGCTAAGAAGAGTTTTATCCTCACCATATAGGCAAGTGCTGTCCACTGGAAAATGATACCATAGGTCGCTAACTGCACTTCACCAAAGGTCCCTTTCAAAAAGAGCACATCATTGATAAAATGATTGAACTAATCATGGCTGCTAAGAATTATCTATAGATTTTCAGCTTTTCAGAGAGAGAAACCCCTGGACTCTTACATCCAAGTTGTGACGGATCCTGCAGGCCCAGTGGTTTCTACAGGATCTTTTGAAGAGCTGGCTTTAAATAGTCTGTGAGTCAGCAGTGGTCATTTACAATATTTTCAACTGCTATTCCACCTTGTCTATTCAGAACAGCCTGTTGCAATGGATCAAATGACAGAATAGAAGTGATTTAGAACTGTTATTATAATCCTCTTTGCCAATATTGTCTTCAAGCAACATTAATATATTGCAGAGTTGTTGGGAGAAACAACAAGCAAGTGTTTTCTATCATGGCATCAAGCAAATCTCATTTTCGCTCATCTCCAATCCAATCACACATGTGCAGTGCATATAAGGTACAATAAGACCTGGCTGCTTACATCAGTGGAACCAAATGTACATGGCAACAAAACAAGGCACACTTCATTTTGAGCGGAAAGTGTGAATTTGAGCAGCTCCCCTGGATTTATTTTTATTACTAATAAAAATATAAATATAATTTTTAAATATAATTTTAAAATAAAATACCAAATGCACTTCAACTATTCCCTCAGCCAACCAAATGTCCTAGTGAAGCTAGGGTTTAACTATACCTGTTAAAGGAGCCAGCTTCAAAACTCCACCAGTCAATACAGGTCATCACCAAACCTGGCACTGCAAGCTTAAGAAACTGTCCCCAATCTAACAGACTTTCAGTGGTCCATCCTGCAATATGCATTCAACACAAACTTGCACCTTAATGCCACATCAATTGGAATTCATCTTAGTTTATCAATCAATCAATCAATCAATTACTCAATCACTCAATGCCTCAATCACTTACTCACTCTCTCACTCAGTCAATCAATCAATCATCAATCAATCAACCAATTAATGAATCGCTTAATCAACCGAAAACTTTTATTAGAAAAGTTTTGTTAGGCAAGGAGAAACACCCCTCGACTAATTGGGGAGAATCACATATTTATACAACCTTTCATTGTACTTTCTTTTTGGTCTTATCGCCACTTTCTCTTTAGAATTTGTTTAAATAAAAACCTAATTACAGGCAAACCTCCTGTAAGCGACCACCAAAAATGTCAAGTGTAAGTGGTTGCTTATGGGAGGTGGTCGCTTACATTAGCATATGTTATAACTGCAAAGACTTTCCCATGTTTTAAAAATTTTATTCATGTGAAAAGCCCATTGCGAGAAAAAATCCAGTACTGACCCCGTTGAGAAATTTCCATCTCTTGTAGTACCCAGGAATAACATAATTTTAGAACACCTTATTATTCAATTTCCACTCTATAATCTGTCAAGTGGTCACTTACAAGAGGTTAAAAACAAGAGCAAATTTCAAACTTTTAGCTCCTAAAGTGGCTTACGAGAGGTTGTCGCTTACAAGAGGTTCCAAATATAGTGATTTGACTTGGAAACTTTTGGTATTTTGGAAAACTGCTCGCTGAGAAGAGGTGGTCGCTTATGAGAGGTGGTCACAACTGGAGATTCAACTGTATTCACAATATTAGCATCATGGGCACTAAATTGACTCATTGTAGTGAATCAACAGCACGATCACGTACAGTAACACATTTTATAATAAGTACTTGTAAGGATTCATTTACTTTGTTAGGTATAGTTACCTGTCTCTCAGATACATAGGACTAAGGCCATGTCCTAGGGTCCCACCAGTGAGCTTGACTCTCATATTTGGATCCACTTTCCTGTCAATTACCAACGAGGAAACAACATGTTTATAAAAACACGTCAAAAATTTACTTGTTGAAAAATGTGCAGTTAAACCTCCCATAAGCAGACACCCTTAATGGAAGCTAAAATGTAGTGTTTACATGTGGTGGGGACCAATACTCAGTGTCTGCCTCAGGTGATGTTCATCTATGGCCCGGAGGGGGGGGGGGAACTCCCATATAAAAAGGATGGGGGTGCTCATCAGAAATTTCGAAAAGAGCCCCTAAGAGGTACCAAAACCCTGCTCTGTGGGCATGGCTTGAAATGTTCCCCCCCCCCCCCCCCCGAGAGGTACAAATTCTAGTAACCCATTATCTCCTGTCATATGTGTTGTGTTAATTCCACATTAAGGTACTGCAAAAGCTCCAGCTTTGGACCTTTTGAGGCTAAACACCCTAAGAGCTACCAAAACTGCTTTTTGACCCCTAAAAGGTACAACAAGCACCCCCTCTCAAGTCTTGCAAAATTTGCTGCTCCCATTTTTGTGATCAGGAAGAAAGGTTTGTTAAATAAAATTAATGATGCATGGCTGTTACAGTATTTGAGTAATAACAAGAAATGATCCCATATAATAATTAGCAGTGAAATTAACTGGGAGAAGGGAATGGCACAGTGGTGAGAGCACTTGACTCTGACCAATGTGGCCCGGGTTCAATTCCAACCGAGTGCCTTGCTCCGAGAGTTGTACTTTGGGTTCTCTGGTTTTCCTCCCTCCACAAAAACCAACATCTCCAAATTTCAATTTGACCAGGATAGAGGACCTGCATGAGAACCAGCTAAGGCTGACATGGCTTATATTGTAATTTATTGACTCCATATTAGAGACACCCATGCGAAAGTGTTGCCAGTTTGTCTCAACCTTGGATTAGACTGACCTTGTATGTGCAAGTCTATTATTTCTGCAGTTATTCCTTTGACTTCACCATGTTTGGCTTTTTTTTTCTTTCTATAGCATGATTATAATATTATTCAGCAAGTTAATCTAGCAAGCTTGCATGAACAGGACAATATTATAAGCCAAGTCACTGTCCCTTTACTATAAATGTTCAATAACCAGGATTTCATATAATTACGTACTTTTATGAAGTAAAACCGTGTCTCTGTTTCTAACAGCCAATAAAGAGCTAAGATTACAGCAGGTGATGCACACTGGGGCCAGTCCAGGTATGGTCTTACATAAAGTGCTAAAGGGGCATTGCAGTCTGTGTATATTATTCCCACAAGGCCAAATAACCTGATGGAGTAATGAATATCATTTAATTGTACACTTATATGTACAACAAGGATGTAGGGTGATAAGCACCTTCACCCACCCACACATATTGTAATTCTGGATCAATATATATATATATTTTTTTTTTTTTTTTTTTTTTTTTCTGTACAGTAAGACTGTGCCTGATTGACAATTAAATATAGGAGAACCTTTGCTGATGTCATGGTGTGACATAGCACTCTGCATAGAGATGGCATCACACTAGATGGGTTGGGAAACTTCATACTGTAGTTGGTGAGTTTTTAGCTTTTAGAGTGTAATATTGGCTTTCAAAAACTGAAACATTTCTGTGCTACAAAAGCAACAATGAGCCCATACATAATTTCTTTAGAACTATAATGCTGAGTTTTTCAAACCAGACCATCTAAAAGAGAATAAATGCCATGAATCAGGCCAAAAAAAAGATTTGTAATATTTATCTTTTAATTTGTAGCTTCATTATAAACTGAAACTATTACATAACTGCAATAACATCATACTGTAACAAGAGTGAGTAATCCTAATGGAAACCTCACCTGGCAAGTAAACTCTCTGAAGGAAGAACTTTCTGAAAAAATTGGAACTGATACATGTAAAATGTCAAAACATGCACACCAGAGTAGATCATGAGAGCTAATCCTACGAAGGCAAATGCTCTTTTCCGTTGTAGCCTAACTGCCTTGTGGCAGGCCCACATTGTTCCTAAGATCAAGAACATCACAAAGTATATCGCAGAAGCAAGTGATGGTAGCATTATTCCCCCAGCGAGTAACATGACGGCAATGAAATATGGCATCACATTATCCCATGTAGTTGAGTCAGGGGATGTTCTTATATGTTGTGGGGTCTCTGGACAAAGTGGGGAGGAATCAACTAATCCTCGGCAACAGACAGCACATGTTATTGATACAGCTATAACTGCCACATCTGGGACAATGATTCTGCAGATGTCCAGTGCTGAAACACCATCAAACCTACAGGATTGAAAAAAAATCTTATGTCAGTGTACCATCAGTCGAAAACAACTCCCTTCACATGGTCTCTTCACTTACATTGTTCTCACAGTGTGTTGCATAGTTATGCAACACTGCTTTTTTTTCTAAGAAAAAAGAGGATGTACCATCGCTTGCATCTAAGCATGAACACATGACACTGAAACATGCTCTAATTGGGTGTCAAACATGACATGATTGCTCATCAAACATTTGAAGTTAACCAGCTCTGAAAGACTCTGAAAGTCTTCCCCACGCCGATATTTCTTGGTTATACTAGAAGTAAAACAACTTTCTCAAAAGCCATATGCACATTGACACAGGTCAGAGTCAATTTCTCTGCAGAAGTCTTCAATGTCCAATCTTTCTGCCATTTTGTGTGCTGAACTTTGAGCGCGAAAGTTCTTGCTAAGCTCTGCTAAACTTCAAATGGTTGATGACTAATCATGCCACCTTTGGCACCTAATTAGAGCATGTTTTGGCATCATGTGTTCATGCTTAGATGCAAGCGACTGTAGATCATTCATAGTCAGGGCTACATGATAAGGTTAGAATTCATTTTAATTCATTCTATGGCCAGCTCCATGAGTGGGCAAGATGAACCAATTCCGGTGCTGTGATTGACTACCTGAAAAAGCAAGATGGAGCTACATGTATCTTACTCGCTCTGGACTTTCCACTGTGTCCCGCAAGAAACATTTCTCTGAAAGCCATATAATAAATCCTTTATTGACCAAGCTTGTTTGGTCAAGATGGTTAGATATTGGCCTTGTTCTTTTTTTTATGAGTTCATGGACTTTGACTCTATCTTGGTCTATAAACATGCAACAAAAGAACTTGGCCAATATCCAGCCATCTTGACCAATAACCCATATCCAAAATGGCATTTCTAGTACCTTGCTTAAAGTTCCAAACAAACATTACAATATAACACAATCATTACTTTCAAGGGGTTTCTATGTCAGGGTTTATAGCTAAAAGCTGTCACTGTATAGACTACTCCAACGTACTACTTGAGCCATTTAAGTGTGATCAATTTGTAAGAGGTTCTCCTCCATCCAGACACAGATATACTGAATGTCAAGTTACATTAAACATTGTAGTCATTACTTTTCCAAAAGTTGTTACTTTGGGGATGTTGCTACAGTACTTCACATTTAAGAACACCCATAAATACATGTATCAATAATTTTGCTTCTTACTTTTTAAGGGATAATTAATTTTAGAATCAGGTCTCAAAAAAGTGCCATCACGGTTTCTAGGACAAGTACATGTAGATTTTTCAAGCAGGCAAGTAACTTTTTATTCTCCCTTGTCCGATAAGCAAGGGCCCAGGCAAGCTGTATGCCAACTAAATAAGAAAAAGATAGGACTTGCCAAGGGCAAGCAAAATTTGAGAGCTGCTTGAATTCCAGTTTTTTCAAGCCCTGCTTTTCATATTATTATTCAATGCACTCAAAAAAGGACAGAGGAAAGTAACATGTGTTGAGTGTGATGAAAGAGTATATCACATGTACAAAGAAAGTGTAGTCACTTACCTACTAAGTCCAATTTGTCTGGTAAGTTGCTCATACCTTGAACCCGTTAAACAGTAGAACATTGTGTTGTTAGTCGCGGAAATCGTGGTAAAAAATCCCTTCATACCTAGATCATGCTTCAAGAAAATCATTTTGTACAAAAGTCAAGGTTGAAATAATTTTAAGCAACAGCCCAAGCAAGACAACAACATGTAAGTTGAATGACAGTTGATATTATTGCTTACAATTTGGAAAGAAATGTCCGTAGGGTGGCAGGGCTCCTAAGACTATCTGAAAAATAATCTGCGCCATCAAGGCAAACACAGAGAGACCCAACAGTGCCTTCTGAAAATGTCCCGTAGAGCCAAAAGCTGCAAAGATAAATAATTAAAGAGATACAGTGATAAGAACAAATAAATTGTAAGAATGTGGAATTAACACAATGTGACCGAAAGGAAGTGTGCCAAACCTGGATTGGAAGTTAAATGTATTTTAAGTTCATCCCATCCTAGTCTCTCCTCCTCTCCCCAACAAATTTATTGCCAAGTTATCTTATAGTTAACTGGTACTCATTTATTCAGTTGTAATGAGAATAATACTGTAGAGTTAATTGCCCTGCCCAAGAACACAACACAATGTCCCCGGCCAGTGCTCAAATTCAGGCTGCTTGCACCCTAGTTTTTGCTCTGACAAAGAGTCAGCTTCACTGGCTTTCTACTACGGTGGTTAAGTTAGCTGTGTCAACTTTGAGTTGATAAATAGTAGTGTGCTTCACTTGCTTGCTGACATAGCCCAACAGTTTCTTTAAAACTATAAATACCTGCTGTAGATGTTTTTTGCTTGATGTTAAGTCTGGTAATTATGACAATGCCATCAAGACCCTCCCATCTGAGGGTAAATTTTTTAATTACGAAGTTCATAAACAAGAAGTCAGAATATAGTTACGGCTACAGTTGTCAAGAAACGGAATTGACATTTGCATCAAACATACTCCATCACTTTATGGAATACTCCCCTGGGGTCCCCTTCCCCACCCCTGCCTCTACCTCCTACATGTACATTGCATGGAGCTAACTCTCTAAAAGAAAAGTACACATGTCAAGTGATCTTTCAAACCTCGTGAGGGATTTGGTAGCAGAGGAATAGCCAGAAGACAACACAAGTAAATGACAGAGAAGCCATTGATTCTGAAGCAACAAGCTGAAAAAGAAACAAACTTGAAAATGTTAAAGAATCATCTACAGTGTTCAATCAAAAACTGTCAAGTGTTGATAATTTTTAATTAAAACAGAGACTATTCAGAGATACTTATCCATATAGAAAGTAAAAATTTTCAAAAGAGCAGTTTTGAAAGTGTAGTCAAATTACCAACAAATTACGTCACCGGCAATGATGGAGTGGCAGCTTATGTGGTTGTAATTTAACTGACCAACTCCTTTGAGAGCTTTCGATTCTAGAGACTGAAAGAGATGTCAATTAAATGACATGCTTCGTTCCTCTAAAAAGAAACTATTTAATCACACGGTAAACGGTAAAAAGGTTGGTTAGTGGCATTTCAAATTGATTTGTTTTACGTCTGAGCAGGTCGGTGTCTCACCGTGTCAACACGATAAAAGTTACGTGCAAAAACCCTCGCAGTCTCTCAGAAACACGAAAAGCTGGTCTGCCAAAATAACAAATCATTCAGTGCAAAGCAATGAACGTAAATTTATATAACACACCGTTTAAATCAAATATACACGAGAAATACACCCCCATGAATGCCCGCACTACGATTCAGCTGTTACGAAATAAACATGTATGAAATAAACGGACAAAAACACGCAACTCCTGACAAGACGAGAGGAAGAATCCATCTAAAGAGAAGCGTGTAGACTACAGGCGAAGACATGTCTTGTTCCTCAGAATATACAAGTGCTCTTCTTGAACTTCAAACGAAAAAGGTCACGATTCCTGTATTTGCGAGCTGTGAGAAGTTTAAACTTTACCCCCGAAGCGGGGGGCATGAACGTACGGCTTCCTGTAAAAGGCGCTTGCAGATAAAGAAATTGGCTAAAAGCTGGGCTGTGTGGGAAATTATAGTGAGAAATGAAACTCTTAGCTTAATTTCAATCAGGACTTCCCAGACAAGAAGCCTGCATCGCCATTTCCATCAAATTTTCGAAAACGAAAACTTAGTGAGCCCACGACTTGTAGAATGGTGGTCAGCTGTCCAAAAACGGAAGTTTCATGCCAACTTTCTGTCATGTAAAGTATCTAAAGCATCCCATTGTGTCGAAGTATTATGATATTTGTTTTTTGTCCTTATTACGGTTGTCCTTTAGGAGTTCTGCCTTTCAACTTTTCTTTGTGCACTCTAAGTCCTTCTCAGTTTAAATTCTAAAGAGTTGTTTTTTTAAATTCTTCTACATCTATAACGTAAATTCTGACGGTATTCCCACTTCCGCTTTTCGCTTTCGAAATTCTACTCTTTATATATCGGCAGATTGCAACATCGCAAATAATGGGCCTTTTTGACGATGTCACGCTTTTCCAATTTTTTATTCAAACAAATGATACGTCTCGCCAGTCGATTTGATACCAATTTTGCAAACTCCAATTTCATTCTCTTGTCGTTTAGGAGAAAGCCCCTGGTTGCTCATGAAAAGATGGGACCCCAAACTTGCCAAGGGTCTTTACAAAGAAAAGTATGCCAGGGGGCAAGCTTTCACCTATTTACTAAATTCGGCATGATCAATTGATCTATGGAGACCTAGGTTATCATTTGGTTGTTCATTAGGGTTTGAGAGAAGAAAAGTCTGTATCGAGACGATATGCGGAACTCGTGTAACAGGCTTTTGAGGGCGTCGGAAACTTACGCCCGCTTGAGGAAGTACTCCAGTCTTGATCAGCAAAGTTCAGCAACAGAATTCACAGCAAAACGTATCTGCTATAAGTGCTAAATGGTATGAAAACGTATCAAACGTAACTTAGTTCTATAAAGGAAGACGTAATGGCCTAATGGTTGGCTGCGAGGGACCCGTAACTTGGAGGACTGTATTGTATGACAGGAAGACGTTATCCAAGATGGCCCGAAGGGTCTGTTGATTGCGCTTTGTTGTTATCCTCGCTGAGAGCCAAAATCAATGTGTTTTAGAACACCGGGGGAATAAAGGGTTGAGATATATCATTTGATAAATATTAGAGTATTAAATGATTCTAAATTTTTCATTCGATTTACGTCATTAAATATTCTGTCTCAAATACAATTGAAGTAAAATGTAATTGATGGATATAAATTGAAAGCACTTTTCTGACACACAACAACCGTTCCTGTGGGCATTGCTATGTGAAATTGTCTACCACTGTACTGGTGAAAATAGAGCCTCCGTTTTTCGATAGTTTAAGCAGGGCTTCAAATAAAGTAATTCACACCCACTAATTTGCGGTGACGACGTGGTCAATGACAAAGCGAAAATGTGCAACGATAGCCGGAAATTATATAACTATTACGAATCATTTATTAAAAGCTCTTGTCTGGTAGTTAAGTATCCGCCTTTTCCCCCCTCTTTTTTCACAAACGCCAATAATATCGAACCTTTAAACATTTAAAACTTGAAACTCTGAATTTTTTCTTTACCAGCGGGAACAACTGGACAAATTGTCCGGCCATCTAAGGATTTGACCGGACAAAACTATTTTTGACCGGACATTGTCCGTTGACCGGCCGTTATTTGAAGCCCTGAATTACGACCTGATCAGATTCCGACACAGGTTACAATCTTGAAAAGTATTTTTACATTGAAACGATTTTCAAGATCAAGATTCAGACACACTCACGCAAACTCTCTTCTGGAAGCCACACTGTATGTTTACGACTGCCATGTTCCTGGCGATAACAAACTTTACAACAATAATTTACAGCAATTCCACAGAAATCAGGCATTTACATTCTTGCACGCTATACAAGATACTGGGTTAGGTTAGCTACAAGCCCTAACAAGTAGTTTGAAACCTACAACAATTATGCTGAATGCAATATTGTCCGTTTGTGTATGAGAGGGAAGCACGTTCAAAATCACCAATCTGGATCCGACTAAAAGTTCAAATTAGTCAAAGTGGTATTGACTTTAGTAGCATCAGGGAGGGAACCAGCACCAGAAGCACCAGTCCAGTTACAACTCAAATTCAAATTAGTCAATACGGTATTGACTTTAATAGCATCAGAGAGGAAACCAGCACCAGAATCACCAATCCCTTTTCTACTCAAATCCAAATTAGTCAATACGGTATTGACTTAAATAGCATCAGAGAGTGAACCAGCACCAGAATCACCAATGTCGTTTCCACTCAAATCCAAATTAGTCAATACGGTATTGACTTTAATAGCATCAGAGAGGGAAGCAGCACCAGAAGCAGCAATCCCGTTCACACTCAAATCCAAATGAGTCAAAGTGGTATTTACAGGAAGAGCTTCACAGAAATACTCAAGGTTCTGTAACCCACGATCGCGTAAGTCTATAGCCGTAATGTCAAGGTGGAAGCCAAAAGTATGCAATAATTGCGATAGAAGGTTTTTCTTATGGGTTACGCACTCCTCTATACAGTCAAACGCAAATTCCAGATCCCTACTTATTTGACTTTCGCCGTTTATGTGTGCGGCGATGCTTTTTACAAGACACACTGCGGTTTCTTCGGATCGTGAGACAACAATTCCACTCATGAACAAAAACGCTTGTTTCAGTTCATCTAAATATCTCTCATCTGTCACTACTGTGTCACAGTCAACTTCTCCGCTGAGAATCTTTGAAGCGAGATAGAAACCACAAAAGAATTCTTGAAAGCTCTTGTGCATAAATCCGTAACGCACACAACGTCTTCTGCGACTACCTAGACTGACTTGGACTGATAAAAATCCAAACTTAGTTAAAAGACTTAAAACAGTCGAACTGCAATCAAATCTGCTTTCTTCAATATATAGCTGTCCTTCACACAGGGACTTGAACGCCATATGCCCTAGATGTGTCAGCTCTTTCTCGTAAACTTTAATCAGGTCGTCGTTGGTACTCGCCAATTGGTTCTTCTCTTCATATCTTCTCAAAACACAGAGTACAATTTCAATGTACAATTGAGTCCTGCTCGCCGGAAAAGAACCCTGGAAATCCTCGCAAAGAAGGCAAAGTAAAGTGGTGTTTAAAGGATTTGCCATCATTTCACGTAAGTCTCTAGATCCTGACCAAGGTGAAAGTTGTTCTAGGAGTTTGTGAGCCAAAGGCAAATTGTTTTTAAAGTACTTGAAGATGAAACTTTCTGCATCTTCCGTAGTGAATCCCACAATTTCCCACAGGGTATCACAGAACCGCCTAAATTTCATTCCAGCTTCATGTCTAGATGTAAGAACGATGCGACATTTAGAGAACTCTCTACCTTCAGCAAGTTTTAAGTACATGGCCAGTTTACTAGAATCATCCACTTCATCTAAACCATCAAGTACTAACAAAACTTTGGACTGATTTTCACGGATGAATTTGAAAAAGTTTTCTTTGGATTCTTCGTTAATATCTTCGGGGAGAATTTGCTCTTCGATAGCCTCCCAGATGTTAGTTTCGATATCATGGCATCTAAGCAGTAGCAGCAATTGGGTTTCTGGAAAAGACTCGTCCCATTCTTCCCGTCTATTTGCCCAGTCATAAGCCAGCTTTTGACAGTAAGTTGTCTTTCCCATGCCAGGATCTCCTTCAATCAAAACAGTCCGTGGCTTCTGACATCCTTCATGGGCTTTGAAGATAGCTGTCATGTTGGTGATTTCTTCAGCCAGTGTTCCTCTTGCTTTTTCTTTGTTCAAAAACCTGAGCCTGGTGAAAATCTCATCCAGATGAAAGCTGAAATCTTCACACCATGGTACTGGCAGCACGCTTCCTTCACGAGTTTTGTAGAGCTGGCGGATTCTTTCTATCTCATTTGCTGGATAAGGCATGCCTAGAAAAAGAGAAAATGACAATAAATCAGATAAGAACATACGCTTTTTATGTTAACCAAGCTAGGAAATATAAATTACTTCGGTTTAAGAGAATTAAAAATTATAATTTTGCAAATATGTTTACCATGCATAAGATATCAGGAATGTTTATGATGTCGACTTGCTTGATCTCTTTTTTGGCACTTGATAAATAAAAGTTTTCGAATTCAGCAAAAACCGCTTTCACCAATACGAAATAAGCGTAACAAACTTTCCTGTTGCAATGTACTAAATAAATGTTATGAATAAAATGTCGACAAAACTTCCTTCTCCAGAAGAATCACAGAAACAAAATTTAAAAGGTATACATTTGAAATTTTCAAAGTAGAGGGAGCCAGAGTAAACAAGTCCGAATATGCCGTTATTAATACTAGGTCAAAAGACAATACTATTCTCCTCTTTCAAAACAGTTGCAAATAACTTGGTGCTGATCAAATTGTGTTTAGTCTTGGAAAAATGCAAGTTCAACTAAGATAAAACATTTTAAGCCTTTGACTTCGGTGATTTATTTTATTTCAAAACGGAAATTGGACGCTGCACATAGCTTTATGTAACTGTCTTCCCCAGGGGGATGGAATTGGGCGCTGTTATCTCGAGTAATTGAAGCACAACACAAAAAAATCTCTCCTGAACGAGACAATTTCAATGTTTTTTTTTGGGACGTGCGCACATGGAGAAATTTGTTAAAGTTTTCTTTGAGTTCTGCATGCTCTTTTTGACTTATTCTCTTCAGCCGTTATGCTGATATGTACCTTTTTTCTGCTCGGTGGAAAAGTTTCCGTCCTCACAGCTAGGAAAGTGATTATTTTACGGAATGGCGTCCATGACTAGAAAGGCCCCGTTTGTCTCCGATTTTCAGGGGATAAATTCCAAGGTTGACTGCCTGTATTTCTTTGTTTTCTTTGTTGCACTTTCAAATATTCAATAAAAAGGCATTTATGGAATAAGAAGAAGTCGCAGTGTATCAGCAGAACGGAATTACTGACAAGAGTCGGTTCTGACATGATTATTCCATTTGTAACTATTGTGAAATAAGAACTCACCCTCATCTCCAGAAGATTGCGTCGCACCATGCAGCTCATTCATTTTGTCCTTGATGTAGTCCTCGTTCTTTTTCCACTGCATCAGGAGCTCCTTGTAATGCACCTCGGTGATAGGGTCCGCTTTCTGCTGCATGATTTTGTCCATGGCGTTACCATATCGAGCTCCTCCTAATCTCGCCAGCGTTTCCCGGATGTTCTCGCAGTAGTTAACAAATACTGCATCACTAACACGAGATTTGTCTGCATGGTTAAGCAAAGCATTCATGAAATACCTCACACGGGCTATGTCAGCCTCACGACTGGTGTCTACTGCATGAGGAAGTGCGTCCCAGCCAGCAGTTGGCGGAGTCAACTCACAAACTGTCCTCAACAGAACCATAAGAAGTGTAGGGTCGAAGTGTTCGGATGACACCGAAGAAGCACGATCAGGATACAGTTGACCCCATTGCTTTGAAGTGAGGATTCTTTGCTTTCGAAGTGACCGCAGTGTGTCATGATTTTGATAGTATTTCAAATGTTTCCGAAGATTTTGTGGTGGAATGATTCTGTCAAATGTTTCTCTCAGGACTCCTGAACCCACAGTGACCAGAATCTTACACAGCTGAGCATAATTTGATTCCTCTTTTGCGGAGGTTAATTTGGGAATAGTGCCTACAACAGTTCACATAAAAACACTTTATCAGTCACCTCTTACAATCTACTTCCCTTACGATGTTGTTTTATGTTTTGTTATCATGGTCCTAAAAGCCAGGCAATTTTGAATTTCGGGGTCAACAATACAATCAAACCTGCATATAACGGCCGTATATTAAGCGGCCACCCACTATTAAGCGCCCAGTTTTCAAATTCCCGATTTTTCGCTCATACAAACGCTGTATTTGTTACCTGTATAAGGCGGCAATATCAATTAAGCGGCCGCGGCTACCCTGTAGCAGTCCTATGTTTGTCTTTCTTTGTTATTTTTACCTGTATTAAGCGGCCACCCTCAAACAGAAACTACGCCACATGTCATTTTATGCGGTATTTTATTGTGTTTAAAATGCTTCCATCATCACCATAGAGAAATGACATTTACAAAGCTACTGTAAGCTGATAATCGGCCGTTTAGTATCGTTGACGCTTTCCAGATGTCCGCAATGTGCTGAAGAACGGGACCATATCGTTAGACCACGCCCAGCGAGTATTTTTACTGATCCTGTATTGAGCGGCCATCTGTATTAAGCGGCCAGTTCCTCAAGTCCCGAGGGTGGTCGATATATACAGGTTCGACTGTTATTGAGAGTCATTCGTTAATTACGTTAAAATCAAGAGCACATTCTTTTTATGTTGGTTTTACTCGCTCATCAAAGCCTTACAACTTACCTTGTCTGGGTCGAAGGCTGACATAGTGTTTCTCATGGATATGCCCCAAAACAAGCGGGCTGGTGTTGTCAACAGGACGATCTGGATTGATGATTATATCACGGCCAAGACTGCTGATTACACGAATAGGAGTTTTGTAGCAGTTTGCTGCGGCACAGAGAACCACGTGATCGCCCCATGTGCCATCCTTTTCCATGCTTCTCAAGTAATCAGCCCAAGATGGGTATCCATGGACAAAGTTGAACAGATCTGTTTCATCGGTCTTTGAGAGAGAAAAAACTTTTAAGTTAATTGAACAGGCTTAAAATACATTGTAGCTGATACAATATGTCTATCGTCCTGGACATAATGAATACAAGGAAATGGTTAGGAAAGCTGCAAAGTTCTTTGTTGTATGTTTTTGTTTTCTCTTTTGCATGTTGACCCCTGCATAAAAGCTGGCAAATACAAAAGGTGGATATATGCTTGCTCATACAACTAACAAAAAAAGAGGCATTGTGATTATGTAATTCATGCATATTCTACGAGCATAAAACAAACGATGCGCAGGGTCACCTTCAAACATCTATTATATATTGGCCTGATTGTTTGTTTCTTTAATGTTTATCGGCCTTCGTAACCATTTCCCTTCATTATCTATGTCCTTGCTTATACCAAAATAAACTTTAGTTTTTCAAGTTTTTAACAATGATTCACCTTTTTACACTGAATGATTAGTCAAAGCCTAACTTGGTTATTCAGGGGACAGACTTTATGAAATTAAGTTGACAGATAGCTTTCTTAATAAAGTAACATCCCTCGATTGAGCCAGGGACACAAAGTACCTACTAATACCAAAGCATCTACTGGTTATTTGGCCCACGTACTCAAGGAAATTTCACCATCAGTTACTCAAAGAGATTTCAGAGCCCTGTTTTCCCAGTCTTGTACAAAGCCCAAGTTCATTTACATCAGAAGCCACCTGTGGACCATTGACTTACCAGTTTGGGGGAGTTCTCAAGGCATTCGACTAACTTTTTCCGCAGTTCTGTTTCTGAAATTTGCATTCCTTTCACGCTTTGAAGTTGCTCTGACAGCGCGTGGAACATACAGTTTCCAGATCCTGGGTTGTCACAAATGCTGAATCCCTTGTCTGAAGCAATCTTTTGTAGATCTTCTGACA
This sequence comes from Orbicella franksi, assembly GCF_964199315.1. Taxonomy (NCBI): domain Eukaryota; kingdom Metazoa; phylum Cnidaria; class Anthozoa; order Scleractinia; family Merulinidae; genus Orbicella; species Orbicella franksi. The sequence goes on from NC_138157.1 coordinate 12,388,267, forward strand.
GGCCAGTTTTCAACTTGTTTGGATCGCACTGCATTTGCTGCAGATCATGAATAATGTTCATAGCTGGAAGCAAACAAAAATTCCTTCAGTTTCAACTAATTCTAACTGGGTAACTAAGCAATCGGTCATGCATTTCTCTAGTTTACATAATTTTTTTTCTACATCCATGCTCAAAAATCGAACTTAAAATAAGAATCGGAAATTATACGAAACTGACACAAAAATTAGATGACCACATGACTGTTCAAGCTTAA
>NC_138157.1:12393520-12553520 GCF_964199315.1 Orbicella franksi
TGACGACCAACTTCTGGTCCTTTTTTTCCTTGCAAATTTTTATGTTGAGTGAAAAGATATTCGTGTTATTGATATCTCGACCAGTGAAAGGCAAAACTGTTTATTACATTTGTTATCGCTAGAGTTCCGAGTTGTCTAGTTCCCGCGTAGAGCCGCCATAGATCGGGAACCGTGGTTTACCGGTATAATAGAACATAGGTTTAGCAACTCTATTAACCAATCAGAGCGTGCGTAGTATCTCAGTTATTTTATAAACTCTGATAAAACATGGGTTTTTGACCAATCAGAGCGCGCGCAGGGTCCTATCTAGATTATAAACACCAATAAAGGGTGATCTTTGGTAGACCTATCTTCAATAACATTTTTAAAACACCTGTTCCTTTCTCGTGACCCATATTATGTTTATAAATTAAATGACCGGGGTGGTAATCCTGATAAGCCGTCATTTGTTTTTAAGACCAGTAAGTTTAGAGCAAAATTCGCACTTAGCATGGACAGAACTGAAGACTAGATCTTGAGTCAAGAATTTTGTTTTTTCGACGGGAAGGTAAAGAGGTGCAAAGGTTTGATTTCACTGACTGCTAGCGTCGGTCATTCTCTAATCAGAAGACTTGTACCTCTCGCCACAACGGAATGTGAAAATGAAGACTGCTGCTAAGTCGAACTTTTTTAGAACAGCTTTTACGAAGTTCTAAGGAAAGAAAGTCGAAATAAGAAGTATTTCTTAACTTTATTCTTCGTGGCTGGGTTACTGATATGGCATAGCCAAATATGGAGGGTTTGCGACGGTCAGTTGGTCCCCATGCCCTGGATAGGAAAGAGTCAAGACTAGCTAATGTTATTTTCTAAGATTGCCGGAACCGGCAGGCTTGAAAGTTAAGAAAAGAAGACAGAAGACGTTTTTAAAGAACTGTGCAATCGTCAACAAGGTCAAGGAAGACTTAGAGAATTTTAATGAAGAGGACAACGATCGAAAATATTTACACAGGTGGGTCGAATCGTACCGTTACTAAGTACTCCGAAAATGAATCAAGCGGAAACCATTCACGCCAACTGGGTGAAAAGAGACCGTATGAACATGTCCCTTCTCTATGCAGCTCATGCTGATGCCCGAGACATCGTGCAGCCGGAAGTAGAATATAAGGCACTTTAAAATGGCAACGGCAAGGGAGGCAGTGGTCCCTCCCTGGCAAAGACAAGACGAAGCGAAAAGATGTCAACTAACAAGGGCGAAGGCCGCGGGTAGAAGATCCTGATGGCTAGTCCTAACCCGTACGATCGGCACAACGCAAGTGTCGAGTCTAGGAGGTCTGACGAGGCAAGAGGTGGTCGTTACAGGCCGATACGAAACAGCTATTTTTACAGAGGTTTCAAACAGCAAAGCAAGAGAACGAGACAACTAAAGCTAAATCAGGTTCTTCGCAGTCGTCTCTCGAAGGGACTTTTATTGTAGTTAATTCTAAGAGTGACAGTTTCGGTTACAAAGTTCAAACTGGAAATAATCCCTCGCGCTAATGTGAACATTTTTCAAAAAATTGGGGCAAAGAACTATGTAAACACATCATGTGGACAACGCTAGATATTAAAGAGTGCCGGAGAACAGTTATCTTCTACAGCAGTTCTCCCTAACCGACAGTGAAGTTTTGTTAGTGTTGGGTAACACACCAACAGTTATCCCGGAGCAGCTCCTTTATAAAAATACAACCCCGCCCAGATCCAGGAAAACAATAGTAGAAGATCTTTTGAGAGAACACGCGCGCCAGAAATCAGCATGCACAGATTTGGACTTAAGGAAAAATAAAGAAAAGAAAAGAGGAACTGTGCCAAGATGTCGAGCCTGTAGAAATCTTCAAAATGAGGGAGAGTTAACAGTTACCGTTAAAGGGTTGTGCGTCCCGTACAGTCAATATTTTGTAACGGAAACTATGATTTATTTTTGCCCGAGCGTCCCTTGTGTCAACAGCATACCCTCTTAGACTAATTTACAACCCCACGTCACGTCGCTTTTCAGCACTCTGTTTTTCAACACAAACATGGACGATTCTGACGATGAATGCCTGGTAATTCATTGCGTCTCCTTTTTTGATCCCTGATTTCTTCAACATCTGAGGTGTTTGTCTGAGCATCATACAGTTTCTTGTTCAGTCAGTATCCATAGTTTTGTCCCTATTCCATCTTTATCATCCCCAGTTTTCGCGCCGCTCCGCTAGGAACGCCTGGCGCTATGACCCACTAAGTGCACACTCGGCCTTTCCGGAAGCCCGAGTAACAAGCAAGTTATTATTAATAAAATAAACTAGTGGTAATCAAAGATTTATCGAGCAGCGCGTTCACGCGCGGTTTTCACATGTCTGCTTTACTTTTGTGGTGTTCGAATGGCTCGATAGAAAACTAAGTTTGATCGAATGTCAGATAACGATCTGCACGTGAATTTGAACTAGCGATGAATAGATTTAAGCCTGCGATAAGAGTATTCTTAATTTATTAAGTATTAACTTGTACGGGACAATCATTTTCCAGGAGATGCATTTGAACTGTTGGCGACACTTGTAACAAATATTTCTAGAGACAATAAAGTTCTGACCAGCGACCCTGCAAGACAGCGCGCGCGTCGCCAAATGTTTTTAAATTTTGTCTTTGTATTTGTTTACACTGACATCAGACGTCGAGCAGTCCGAACTAGTTTAGACAAGAAACTCGATGCCGAAGAGTTACTATTTCTATCTCATGGAGAAACTATTTCTTCACGAGAAATCGTGTATACGGACATCTTTGTATTGACGTAATGAATTGAATAAAGAAATCACACTCGTGTACCCATACTTTTAGGTCTGATTAAGGAGTTCGAACGCCACCACCTTAGTTTTCTGTGAAGAACGAAATCTGGGAATAAAGGACAGTCACGTGATTAAACTGACGGTGAACGACTGGAAGGAATGGATTACTTTTCTTAGTTGCTAGCCTTCACTCACTGCAGTCACTTTCATTTTTCTTTCTTTTTTCCTTTTTTAGGTTTTTGTTTTGTTTCTATTTTCCGAGCCGATACCAGTTTATTTTTGTTTGATTTAATTTTTTAAAATTTTATTTTACATATTTTTCGCGTAATTATGATAATTATTCGATGTTCCGGGATGTTCCGGAATGTTCCATGTTCCTGGTTTTATCGACGGCCGTTACAATTAACGAAGTTACCGCCTTTATTTGTCCAGTTTTTAAAACGTTAATCGGGCAAACACCAAGCAAGCTCACGAATTCATGACATTTCCATTTCGTTGGGTCAGCTTGTTTTCAAAGAAGCTTTCTCAGAAGGATCCTTAATTTGCATTCAACGTTTACGTTAAACACGACGCGTGACTGTATTTTATAACTGAAAGGAAGGTCTTCTAAACCAAGGCAATTAGTGCTAGATTTCAGCCGGGCTAATTATATGCACATCATTGGGAAGTTTAGTAATAAATACTTTGATTTATTGTCACTCATTTTAGTCTGATGAATAGTTCAGCCGATGGGACATCCTGGGAACGCTTGACTTTCGTAGCAGTGTTTTTTGGTTTGTGAGAGAGCGTAAAGGGCTTTGGATAGAAAACACGTCTAGGTACGCTAGGAAACGCTTAATTTTAACCGTTTCTACACCAGAGGGCGAGTTACAAGCATGACCTGCAAACTGTCCTATTAGCGCTCAAACGGGGCCGCTATTGATAACCAATCACCTACCAGAATTTTGTTATAGTTTTCATTACACGGGAAATATCGAGAAAACACAGTTTACGGATACGGCTTTCATTCGAATACGAGTTGAACCAGCAAGACGATATCTTACTCAAAACATTCTTTCTAGTTTCTCAATATTATAAAAGCGTCGGAAAACGGTGTTAAAATAAAGATTAACTACCATTTGCTCGGACATAAAATACTAAAAACACACCAAGCGAATTTTACTACGACAATGTATTTAACTCACGCCATCTTACTGCCTGGGACACTGTCTTAGTTAACCCGCACCGATTTACCCGCGACCCGCGCTGATTAAACACTCCCCGAAATCTTACATAGAACAATATGAAATCAAGCGTAAGTTGCACAGTTATTATAAGTTTCGTGAAAGCATATCATAGTCAGGGCCACTGCTCATACCAGCCTAGCACTCGATGGGCTGCCCTGTTTAAACAAAGCTGACTTTACGCTATCTCTTCTGTTGAAGAAATCGTATACTGACTTTATATTTATTTGTCGATCAAGTTTAGTCTGTCCCACGCGCCGAGTTAATATTTAGCTACGCTTGCGATCTCGACGAACTCAAGACAAAATAGAGGGTCTGAGGACAGACTAGATCAGTTACATAAAATATTCAATGCTTTTACAGCTTTGATCAAGTCAAACTTTATATTTAAAACATTTTTTTTTACTATAACATTTCTGCTCTTTGGTTTGAGTCTAGTCGGATGCGACAAAAGCAAAAACATATTTATATAAAAACAATACACGTTTTCAAACGCTCGGCAAATACCTAGTTCAGGGAGAATTGATTGGATCTGTAGTTGTTAGCAAGTATCCCAAAAGAAGCGATACTTTTAATTATAAGGTAACAACCGTCGAAAAGTAGTGTAAATTGACATGTTACGAAAACCAACGGGAATGCAAACAACAGATACATCAAGCTGAACCAAAGTGATACAATATTCGTTTTAAAAGACCTAGTAAAATTACAAATTCACTTTAGTTCGTGTGAAATAAGTTATTTTTAAGCAGATTTACACCTCTCTTTTCTCAATATGTCAAGAATATCATCTTTTTATTTCATTGAGATGGACCAGCCCACCCGTTTTCGCAGCCGCCATAAGTACATGTTACCAAGGTGGTACAGTCGAACCTCGCTTATTCGGACTCGTTGGGACTAGACGAAATAGTCCGGATAATCGAGGGTCCGCATGAACTGTTTAAATAAAGCAACATTTAATCCTGAAACAACACTCAACTCTGAGCCAATCATAACTCATTCGAGTGTTTTTCATTAGTTACGTCGCGTGCGAGCGCTGCTTTCGCTCTTTAAAAGCAAAACAAACTTGCCTTTGACTGCACTTTTCAATGCTATAGTTTTAAAAAGAATATTGCTACGGATCTTGATCATGACTAATAAATATTCATGACAAAATTGGGACTAGAGAAAAAGTCCAGATAATCGAGAAATCTGGATAATCGAGGTACGGATAATCGAGGTTCCAATGTAGTATTTGCAACTTTCCGGTAATCTGTTTCATAGACTAAACTCATTCCTTCTTCATTTTGCGCCTTTATTCTCCCTGTGAATGTCGGCTGGTTTTGGAAATGGAAAGTAAGAGCCAATTAAAAACATATGTATAATGCACATTTTCTGAAAATAAGTGAACCATTGTGGCTGACAGAAATAACTTGCAACATGTAATGACGCGTGCTAAATGTCTTACCCTTTATCAACAATGGCCGCATCCCCGTGGGGGGGGGGGGGTACTCCCAGAAAAAATCGGGTGGGGGTGTGCGGCCCGCTTCCCAAAACCCTTACCCTGTTTATGACCAAAATCTGCGATATTCCCTACCCTATTTATGACCTGACCAAAAATTCGAAACCCTATTTATGACCTAACCCTTAAATCAAAACCCTGTTTCGGACCTGCGTTATAATTAATACCCTTGTTCAGACCAATGTTAAATAACCGTAAACATAATTTTTGAAGGGCTTTTGTTGATTTTCTTTTCGATAATACCCATATCAAGGCTAGAGTGCAAAAACCATACTCTATTTATGACCAAGATGGCCAAAATCAGCTAAAATCGATACCCTATTTATGACCAAAAAAGCTGAAAAACCATACCCTTTGGAGCCGCACTTACCTATATAGCCCATATAGGGGAGTATCCCCCCTGGGGGTCGCATCAGGCCAAATCGTACTGCATTCGTGAAATACCGCAAAAGTAAATACGTTATTTATTCAACGTAACGTTACAGTAGCATTACACTTGGTTTTGTAATTTGATTTTGGATGAGAGATGGTCCAAGGAGAAATAATATAAATAGCCTGCGTAGCTTGGCGGTTTAAGCAATTTTTTAAGCAATTTGAGTGCGAGCGCACAAAGCAGCGAAGCCGCGAGGAACTGATTACCTGGATTACCGGCATTTTTTATTGCCGTCCCCTATTTCATAGTTTGACAACCCGATGACAGGTTTGGTGAATCGTATTAACATAGCCTGCGAACAGGCTCCCGGTTGGGTTTAGGGCGAGCCAACTGAGTGTAGTCTAGGGCGAGCGGGACGACCCGAGAGCGGTCCCACTCGCTTCGCTCGCGGATTCACGCTCCGACTCCTACTCGCTTCGCTCGCAGATTCACGCTTCGCTTATACGCGGATACGCGGATACGAGGATGGAAAGAAGAGAGACCCTGGGGACGAAGCTATGAGCAATAGGAGTGGATACGCGGATACGCGGATACGCGGATACGCGGATACGCGGATATGAACTTCGCGGATTAAAAAACAGAACACTACTCTAATAGTTCTGTCGGAAATACTATTTTACCATTACACTTATCCTTTAGTCACAAATTCTAGTTCAACGGTTATAAAACAAAGGATTACTCTGATCGTTCTGTCAGAAATACAATTTTACCATTACACTTATCGTTTAGTCAGAAATACTATCAGAAATACTGGTTCAAAGCAAACTTTCGTGTCCAACTATTCTAATTTGTAAACACGTGCAACATCCTTCAGAAATACGATAAACAAATCTTTTCCACGGTTAACATACCGCCAAATAAATTCGGCCAGATATGACGAATAATGTTCTTTCTTCCTTCCATGCGTAGGAAGGTTCACTTTCATCTGCCTCCAGTGTCCTTCCTGTTTATTTGTGTCATAACCCTCAGGACTAACGAACTCTACAGAGTGGTTTACAGTTTTGTGAATGTATCCGTACTTATCTAGGTTCACATACGCTTTCCAGCAGTCGCTCACTATGGTGGTGCCTGGTTCAATCCATTCTTGTACATGCTTCAATAATGTCCCTTCAGTCCTGTCTTCCACGCATACAATGAAGCACTTTCTCGATTCCTCTTCGATTCCGCCGAAAACCCACTGTCCCTCCACTACATGCCCGCGATGATACTTTCTCTTTCCAATCTTCGATTCGTCTATTTGTACAACTTTTCCAGGTCCTCCAAGTTTCTCTCGGTTTTCAAACAGTGTCACTTCACAAAGTTCGCGACAAAACATGTCCCAGTCCACTGCAGTGTGGGAGCCAAGGCCAAGTTGCTGTTTAATTTGCCATTGCTCTAATCCTTGGCTCCACCAGTACGTAAATTTTATAACCTCTTCTATGGACAGGTTGGACTGTTCAAACCAGCTTCCTTCTCTGATGCTCTTTTCTGTTCTGTGCCTTTTTCGTCCAATTTGCCTCCTGCATTCCCAAACATAACCATCAGAACGGTCACTGCACTCTCGAAGCTTCATTTCGGAACAGCAAATGTCACATATACGATTTGTCGCAAGAAGCTTTTCTTTTTTTAACCATTCAATGGTGTAGTCTTTCGTCCAAAGGTGATTTCGAAGCAGTTCATCATACGTCAAGAAACCAGTTTCGTTATTACGCCTTCCATAACTTCCTATAGAATGTGAACATTGTACACCTATTTCTTTACGCTCAACGGCCGCGCACCCAACTTGTATTCCTATTTTTCTTTTATGAGTCACAGAGTACATTTTCTTCCAATTTTCTCTTTACGCTTCTGATAAACGTGCAACGCATTACAAAATGTCCTTATCCTGTTTTCCGAATGCAAATTGACAACAAATGACCATTAATATTTCCATTCGCTTTCTGTTTCTTACACCGACAATAACTTCACACGCTTTGTTATAAGACATCTGATAAACGTATAGCGCATTAAAAGATGTCCTTATCCTATTTTTCATATGCAAAATTTACAACAAATGATCAATAATATTCCTTCCGCTTTCTGTTTATTACACCTACAATATCTTCGCACGCTTTGTCATAAGAGAAGACATTTGTTACAGCTTCTATTATTCTTCATCAACAAACAATACCACCAATCCCACTGGGCACAGGCAAAACCCAAAAAATAACTTTGCGCTGTAACAATAATTGAAATCAGCCCAGTCAAACAACCAAAGACAATATTTTATGGTTTAGATAGCTTTCCTTTTGTTATATTCATTTACCCCCACACGAACTCACGGTAATATTATTAAACGTACGTTCTTATACAATTCAACTTTCTCTTTAACTTTATCGCACCTCGGTAATAGCCCTTTTTACAGTTCCCGGCGCCATCTTGGAATAGCAACCGCGCAAACACCAGATCGAGGCTAACGTTGACCCGGGAAACACAAACAAAGAGAAATCACAGCTGTTTTGCTCGCGCGTTCCTCTCTGTAGCTATTTTCTTCGATCAAAATGGTCATAAAGTACAAAGACAAGGAAATTACGACCCTTGAGGATATACAGAAACTCTCAGTGAAAGATCTGAGGGATATTTTGAAGAGTAATTCGGAAAGAGCCGGCGGAATAAAGGCGGACTTGGTGCTGAAAGTGTACGCTTTGCTTATGCGGAACGTAACAACGCCGGCTGATAACGCCCAGGAAAGTGTGGAAATCACTGGCGACTTCAAATACGACGAAATCCTAAGACAAATCTCCGCTCTTGGATGGTCTACTGACTTGCGTCAGCTTCCAGAACTGAACTTTATTCAGCTGTACGATTACCTTGTCGTGTCTACACGCAAGTACCGCCACATTGTGCTAAAAGGCACAAACTACAAGAAGCTGAAAAGTTACCAATTTTTCTTCGAAGGCAACGTAAAACGGCTGGAAAGCAAAGCTTATCAAGGCAAGACCTATGTTAAGGCCAGCGTTCTTCCTTCAATGAAGAAGAATTCGTATAGAGTTTTAGTGGAGTTCTCACCTCAGTGTGACATTTTGCGAGCAGCGTGCACGTGTCCGGCTGGACTTGGCAGACTCGGCAAAGGAAAATGCAACCACGTAGGAGGCGTACTGTTTGCTATCGAAGACTTCACAAGGAGAGGATTGCAAAAACACGCTGAACCATTGTCGTGCACGTCACGGCTGTCTGTATGGGTTGTGCCACGCAACCAAAGTGTCGCAGCAAAGCCACTAGACCAGGTCTTGATTAGAAAGATACGATTCGGCAAGAAAAACATTCGTCTGCAACCCAAGATCATAAAATTTGACCCAAGAGCGCCAAATCAGCGAACAATAGAGGAAGCGAGTTTCAAAACCTTCAGTGAAAGTCTTCAGAATTGTCTCCCTGCTAGCTCATTCTTCTTGTTTCACGACATCAAGTCAAACTGTCTAGAGGCGTCTGACCCCGAAGAGCAAGAGGAGGAGCCAGAGGGTGTGCCCTTTACAGATAGTTATGATATAGCTACCAAGCACTTTAAATCTATGGTCGATGAACACATCTCTAACTTAACTATCACCCAGGAAGAGATCCAGGAAACAGAAAGATTGACACGTGGACAAAACAAAAACAATCTTTGGTTTGAAAAAAGGAAAACTCTCTTGACAGCCTCAAATTTTGGAAAAGCTGCCAAGACTAAAGTGGAACCCTCAAATAAAGTAAAATCAATTCTCTATTCAAACTTCACAACAGATGCTGTTCAATATGGCATTGAAAGTGAACCAAAGGCAGTGAACTTATATATTAGGGAAATGCGAACAGCCGGGATTGATGTCACAGTGGAGGAAGTTGGGCTACTGGTGTCTAAGGACAAACCATACCTAGGAGCCAGCATAGACAGAATTGTCACCTTCACGCACACACAAGAAAAATGGGGAATGGAAATTAAATCCCCCTTAAGCAAAGCTGGCATGACTATTGAAGAGGCATGCAAAAATAAAACCTTTTTTCTGGAGAAACTTTCTGATGGAACTGTAAGGCTTAAAAGAAATCATGACTACTATATTCAAATTCAAGGGCAGCTCTACTGTTCCAACTTGGATCTGAAAGGTATTATTCTCACAGTGTACTTTGGAGAGGACAGGCCACTCTTTCTGGAGAAGATCTGCTTAGCCAATACTTGGTCCAGTGACTTTCTGCCCAAGATTGACTTCTTCTACAGAAGGGCACTTTTTCCTGAGCTTCTTACCAAATGAGTACAACGGGGAAAGATTCTCTACCTGCATGCTGGCTGGCTGGCCTATGGCCAATATCACTGCACAAGGGCTGGCTTGAAAATGAAATTTCAGAGACAAGCATAAGCTAAAGTTTGATGTATTACTGGGCAGTAAATTTATTAATTTATTACTACCATCATTACTATTTCATTTATGTTAAAATGAAAAGTCAATGTTACCCAAAAATTCACTTATGATGTAAATACATGGCAGTGCAGGGATGAATTTGCACTTGCACAGTCTCTCTGTTATTCTCTATCTGTATTTTCACAGAATACAGTTGAATTAAGTTGAAAGTAGGATTATTTTGAATTTCCCATGGTGGGTGACATCAGGTTATAATTATTGATTTTTTTGGCTTTTCTGCATGAATACACCCATTTATTAATACTCACTCCCTATACATTCTCCCAAGGGGTAAATGTACCTGGGCAAGAAGGGCGGGGGGGGGGGGGGGGGGTTACAAAGACAAAAAAGAAAGAAATGTATGAAGCATAATTAACATTTCAAGAGGGGTGGGGGTGTTGATGTTTTTCTTGGAACTACAATTAAATTTTAGACAATTAGATTATATTACAATTAGATTATTATTATTATTATTATTATTATTATTATTATTAAGTAAGAACTACATGTTGTAATTTGTTATTAGGTGATGATTTGGCAGTGTGTTCAAATAAATATTAACCTTCTATTCATCCACTGTACACTGCCACAACATTGAATTGATGCTTACCATCCTTCTTAAATTCTGTTTTGATTAATAATGGTAAAAGGACTTTGTGTAAGCCAATTCTGTCTGTAATCATACTGATACCTGTGATTTAAACAAAGTTAATCAGACTTTTGCTATGCTACTGTCTGTATGATTACAGACAAAACTGGACTTCACGTAGACAATTACCATTATTAGCCAAAGCTATAACAAAATTCTTCAATCTGGATAGTCACAATACAAACTAGGAATTTGGTTTGGCAGGTTGTAGTAAAGGAGGAAGAAAGTTTGTTAACAGCCCACATACTGTTGCAATCTGTGTTGCATATGGGCTTAATGTGTTTGGGAGGTTACCGTCTAAAATATGGTAAGTTTTAATTCTACCAATTGCCCGCTCCACATGTATTCGCACAGAGGCAATGTTCATAGTTTCTTCTGTCTCAGCTGCAGTCATTTGATCCCGTCCTCCTAAAAATGGTGGCATATTGACGGTGACACCATCAGGCACAATGTCCTTTATGTCAAAACCACGGTCAACCATAACATTGTCACCACTATCTAATAAATCAAGCACTCCACTTTCGCGGGTAATTTGTTTATCGGATACACGTCCACCCCAGAGGTCAGAAAGAAACGTGACTTGGCCATTTGGCGTAACTCCAACAAGAAGCTTCCAAGTATTATTATTAATCGGACCAAGTTTCAGACTGTGCGATCATTGCAGACGGCCGCTGAATAAAAATCTCGGTACAGTCCAAAATGATTCTGGTTGTAGAAAATTCCGCAAACTCTGCTGGCATGTTTTTGCGTACCAACTCTTGGGTAGGGAAAGGGAAAATACTCTGAAGCTCAAAGTACACCAGATTTATCCAGGTAATGCAAATCCTTGAAACAAGGCTGATGCTTACACCAAATCTGTCAGCCAGATCCTGAACAAATAGGCCAGCCTTCAGTCGCATTAATACCAACAGAAATTCATCGAGAAATGTTAATTTCCTGGAGGGTCCAGGCTTTTTCCGATTTTCATCTTCTTGATAAGGCTGACTCTCTTTCACAAACTGCTCTCCTTTCCAGTACTGCATCTTCTCCAGTTTTGGCTCAATAAACTTATAGAAATTGATCAGTGCCTGATATGATGGAAAGCCAGTGTAAAATAAAATCGCTGAATCATCATCCTTTATTTTGTCTAGAGAAAATTGCCGCCCTAGCAAAAGCTCATTTTCATTTTTCACTTTGGTCAACTCTTCTTCACAATCACCTAGCTTTAGTTCCAATAATGTGATCTTCTGCTGCAGCTCTGTAATAATATCAACATCAGGGGATCCTGCTGATTCCAGATTATCCGTACATGAGGTTGAACCTTGTTCAGTGGCAGCTGAAACTGTTTCAAGTGGTACATGCATATTGAGTGACCCTTCCATGGAATCTGACACATCCATTTCCTCTGTAGAAACAGTTCTGCTTTGCATTCGTTTAGCAGGAGCTTTTCGTGAAGTTTTCTTTGAAGTCCATTCAAACTGGGATGGCTCGGCACCTTAAAATAAAAATGAAGGTTATCATCAAAAATAAAAACCTGTAAAAATAATGGCAATATAAATGATACAGTGCCGATGAACTCAGTGAAAGGATAATTTCAATTATGAATAATATCAACTATAATAATTGGCTTCAGTTTATTTACAGAACACATTCATACATTGAAGGTACAACAAACAGCCCAGTTTATATTCACTGCTATACAATACTGTAACTTTAAAACTATAATATTTCAGGATCTTTCATGTGAACAGTAAACATCATTATTCAAAAGCTTTACAGTCTTCTCGTCAAATTAAACTTTGCAAAGACAAGTACGAATGAAAAAATTAAGCCAAATGTAGGAGTAATGAAATATGATATTTTGTTATGGGCTTGCATGTATTTTATTACAAACCTGTCTTTAAGTAACAGCGGCCTCCCAGTTTTCGTAAAATGTCTTCTTGTCGAAAATGTTCTGAGCAAACTACAGTCGCACCAGTCACCTTAAACCCGTCCTTTCCATGCTGCCTCTTTACAAGGTTGCACCATCGATTTCTGCGCTTGGGGTCAGTTGGAAACTGGAAGAAATGATGACCTGCGAATAGGCCTCTGTCATCATAATAGCTGTTGTTGCAGCCAAACACAGCACAATGTTTTCCTCTTTTCTTCTTCGAAGTCGACGGAGGAGTATCTAGGTTATTATTTCCGTTGTTCATTATCCAAAAAACTTCGAACACACGCGAACGAAAGCGAATAAAAGCGAAGAAAGGCGTCGTTTCCTGTACAAATTACACCAAATGCAACATACGACTCAACGTTAGCCTCGATGTGGTGTTTGCGCGGTTGCTATTCCAAGATGGCGCCGGGAACTGTGAAAAGGGCTATTCAATAGCACGGAAACCTCCAACAAATAAAACATATAAATATGACCTTGTTTCCATACCTTTTTACTCTAATTCCTCTTTATGTTTTCAAATTCATTATCTGTAATTATCAACAATTTTTCATTTTTGGTGTCAAAAAAAAAAAAAATGACATGTTTCGCACATTTATGACACAATAAGCCCCTATAGCGTTTCAACAATAGAAACAACAAAGCAAATGATACGCTAACATGCCGACAAATAAATCCTACACAACGTTCTCTCGCCCATAGTCAAGCTGCACTGGCAATACTAACAACTACTTGATCTTGTAAAGATGTCTTCTTCTCGTCTTGCGAAGTTGCGAAAACAACCAGACAGCACCTGGGCACTACTTCAAAAACGTTTAATCGCGCTCCCGGATCCGTTCGAAAAACTTTTTCTGCCTAATGTTTGGAACTTCATCGTCAACAAGTCTCATTCCTTGAGCACTAATCCAGGATACGTATCCACAAGTCTTATCACCACGACAACTTTCATTGCTGGATCAGCAAGTACACTTGTCACTGGCACACAAGAGATGCCTCTAAACATCTATTCAATCTTCGTTGGTCCACCGACGACAGGGAAATCACAAGCCATTAAAGAATGTGCTGTTTCTCCGATGGTTGCAGTGGTCAGGGAAACAGATTCCTCATCTCCAGTAATTCAAAAGTGCACATCCTCAGGACTTATAAAGACAATCGCTGACAACAAAAAGGGATTCCTCTTGTCCGGTGAGATTTACGATGTCTTATTTAAATTACTGAAGTCCGACGAAGAGAACACCACTGGAGACGTGCAAGTTCTGTGTCAGCTATTTTCTGGAGAGGAAGCTTCATACAGGTACGCCACAGAAAGAACGCGCGAGATTGCATCAAACACGCCTTTTTCCATACCTGGTGCTACACAAGTTCCGTTTGCCGCCCGCCTTGTCACGCTATTAGACCAGGGACACGGTCTTATTGACCGATTTTTAATAACATTTCCAAAATGCCTCAGGCCATCCCCACAAGAAACGAACCAAGCAGTGGAAGCATTAAAGGAAAGTGCCCTTTCAAATTGTGAAGATATATTCATAGAAATCGCTAGATTGCATACATCGCGCTCAAGCTACACACTGACGCAAGAGGCAAATGACACTGTCAACGGTCTCAATGAAGAGTTCATTGCAGAAGTCAATGAAGCCATTACAGAAGGCAGGACCCCGCCAAAGACAAAAAAGATCGACGTAATTCTGCGCGTAGCTGCCGCACTCCATATCTTCAACCATGTCGCTTCGCAACTTCTCGAGCATACACAACCCACACCGCCAGCAGACAAGATTGAAAGATCAACACTCCTCAGTGCCATTGATTACGTTACTTGGGCCGAATCACAGAAAGAAATATTTGTTGAGGTAAGCATTGTACATAGTATTTCACTTCCCCTCATCCTATCTCTCTGAGATACAAAACATGTAAACAAAACACAGGTCTTCCTTTATAATACAACGTGATAACATCCAAAAACGCGCAGCCGAATAGCCATAGTCACGTAAGTAGCGAAGTGTCAATTTCTCGTTCTAAAAACGTGAAAAAAGAAAGTAATACACAAACTGTGTAGTCGCGTAGCAAGGCTTAAAGATTTGTTTATAGTTCGAGTGGCCGGGTATTCTGCAATTTCTCCCCCACGTACATACCCTGCCATACACACGAATTTCCACGAGACCGCTTACGCCGTACCCAGTCGGTAACTAATTTGAAATGCACGTAATTTTAAATAATGTCACAATGGCGTACCTATGCATCGTGCTTGCTACACCGTACGCAGTGTTGTCTTTTAACGACTACTTTACCAAGGGAAAATAATAACCCGTAACATGGAGAGTACATTCTACGTTCTTTTAAGAGTCAGAGCCCAACAGAGCTAAACAGAATGTATGTTTTCCGTTTTAAAAATGATAGTTTACGTAAAATAAGCTAAAATAGCACATTTCACAAAGAATTTCCAACCGATTTTGTGCTTCGAAAAAAATTACCCTAAGATCACACAGCGAAGAACCTAAGAGCGCGCCTAGCAATAAAAAATGTGAATACAAATCATTCGTTCTTTAAAACAACGACCACGCTTTCCAATTCATACGAGTATAATAGCGCACATCTGTATTTTTTTGACCACAAAAACAAACATGTCCCCCTTTTTTATGTGATATTTTTAGTTCCTGGGCGAGTTGATAACACCAACACTGGACGACGAAAAACCGCAGCCGACAGCATTAGCAGTGAAGACCGCCTGCATCCTATTCTCCGGACCTGTCTTCACCTTCAGGGCATTCAAGCAGAGCGCCACTCGAAAGTTGCGTGGGATTGCGGAAGCAGAATTTCGAGATGCCATAGTCAGTTTGGAAAACTCTGGAATGGGAAAAATCTTTTCCTTCAGGATCCCGCGAACCACAAACCCTGTCACAGTTTTTGTGAAGAATAACCCAGATTCAATAACATGGCCGAGTGATCTGTGCTCACAAACAGAGTTTCGGCAAAGATACCAGTTACCAACGCATCGCAGTGTCACTCCTGCCATCAAGAGAGAGTTAGAATCAAGAGGCCATGTACCCTCAGGCTTTTTCAGTGATTAACGACGATCATACGAACTATGTACAACACATTCCCATATCTTTTTGAACTAATTTTTGTCGTAAATGATATTCTGGTTCCATCGGTTAAGAACATTTTCCAATCAATATAAACTATGTAAAATATTTTCACATATAGTTTTCGAAAAAGTTTTCATTAGTTAATGTGATTATTACATTTCAGATTGGCGTGCTACAGTCAAAATGGTTTTAAATATTAAAACATTTTACACTTCATGGATCAAAGTATCTTCGTCCATTAATACTTCGAATCTTGGATTATTTCTAAGGGAGGGCTGGTGTTCGCCACCACGTATCCACGTATCCGCGTATCCACTTCAATATACACTTGGATTATTTCTAGGGGAGGGGTGCTCTTCCCAACCACGTATCCACGTATCCGCGTATCCACTTCAATATACACTTGGATCATTTCTAGGGGAGGGGTGGTCTTCGCCACCACGTATACACGTATCCGCGTATCCACTTCCATATACACTTGGATTATATTTAGGAGAGGGGTGGTGTTCGCCACTACGTATCCACGTATCCGCAGTCTTCAAGGAAGCAGCTTTGAAATGGCAGGGTATTCTGCAGTTACTCCGAGTTCGCCCCCACTATAAAATTTCTATTTCGAGTTCGCCCCCGCTCACGCGTCCAGCCGTCTCTTCTCGGGGAGGAACGCAGACCGGACTCGAGAAAGCGGCGGAAATCGAGCCTACCACCTCTATCGCACCCAACTTTTCGAGTTCGCCCAAAAATTTTGTGTGCGACTTCGTTTAAAACTTTTTAATTAAACGTTTACGTAGTTGTCGAGTTATTAAACGTTTTCGAACATTTTCAGTCTACGTATGTTTGATAAGGTTAGTTGATGATTGTCCGCTTGTTGCAGCCGGCGCATAGCAACCAAGTCAAACAAAGCCCATTGATTGACCTTGAAAGATAAACGACGCATAATAAGAAACTCCCAGCCAACTTGGCAGGGAAAAGTCACTGTGATACTGTAGAGTCTACCAAAGCGCAAAGCCTAACAACGATACTGGCTCTCGTAGACGACAACATTCTTGTCTGGCGAGCGCGAACAGTGGAACACGGTAAAAATCACGCCTTTGCCAGAGCCTGTTGGGAAAACGGCCATCACATCTCTCCTATGAGGCAAATTGTTTTCAGCTGTTTCTTGCTCGTGTTTGGCAGTTAACAATTTCAAGAGAGTCGCGAAGAATATTCAGGCGCGAAAACGCTTTCGACAACGCTTTCTCAATGAATAAGTTGCCAGTAATCGGATACCCGTGTTTGCGCAAAGAACTCTGGGATCGTCAGGGGGCAAACATTGCAAGTCGCTGGAAGGAAATGTATGGCGAAAAGTTGTTTCGACGCCCAAAAACATGGTTTTGGGGAGAGATCAACGCTTTTCCGCCGTTGTTTTATCGCGAATGGATTTTGCAATGTTGATACATGGAAAATGTAAGTTTTTGTTTGAATAACCGTGAAATAAGTGATAAAATTTACCGATAAACTCCCTTTTGCTTGCGTGAGGTTTATTGTGAAATACATTGAAGAGAATATTGAAAATTTCAATACACGCCTGATCTCGAGAGGTTACCCTGAGCAAATGGTAGAAAAGACCCTCCGAGAAGTTATATATAAAGACAGAAAAGAAGCTCTAAAACAGAAATCGAAAATTGCAGAAGGAACTACTACCATTTATCTCGGGCAATTTCACTCAACTGTCAATACCAAATTTGGCAAGCATAATCACGCACAAATGGCACCTTTAAATACAAATACTCAGAGATATATTCAAGGAGCCACCCTCGATCTGTTACAGAAAAGCAAAATCACTGAAATACTGACGTGCTTGTAAAAGCAAAACAAAGGCTTTGAGCAACACAGTAGCCACACAGCACGAGTCGCGCGGACTCATTTGTCATTAAATCAACCGCATACAGTACAATGATCGCCACCGGGCTTATTTCCAGTTTTATTTGTATGACTGAGCTTTCAAATAAGCGAAACGTAGCCTGTACACAACTTAAAAGGCTTTACGGGGTTATTTCCTCTCGATTCATACCTAATTAATTTTGTAATATTTTCAGACCATTACGCGATGTAAATTTCACAATAAACCTCACGCAAGCAATAGAGTTTATCGGTAGATTTTGTCACATATTTCATGGGTATTCAAACAAAAACTTACATATTCCACATATCAACATTGCCCAAATCCATTCGCGATAAAAACGACGGCAAAAAAGCGTTGATCTCTCTCAAAAATCGTTTTCTTGTACCTCGAAACAACTTTTCGCCATACATTTTTTTCTAGCGACTAGCAATGTTTGCCCCCTGACGATCCCAGAGTTCTTCGCGCAAACACGGGTATCCGATTAATGGCAACTCATTCATTATTTTCTGTTTACAAGCCAAAGATCCGCGTTGTAATCAGTGTTGTTCCTTGGAGCTGTCCCTTGGGAGAAAAGCGAAAATTTTGATTGATGTACTAGCCTTCTGATCCAATGACAATGGCCCGGAAGCCAGCGTATTGGATAGACTGCAAAACAGTCGTTTTCGGACGTTTTCGGAGGGCGCGATCCTCGCGTGTGAAGCGCGCGAGCCTCACACGCCCGGCGTCTCTCCTCATTCTCCGTCACCGTTTTCACACTCGCTCCAGACCTTTAGTTCGAATATTGACCGTCGCTCGCGTTCGGAAAAAATACAACTGTTTTGCAGTCTAGCGGATTGGACTAACAAAAAGTTGCCGGTTATCCCTGCGGGCGGTTTCTCAGTTGTATCTCTCCCAGGCTCCCCGCGGCTTCGCCGCTCTTTGGCGCTCGTTATCGCGGCTTCGCGGCTTTCTTAGCGCGCTAAAATTGTTTAAAAACCGCCAAGCTACGCAGGCTATAACATAAATTGTTTGGGGTTATTATATTAGGTCAGGAGCCATTATGGCTCCTGATTAGGTCTAAAAAATATCAGATTTCTAGCTGATTATTTTCACACTCTCCGCCTACGCTGTGCAATTGTGCAATAGTGTGACAGAAAGGCCTCTTGTTTTAATTTTTTTTTTAATTATCTAGCAGACAGATTAGATTAGAAGAGTCACGCTAAGTCAACAGCTATACAATAAATAGCCTGCAGTACAGGCGGATTAGAGAGCGAGAACGAGCGCGAAGCGCTCGCCTCGCGTTTCGCGCGCGCTCGTGTATGGCACCTGAGCCCGCGAATCCGCCTGTACTGCAGGCTATGCAATAAATTACCTTCGTGATCGTTTGCTCTGGCATGGGCTTTAAATAAAGCAAAATGAAATTGATCTATTAAGCCTGTTTCACTTTAAATAACTTTTAAGAACTTTGATATAACTTCGTCTTCTCAAGTTTATAGGTCATCAATTTTGTTTCATTTGGAATGTGTTAAACAAAACAAAGTCCGTGTCGGAAATCGTTTGTTTACATAATCAAACCCCCTTTAACGCGTGACCGGAAAGAGACAGGCACGAATCTGTCATCGTTAGTAACTGTAGCCAACCAAAGAAAACATTGTACGATTTCTTTTGTCTTGTGGTCTAAACATCGAAGAGTGTGTTGTAATCGAACTCGGGACGTTGTGAGAGGCAAAATCGTGAGTGAGTGATTTTTAGCGTTAGCTTTATCGGGAAAACATTGTGTTGTCAGGCAAACATCTAATTCCCAACATCTGATTGTTTATACAAAATATCATTTACATAACATTGCGATCATATTTTCACGACTCTAAGCATTTCACCACATTAATTAATTTGTGAAAACCTTAAATCACTTTTTGTCTTGTGATTCATCTATTAAGGACATAAGAATCACACGTTTGAATAAATATGATTGTAGCAGAATTACTGTAGTACTTTCCACCCTGAACAATCCGCTTCTTACAGCTTGAAATATCAGACACATTCCGCCACGCTCAAAACAACTCCCAATTAAAAGCTCTTACAACGTGTCATACTGAGAATTATAACAAACCTGCATTCACGGAGACCCAAGGAAGAGAAGATGGGTAGTTAAAGGCTGCAACAACTTCGCACACTGCCATGTCATGTTCAAAATGAAAGAGAAAGTCAGATGGTGTATGGGAGGATGACGTCATCTCAAGGGCAACAATAACCCAACATTTCTCTGGCTATCCGGTCACCGCCAAACTAAGACACACTGTGTAACGCTAGTAGACCAAAATTTAATCCTCTCCTCTCAATGTATAAAAACATTTTTATCTTATTAAGATGGGTATCACAAAGAGCCAATTACAAAACAACGTCTAATGCGCGTTCTCTAACAATTGTAACTCACAAAAATAAATTGTTAATTGATAATTGTTTATGTCTTACCCATTGATACAGTCGAAACTCCCGTAAGCGACCACCCAACATTTCAAGTCTAGATGGTCGCTAACGAGAGGTGGTCGCTTACGACAGCTTAGACCATATTGGATCAAAATTTCGTCTCATTAGCATATGGTAACTGCAGAGACTTACCCCATGTTTTAACCTGTGAAAAGTCAATTCGGAGAAAAAAATCCGGTAGTTCCCATTGAGAAAATTTTCGTCTCTTGTACTACCCAGGAACGCGATATGTGACAACACCTTATTATTCAATTTGCGCTCTATTATCTGTCCACTGGTTGCATACAGGAGGTTAAAACCAAAAGAGAATTTCAAAATTTTAGCTCCAAAAGTGGTCGCGGTCGCTTACGAGAGGTAGTCGCTTACAAGAGGTTCCAAATATAGTGATTTGACTTTGAGACTTTTGGTATTTTGGAAAACTGATCACTGAGGAGAGGTGGTCGTTTACGAGAGGTGGCCGCAACCGGAGGGTCGACTGTATCAACCTGCAATGGGCGCATCAGGCCAAATTGGATTGCATTCATGAAAATACCGCAGATGTAAAAAAAATATTTAGTTTACATAGCATTACAGTTGCATTACACTTGGTTTTGTAGTTTGATATCAGATGAGAAATGGTCCAGGGAGAAATGATAAATTTGGAGTAAAGGGTCTTAGGTCTTGAAAATATCAAATTTTCAGCTGATCGCTTTCATCATTTTTCGCCTCCACGCTGCAATTACGCAATAGCGTGACACGATACAGCGAAATAAAGGGCTTATTGTTTTATCTAACTGTCTGGCAGGCAGATCAGATTAGAGGAGTCACGCTATATCAAAGGCTATGGAATAATTTACCTTAGTGATCGTTTTCTCTGGGCTTTAAATTAAGCAGTATGAAATTGATCTACTTACTTTCACGTTGGATAACTTTTAAGAACTTTGATATAACTTTGTCTTCTCAAGTTTATAAGTCATGAATTTTATCATTTGGAATGTGTTCAAGAAAAAAAGTCTGATTGTTTATACAAAGTATCATATATATAAAACTGCGATCATATTTTCACGACTCTAAGTAAAGTTCACCACATTAACTTGTGTAGAACTTGAAAGACTTTTTCTTGTGTTTCATCTATTGTTAAGGACATAACCATCACATGTTTGAATAACTATTATTGTAGCAGAATTACTGTAGTTCTTTCCACGCTGAATAAAGCTATTTTTTCTGCTTGAAATAGTCAGACGCATACCGCCGACGCCACGCTCAAAAACACCTAATTAGAAGTTCTTACAACGATGAATTCATGTCATTGGCATAAAATAACATCAGCGACGGAAGAATGAATCTCAAAAGGGTTTCTTTTGCGGTCAAGCATGCTGATTATAGATTCTGCTGATTTCGATGAGTAACAGACGTATAAATGATCAATGATCAGTCTGAAACGGGTAACAGAACTTATAAACACACTATAGCGAGTTTCCCATACCTTGCCGTGTCAACTGAATATTAAAGACGTTAGATGCAATATCCATAACTATCAGAGACTGTTTTAAATTGAGCTTCACTCAAAAGAATGTATTTCAACTCAGCATCCGACAGCTATCTTTATATGGTTCTAAAACAATCTGGCTTCCTTCGCTTGTACTTACTTTAACAGGAGTACCCGACGGAGCCGCTCGACAGAAAACCCGCTCGACAGGCTGCAATTACGCTGGCTGGGAAATATTAGCATTAGATCATTTACTGGCTGGGATTTTCTTTCAGTGTCTGGCTGGCTAAAAACTGATTTAAAACACTGTCCCTAGCTGGAAAAAACGTGACTTGTTTGTTTTTCCTGGCTGTGACTTCTTCGAAAAAGCAATCAGTTAAACTGCTTCCGTCCTGGGACAAAAAACGCGTGAGTGAGCTCTAAAGTCTAAAGTCTTCCGCCGTGAGACGATAAACCGCGAGCGGTCGTACTTACTCCCAGCGCCACGCGCTACAAATCAACGCGCGCGTGATGCCATGCCCGAAAATGATGGCTCCATTGTCAGATTGTTGCGGTTTATATTTTTCATCAACCAGTAAAAATTGCATAACACCAGCAGCTGTCATTTTAAATGGCGTAATAACACTAGTATCTCGAATGGCCAAATCCGTTAAAAACGTTCTCTTCAATGGAACACCGCCGATCTCCAGGATCTCCGCTCGTTTGTCGTTCCAAAGGCCTTAAGAAGTCGTCACTTCAGAAAACCGCTGCTGGCGCTATTGTGCTGCAAGCAGTCGGCAGTTATAAAGAAACAGTGGAAAGCAACTTAAAGGTTGGTAAATTCATTCCTATAATTCTCTTACAGCACACGGAAAAGTGATGGTACATTGTACTGGAATCAGTATGTTTTGCATAAGAACTAGACTCTAAGGTGTTCATTTACATTCCTCGTTTGCAGTCATTCTGAGTTATTTCGAGGGCTCCGCTGGTAAAGGAAAGAAACGAGATCTGCCAATTAATCTGAGATCTGCTGTGAAAGGGACTTGGCGCAGACAAACAAAGCAGCTGGATAAAGGGTAGGCATATTGTTCTGTTTATATGCGCTAGTCGTCTGCATCGGTGGTCAACTTTTCTCTCTTGATCCTAAAGTAATCAAGTAAAGTGATCTCATTGTACCATACACTCATCGTTTCGCTCATAGTATTTTTGGGTTGCTATAAATCTGCAAATTTGCTTAATCGAAAATTTTCCGAAAGTTGCCGGAAGACGAGGGACAATGGTTTACCCTCTTTTTCAGTCTTATTGGGTACATTAAATGCCTTAATCGTGGTTCAGTACTAGCATAACGAGTTAATGTTTGTCCTCTGGAAAACAAGGGACTATCGCGCGTTGCTCACCGGAAATGGCCGTCGGGTGAATTCATTCCACACTGTTCGCTGTCTCTTTGAGAGAAATGCTTCTGGTGAACCCATTCCGCACTGTTCGCTCTCTCTTTGAAAGAAATGCTTTTATTTAGAGACCCTAAACTTATTAATGTATCGGCGATTCAAGATTGCCGGGAGTTAATTTACATTTGCAGTCATTCTGAGTCATTTCAAAGGCTGGAGAGAAAAAAAGAAAAGAGACTAAGGGAAGACCTCTGCCAGATCTAAGTTCCGCTGAGAAAAGGACTTACCAAAGAGACAAAGTAGCTGGATAAAGGGTAGGCGTATTTGTTTATATGCGCTAGCTCGGACTGCAATGCTGGACATACAACTATCCTCTCTGACCTAAGATAAAGGGATCATTGTACCATAGAATCAACGCCTCGATCATAGCACTTTTGTATTGCTTTAAATCACTGCAACTTTGCGTGATGGAATTTTCCGAAAGTTGCCGGACGACAAGAGTCAATTGTTTGCCCTCTTTTTCAGTCTTATTGGGTACAAGGGACTATCGCGCGTTGCTCACCGGAAATCGTAGTTAAATCATGCAAGGTATTTTATTTGGCATAATAAGTAAAATGTTAAAATTGTCTATGTTATTAAAATCTTTGTCAGTTAAAAGAACTCAAGATTTTACCTTCTTAAACTTTCCTTCAGTTTTTAGTTGAGAAGGAAACAACTTTCGTCTTTCTTTGCGGCTTTCTTTGAGCAAAAATATATCATTTGTCACCTTTGGTTGTGTTTCACAAGGCTAACTGGTCAGACCTGTAGGTTCTGCGTGTAATCATGTAATAATTGAATTTCCGTACCAGGAACCGAAGGATCTTTCGAAGCCTAAAGAAGACAGAAATCAGCGAAGGATTACAGAACTCGCGATCGTTTGTCGTTTTGAAAACATTGTTTTAGAATTGTGAAAAGCAAACCACTAAGCAAGAAAGTCCGCAAAATATTGCCAAAGTACAATTTGACAGGCATAACGCGCGATGTGTTTGACTGCTCCAAGCAAATGAATTTCCGGTAATAAACGCGATCCAAAACAGCTTTCATTTGAACTCATCGTTGACCTACCAGTTGAGGCAACGGTTTCATTCTGCACGCTAGTGCTGTGAACTAACTAGAGTCGTGAAATGAATGATCTATCGATGGACTGTATATCGAAATGGACACTTCTGCCAGTTTAAAATACTTTCACCAAAGAGCGCACGTCTGGACGAACAACTAACGATTGCTTTTGCTGCGAATCCTTGCGGCTTCTGTCGTGAGTCTTTTGCGCTGATCGCCTTACGAACAACCAACGATTGCTTTTGCTGCGAATCCTTGCGGCTTCTGTCGTGAGTCTTTCGCGGTGATCGCCTTACGAACAAGTAACGATTGCTTTTGCTGCGAATCCTTGCGGCTTCTGTCGTGAGTCTTTTGCGGTGATCGCCTTACGAACAACCAACGATTGCTTTTGCCGCGAATCCTTGCGGCTTCTGTCGTGAGTCTTTTGCGGTGATCGCCTGACGAACAACCAACGATTGCTTTTGCTGCGAATCCTTGCGGCTTCTGTCGTGAGTCTTTCGCGGTGATCGCCTGACGAACAACCAACGATTGCTTTTGCTGCGAATCCTTGCGGCTTCTGTCGTGAGTCTTTCGCGGTGATCGCCTTACGAACAACCAACGATTGCTTTTGCCGCGAATCCTTGCGGCTTCTGTCGTGAGTCTTTTGCGGTGATCGCCTGACGAACAACCAACGATTGCTTTTGCTGCGAATCCTTGCGGCTTCTGTCGTGAGTCTTTTGCGGTGATCGCCTGACGAACAACCAACGATTGCTTTTGCTGCGAATCCTTGCGGCTTCTGTCGTGAGTCTTTCGCGGTGATCGCCTTACGAACAACCAACGATTGCTTTTGCTGCGAATCCTTGCGGCTTCTGTCGTGAGTCTTTCGCGGTGATCGCCTTACGAACAACCAACGATTGCTTTTGCCGCGAATCCTTGCGGCTTCTGTCGTGAGTCTTTTGCGGTGATCGCCTGACGAACAACCAACGATTGCTTTTGCTGCGAATCCTTGCGGCTTCTGTCGTGAGTCTTTTGCGGTGATCGCCTGACGAACAACCAACGATTGCTTTTGCTGCGAATCCTTGCGGCTTCTGTCGTGAGTCTTTTGCGGTGATCGCCTTACGAACAACCAACGATTGCTTTTGCCGCGAATCCTTGCGGCTTCTGTCGTGAGTCTTTTGCGGTGATCGCCTGACGAACAAGTAACGATTGCTTTTGCTGCGAATCCTTGCGGCTTCTGTCGTGAGTCTTTTGCGGTGATCGCCTGACGAACAACCAACGATTGCTTTTGCTGCGAATCCTTGCGGCTTCTGTCGTGAGTCTTTCGCGGTGATCGCCTTACGAACAACCAAAGATTGCTTTTGCTGCGAATCCTTGCGGCTTCTGTCGTGAGTCTTTTGCGGTGATCGCCTGACGAACAACCAACGATTGCTTTTGCTGCGAATCCTTGCGGCTTCTGTCGTGAGTCTTTTGCGGTGATCGCCTGACGAACAACCAACGATTGCTTTTGCTGCGAATCCTTGCGGCTTCTGTCGTGAGTCTTTTGCGGTGATCGTCTTACGAACAACCAAAGATTGCTTGTGCTGCGAATCCTTGCGGCTTCTGTCGTGAGTCTTTCGCGGTGATCGCCTTACGAACAACCAACGATTGCTTTTGCTGCGAATCCTTGCGGCTTCTGTCGTGAGTCTTTTGCGGTGATCGCCTGACGAACAACCAAAGATTGCTTTTGCTGCGAATCCTTGCGGCTTCTGTCGTGAGTCTTTTGCGGTGATCGCCTTACGAACAACCAACGATTGCTTTTGCTGCGAATCCTTGCGGCTTCTGTCGTGAGTCTTTTGCGGTGATCGCCTGACGAACAACCAAAGATTGCTTTTGCTGCGAATCCTTGCGGCTTCTGTCGTGAGTCTTTTGCGGTGATCGCCTGACGAACAACCAACGATTGCTTTTGCTGCGAATCCTTGCGGCTTCTGTCGTGAGTCTTTTGCGGTGATCGCCTGACGTACAAGTAACGATTGCTTTTGCTGCGAATCCTTGCGGCTTCTGTCGTGAGTCTTTTGCGGTGATCGCCTTACGAACAACCAACGATTGCTTTTGCTGCGAATCCTTGCGGCTTCTGTCGTGAGTCTTTTGCGGTGATCGCCTGACGAACAACCAACGATTGCTTTTGCTGCGAATCCTTGCGGCTTCTGTCGTGAGTCTTTTGCGGTGATCGCCTGACGAACAACCAACGATTGCTTTTGCTGCGAATCCTTGCGGCTTCTGTCGTGAGTCTTTTGCGGTGATCGCCTGACGAACAACCAACGATTGCTTTTGCTGCGAATCCTTGCGGCTTCTGTCGTGAGTCTTTCGCGGTGATCGTCTTACGAACAACCAACGATTGCTTTTGCTGCGAATCCTTGCGGCTTCTGTCGTGAGTCTTTTGCGGTGATCGCCTGACGAACAACCAACGATTGCTTTTGCTGCGAATCCTTGCGGCTTCTGTCGTGAGTCTTTTGCGGTGATCGCCTGACGAACAACCAACGATTGCTTTTGCTGCGAATCCTTGCGGCTTCTGTCGTGAGTCTTTTGCGGTGATCGCCTGACGAACAGCCAACGATTGCTTTTGCTGCGAATCCTTGCGGCTTCTGTCGTGAGTCTTTTGCGGTGATCGCCTTACGAACAACCAACGATTGCTTTTGCTGCGAATCCTTGCGGCTTCTGTCGTGAGTCTTTTGCGGTGATCGCCTGACGAACAACCAACGATTGCTTTTGCTGCGAATCCTTGCGGCTTCTGTCGTGAGTCTTTTGCGGTGATCGCCTGACGAACAACCAACGATTGCTTTTGCTGCGAATCCTTGCGGCTTCTGTCGTGAGTCTTTTGCGGTGATCGCCTGACGAACAAGTAACGATTGCGTTTGCTGCGAATCCTTCCGGCTTCTGTATTGAACCTTTTGCCAACGAAATGTCGTATTGACAACGGTAACTGACATCTGTTTGTATCGTAGGTTCATTTGAAAATAAAAAGGACAGACACTGGGTAGCCAAACCCTTGTGAGGGCTTTGTAATCTCGTCTCGCTTTTACTTCATGAGCTAAACAATGTTTCTTTGTATGGAGGTTCGTTGACTTTTTGGAACAATAACTGTGAGAAATGAAATGAATGTGAAAGTTTGTCGTATGTAAGCGTTAGAAACTGATTGATAGGTTTCTTGTTGTACTTATAGTAACAACGATAGATCTTCATTAATATCTAGATTACGTCTGTTAAGTGAATGGACATTGTTTATACTTCACGCTCTTTTGGAGGGAATTCACGATTTATTTTCAGAGTGAAGCTTGGATCCCTGAAGGATAATCAGGACACTTTAAGCACATTTTATCTTTCCCTTTTGTTTACTGTTGAATGGTAAGTGTAATCTCTTAAGTGTTACAAAAACTTTCCAGTCAAATGTAAAAATGAAACCATTAACGTACTTATTGCGTTCATGGTACGCAATACTAAATCCGTTGTTATATTAATAGTTTTAAGGAAATGTACCTTGCTATGGTATATTGAAATTACTAGCTCGCTGGCTGGCAAAAAATGGTATACTCGAACATGCTGGCAAACTTTTGGCAAACTTTTCTTATGCTGGCTGGCTAGGTGACAAGTTTAAAGCATGCTGGCTCGTTGACGACCTCAACGTCGAGCGCTGGCTGGGAGTCCGATAACTTCGAAATCCTGCTTGCTGGCGGTGAAGAGCGGGTATTTTTTTCCCAGGAAAGTTAAATATTAAACAAGATTGACGTAGCGACACTCGGGTAATGTTAAGCAGACCGTACGGTGGATTTTCGTCAAAACTGTCGTTGGGTACTCCTGCTTTAAGAGTTTGATTTACAGCGACAGTCAAACATACCCGCTATAATACACACTGTATGCTGGCTACTATGGAGAGCTCAAACTTTCCGCATTGAGCGGGAGACTCGATCAGACAAACGAGTACAGCACAGTTTTGCTGTTCTCAGTGAAACGTCGTCAAGTTAAAAGATCCGCTAGACGAGGAAACCGAACAGTGTAGTATTGTCACTGATGTATTAAAAAGCCATGATTAAATATTACATATCCAGGTTACAGTCCTTTTAATACTGAGATTTACAACAAACCTGCATTTACGGAGAACCAAGGAAGAGAAGACAGCAAGTTGAAAGCTGCAAGCACCACACCGTCATGTTGGTTCAAAGTCTTCAAACTTAAAGAGGAAGTTAGAAGGGCGGATGACGCCATATCAAGATTTCGGTCCCCTTGGCAACAAGCATTCCTCTGGCTATTCGGCCATCGCCACCGCATCGCAAAATTAGAAACACTGTGTAACGCTGGGAGTCTAAAATTGAATCCTCTCTTCTCTCAATGTGTATAAACATTTTCCTTTCATTAAGATGGATTGGTCCACACGTTTTAGCTATCCAAAAGCAGCTCGCCCTCCTCCCTACCGTTCAGAAGTTCTTACCCTCCGAAAGTAGTTTACACCCGACATGCCGATTTAGAAATGCTAAGCTAACGATGGATCTCTCTTCATTAACACTGGGCATGGAATACAAAGCACTGGAGGAAAAGCCACGAGTTCGTGACATCACGCTTAGGTCATTATTTAATGTTCGCGACGACTTCCGTCCTCGCCGGGAGCCTGTTCGCAGGCTACAGCGTCTTAGTAGATCTTCACCGGAAAAGGCACTGCTTTATTCAAACTGCTTTTAGTTCACCATGTTCAGAAATAGGCAGAGCTCCTAGATGCCGGTTCCAGGGTAATTCGTTTACGTGACAATTCCTGCGTTATTGTCATCGGCTCTCGCTTCCGAAAATAGACTGCAAGCAGCCTCTTTTGTTTTCCTAGAGTGAAACCATGGATAGTAGAAGGAGGGGGGCGTAAGGGTTTGCGGTGATGCGGTTTTGCGTTATTTTTGGTGCGGTTTTGCGGAAATCTTTATTTTAACCTGTGGTATTGCGGTTTAATAAGACTAAGCGGTTTGCGGTTTTCATAAATTTTCGATCGCGGTAATCGGTAAAAAAGAGTCTGCAGCCGTCTGCGCTTTCCAGTTATGACAGTTATTACTCGGATCCTGACGCTTCCGATGACTTTTGATCTCTTGTTTATGTTTTGCAAGGGTTCATTGTTGTGCAGGCAAGCTTTGCTGTTTGTAATTTCCGCCTTTTCCAGTTAATAATTGGTACGATTAACCATTTTATCCAATGATAAGTCGACTGGTTGACTTTCTGGGCTGGGAATCTCTCGCTCGGATTTCCTACAGTATTTGCCATGGCCTCCTGCGGGACAATGTCTGCCGAGCAAGAAGAAGTGGTTATAAGGATGGTCGGGAAGAGACGATGTTACTTCAAGGAGAGATTGGAAGCTCAGCGACGTTTCTTCCGTCTGGGATCAAAGAACTCGCTTCTGGAGATTTATACGCTTCAACAATCGTTTGCTTTACTGAGCACTTCATGGGCCTGACTAAGTTGTCTTCGGGTCATTCAAAATTCTTCTTGGAAAATTTTAAATGAAATTTAAGGTTGATTCAGTCGAATTGCGACATAAAATGGAAGTTCCGAGCTCGTATTCGGGATATTTGAGCTTAAAAACTAGCATCTTGACGAATTTTCACCAAACAATTAAGTCGCGGAAAGCTTGCGTTGTGTAACATTCGAGTGGTTTCCAGTGTTGAGGTCGTAAACATCGATGTTTTTCAATTGGGTAACTCAGCAGTATTCGTGCGTGCGCGAGCGCACTTATATTAGTTCCACAGCTAGAAGTAATCATGACGGCACCGTAGCACATTTGTAACTACGGTTTCGGTATTTTGGTAAATTTCCATGCGGTATTGCGGTTTTTTACGTTTTTTCACGCGGTTTTGCGGTTTTTGGACCCCCCTTACGTCCCCCTCTAGAAGACGCGACATCGCTAATGCGAATGTGAATTGAGATTGATCAGTTAATGAAAAAGCGAATTCCGAAAGTGTTCAGAGTCCTAAAAAGATCATTCAAAAAGAACATAAACACAAGTCGTTGAACTGATTAAACGAAAAAATATCTTTATCGCGATCGCTATGGTTATATCGGTACGCAAAAGGCAAAAACGTGTAAGTGCCTCGCTCTGCTTGAAAATACTATACATCGTTCAACTTCAAAACATTTACTATTGCCTTCCAGGCATGCAGCCCTAGTTTGAGAAAAAGTCAGAATACAGCCTTTGTTTCGATAGCTATAAAGTTTTGGACAACACTCGGGTTTCAAGGTTAACCAGGAAACGTGTAGCACACTTGTTCAAAAAATGGTCCTTAAATCTATTTAATCTTATACTTTACCTATCTTAAATGGCTCTTTCAGTCAAGGTTCTCCACAAGACCAACTGAACATCACGGTGCACTGTGTATTTCCCAACAGGTCCTGAACATTATAGATGATGTTTTGCTTAATTTGAATAAGTTTATACGCCACTACTCAAGTGCAAACTGAACTTTGATATGATCTAGCTAGGCCGCGCCGAATCACGCCGCTTGCTGACGTCATTACTCAGGTGATCTTGGAAAAAGTCCTAAGAAGTGAGAGAGTAGTCAAGAGGTGGCGCGATACGGAAATTCTCATAATAGACGAAGTTTCAATGCTAAGCTTGCGAACCTCTGAGATAATTCATTTCATTGCTCAAGGAGTTAGAAAATCAAAGCAAGCTTTCGGGGGGTGTACAAATAGTTGCGTGCGGGGACTTCAAACAGTCACCACCTGTCTCCAGTAGTATCGATCCTGGTCGATACTGTTTCGAAAGTCTCATCTGGGAGAAATGCTTTCCCCATCTTCTCTATCTTGATAGAGTCATGAGGCAAACAGTCATTAAGTATCTCAATATGCTGAATGAAATAGGACAAGGAGAATGTTGCGCTGCAACTGAAACGTTTTTCAAAGAATTAAGCCGACCCATTGACAAAGAGAAGTTAGGTGTAACTGGGCATATTCCTGAAGTTTATTCTCATAATGAGGACGTTGACTTCGTCAACATCGAGTACCTCAACAAGCCGGATTGAGAATCAAGTTCATGTGTTCGTTTCGCAAGATACTGGAAGTAAATGTCTGCTAGATAAGCAAGCTCAGGCTACACACACCCTGCCGCTTAAAGTGGGTGCCCGTGTAATGTTAAGAAACGGCGAAATTGGAGAGATAATTGAGTTTGCGGCTGATGGCTTTCCTATTGTCAATTTTCCGGAAGTAGGTCTAACGCAAAAGGTCGAGAAAGTTATGTGGAAGCTATATGACAAGGATGACTTTACGAAGGTGAAGGCCGAAAGGTACCAAGTGCCGCTGAAGTTGGCTTAGGCCTTCAAAGTGCTCAAAGCTTAGGGCATAACCCTTGATGCTGTCAAGGTAAATGTCTCGGGTATTTTCGCTCCGGGACATCTTTATGTGACCCTACCCAGGGTAAGGTGCCGAGAAGCGATTCAAGTCGTGGGCTTCCGTAAGAGCAAGATAATTGCACTTCCGCAGTGCGTTAAAGACTTTTCGACCCGCCTTTTAGCTTTAGACAATGACACACACCTTGAGGTAAACAATCTCGCCTGTTGCCGGGAGGAAACAATAAATTTGATGTAATCCAACAACGAGGAAAACCTGTTGGATGACGTTGATGACCTTTGTGATGACGTATTGTCAGAGGAGGATATCCGGGAGTTGGATCAAATTGTGAATGGCTTTTTTGATCAAGAGATAGAGGAGCGTGGCACCGAGGAAGAAGTAGACCTTCGTGAGGTACTTGAAAATTTAAGTTTCGAAGAAGACCTAAGTAAGCCCCCAGAAACTTTCAACTTCCTTTCGTTTATATCTGCTCTTAAAACACTAGCTTCCTTACAAAGCAAACGCATTCGCTTGCATATCGCAAAAACATTCCTCGGTGAGCGATCGGCTACCTCCGAGAATTTGCGCATTTTCCCGCCCGTCCCAGACTTCCGTAATTTCGGTTCCAGACTTCCTACTAGCAGACCGCGTATTAAAAATTCAAAATGGCCGCCACAAAACACAAAACACGCGCCACAAAGGTAGCTTAATCTTTTATTAATATTCTAAACGGATGTGAGAGCTCCCTGTGCTCGGGTAGCCAACCACAGCGCAGGATTTGATTCATCTTGCCCGCTCACGGAGCCAGCCATATAATAGAATAAAATTCAGCCCAAAACAATAGACCTCAGCGCGAGGCCCTGGGGAATAACTGCAGAGTATGTGGGGTTTATTCCCCGGAGCCTTGTGCTGAGGTCTATTGTTTTAAGCTGAATTTTATATATCGAAATGGGGCTATTCACATATTGATAATTTCTACTCTATACTGCGGACACCTGTATAATACAGACACTCAGTAAACATTTGGTTTCTTATTGTACAATTGAACGTGATGAAACTGAATCTTCCGCATATTAAATCTTAGCTTATACTTATAAATTAAATGCGTCAGTTATTTATTTTTTTACCTTTACATGTTTTCCTTTATTTTACACTGACCATATATCGTCATTTTATTGTACTCTCTTTAAACCAAATCAAAGAAAAACTTTGCAGCGTTTTGTTCAGCCTTCATCTTTTGAGAGAATGCTCACAGCCTAACATAATTTAGACATAAAAATTCAGTGAAATGAATGTTTGTAAAATGATGTTGCTTCTCTTGTAAAGGACCCATCATAACAATCGAGGACTGCTTAAATTCAAATAGGTCTCCTGAAGAAATACAACACAAAGCAAACAGCAGATGCCAGTGCATAGTTTTGGTGAGACTCCATTCATACACTATTTTTTCCAGAAATAGTCTGTTGAACAGTTTCCGACTCTTTAAAGCCAATCTATTCCTGTCCCCATGATTCTGGACTGAGAGCTTCGACGCAGTTACACTTTGATAAATGAGGTTCGGGTTACTGAGGGTACATTTATAAAGAAAATGAACTGCAGGGATTGGAGCATAACAAATCTCTTCCAGAAAAAAAAAGAAAAGGAACAGTGAGGTGACAGAGCCAAACAATACATGTGCGATTGAAGTCCGAAAGAAAGTGGGTTTTTATGGGGGGGGGGGGGGGGGGGAAGGGGGATAGCTTTTATTTCTGGTGCCTTTCCGTTTCACTGGCATCCTTCTTCGATCTAACAAAAAAAACAGGTTTTAATTTATTTACACGTTTTGAACAAGACATGACAAAAAAGGGATACCTGTGATAACAAAATTAACATAAATTGAGTTTTTGCCGATACGAAAAAGAAACCTCGCTCTGGTTGTTCAATGGCTGGATATAGCTCTCCACCATGCAGATAAAACAGCTTATCTTGCCTTGTCCACATTTATCCACTGGATAGCGTTTTCCACCCTTTGAACAACCGGGCATTAGTGGGCCCTGGGCATTAGTGTAGCGATTAAGGGATCAAGGTTAGCACGTTTGTAATAGGAGACATAGCTTGTGTACAGCTGCCCGCTCTCATGAGAAAAAAATAATTAAGCAATGCATACATGTGTCTACTGCAACATTACAAATCTGAAAAATCGGAGAGGAGTGTCGCCTGTACAAATGCTATTAGTGACATTCCAAGGTTATTTCGAATTTGTGATAAAGCTGTTCATTTTTCCTTCCTTTTCTTAGATGGCTGGGATACATGTGGGACAACGACGTATTTATTTCCATCCATTTTGCCGAGACCCTGTTGATGTGTCGACAATTGCAACGTATCTTGGGCCTGGCTGACCAACATGCCCATGCTTCAGGACCTTTGATTGTGTTCGGTTGTGTAGTGAAGGAAAAATACAAGGAATCATCTCCTTGCAATGTATATCTTTTAATATTATTATTTTTCTTGTTACAAGTAAAAGGAATTACAAATATATATGATATAATTCATTCATGAGTTGAACTTCTTAAAGCTCGGACAACTCATCATTTCATCAAATCTACGAGCCAGAGAAACTAATGCTTGAAACGACGTTTCCGTCTGGCCTGCTCTCGTAAGAAAAACTGAGTTATCTTTTAAAGTTACTTCGTTCTTCTGAAAAATGCTGAAATATGCTGTTAACTGATAACTTTTAGACCTGTATTTTCATGTATGCTCTTTAAAAGGATAATCTTAACAATGGACATAAGACTTAGCGTATGTTATGTTGTATAATATATCATGTATAAATGTTTGGATTTATTGAAAGTTCACCCTCGTATAAACGTTTATTGTTTTCTAAAGTAGACGATATAAAAATTCAAAGGAATGTCAGTCTTTTTTTCCAGCACCCTCTTTTCTTCTTTCTCTTGTTCTTCTTTATTCCCTTTTATTTTCATCGTGTGTACCACACTTGGTGCAAAAGAACACACTTTTTAACCACCTCCTCATAAATCCAGTCATATATAATTAAATAATGTTAACAATTAAAATCTATTTAAATGAAATAGCATCTTATTTCATCAATTACGTAACATTTCTTGATCAGTTACAATATTTTAAATAATTAATGAATATCAATGAATATCAATGAAAAAATATATATATATGAATGAAAAAGCATGCATTCATTAGTATAACTCGCCTACCCCCACTTGACCTGTCCCTCTCACCTCGGTAGATTGGATCTAGTGTGAAAAATGTATGCTTTGTATTCTTACAATATTTCAAATATCTAGGGGAATAAAAGAGATTGGTCCTCAAAGACTTCAAGAAAAAGCATGTCCAGTTAACCAGGAAAGCATTTCTTGATATGACATACTTATTTACGCGTATAACCCACCCCACCCCTCATCTTTCATCTTACGCAGTTGTTATTTGTGTCATCACACAAAGCTTTTTTCTTTCTGTCTGGAAAAGAGTTGCGTGACAACACAAAAGGCTCAGAATTTTACCTTTCTATGTAACTGGATAAAGTCAGGGATTTCGTGTGGTATTGCTAGTCATGTTAAAACCAAGGGTGTCATTACCAAGTGATGCCGTCTCGTGGGAAGATGGCAAAGGAACTAAAAGATGTATGGCTACAGCAGTGCCTAATATCAACAAAGAAATAATTAAGGGAATAAGTCTTTTTCTTATCAGAGACTTTTTCTCTAGCGATGTAAGTCTGTTTCTGTCTTGAACATCACACACTGCTGTATTTGGTTCACTTCCTTGTGACATAAATTCATGTTGACCATTAAAATCGCGTAACAGAAGAGAAGGTTGGAATTGAGTCACGTGAGCATCAAAGCGACTCAGAAATGGAAGAGATGAAGATTTGTGAATCCAGCTTGAAAGGTCCAATTCTGTAATTAAAAAAAAAAAAAAAAAAAAAAAAAAAAAAAAAAGAAGAAGGTTAGAGTTGGGAGGGATTTTTGGCTTCATTTGTAACTGCCTCCTACCTGGTTTACTTTATAAACTGTAAATTACACGAACTTGCTGTGAAACAAGGTTTATAAACCTCACACAAGAAACAGTTCATAAATTACTTGAGCCAGCGATTCATGATGTCTTCTTGCTTACATAAACAGCTAGGTTGAGCCCACATTCCTGAGGCCTCTCTGCGGTAAGCAGGCCAGGTCCTCAGTTTGTGACACATGCTACCACAATTCTGTGGCTTGTCACGTTTTTGTGAACCTTTATCATGTAGCCTGGTAACCTGGCCTGGCTTTTTGGCACTATGTTCTGTTAATAGGATGTACCTGACTCTTTTTTGTGAATGTCTCCATTTAATAAATTCTCACATGTTTGGTCCAAGGCAGACTTAACTCCTGTTCTTTCCTGTGCCTGAACAAAAACAAAAATGGTGAACAACAGCAACACTGGACGGATCACTCAGGTACTAGAACATCCAGTGTTCACAAACTAATCAGTTCCAGTATCAAGTCACTAAACACGTGAAATGGTGAACACACGTCACGATACAATTAACAAAGACCGGGGCACTAATCCCTGAAGTAAACTGTGGGCGCAACCAAGTGTCTTGTTTATCTCAGTCTTTCCACGCTCCGAAAGGCCCCGCTCCTAAGTAACTTACGGAATTCGCCACTTGCGAAACAAGAAGAAATCAGGGTTGTGTCTCCCCTCGCAGTCGCTTGTGGAATCGTTACTGGAACCAATGTCGCTTCTCGTCATTTGTTTTGTCCCTAGTAACGCTCCCACAAACCGCAGCGAGATAACACTTGTCCCACTTGTCTCTGAGGGTAAAATAAACAAATAAAACGGGATGGAATGCTGAAGAGACGTCAAGAGAAGATAACGTACCAGTGAGAGAACATCTCTGCAGCTGCTCTATGGCGCAATCTACCGGTTTCTTTCGAGGAAGAAATACTTCCAGGATATCTTCTTCCTTTAGTTTCTCGTGTTCATTGTTGTTCTACTCCGGTTTACTAAATGGTCTATTATCTTCTCTCGATTGAAATCGTCACAACATTCAGGGTTCTTTCTCAGCGTTCATTCGCGCCACATCTGTTACTATTTCCATGTTCCCATAACCGCTTTCGCGGATACTCTTGACCTAGGCGACATTTTTAAATCAAAATAATTGGTAAGCCCAGTCTTTTACGGCTTTACTCACTAGTTTGCACTGCTTCTCCCAGTCTGTTCTCCACAGTAGAATCACATATAAACAGGCCTAAAAGAGTCAAATATTACAAGATTACATCCTGTTAATGTACATACCATTGAATTCTGAAAGTGAAATCCTAAGCTTATATACGTTCAAAATACATTTTTTGTGGGTTCATTTTTGGGGAGGAACTTATCGAAAGAAATTCTAATTACACATAAGATCTTACTGCAGGTTAAAATGTATCATATGCAACACAAAGTATGTTGTACAGTCGTTGAATATTGTACATAACCTCAACAGTGGAAGATTTTGTAACTGGAAGAAATTTTATTGTTCCGTTGGCACTACCTACAATTAAACCAGGGCCAGGTCTGTCTGTCTTTAAATACGTTACCAGACAAACACTCAAGAATGCTTGACAGCTGAAATGAAGATGCCCGCTACACAGAAAAACGTTCGAGAAAATCATTTTTAATTCAAACACAGAAGTGTTTAAATTTTCAACAGTAAATACAGAAGAGTACACGATCATTTATTTCCTTCAATCATCTTGAAGAAAACCAATTTCTTGATATGAATCCACTAGAAACACAAGATCAATTCACTATTCACCTGAAAAAATCTAGTTTCACAAGACCACAAATTTGTTATTCCTAAAGCAACTATACTCAAAATAGAAGAAATAACATTAACTGGTTAAGAGTTCCGGTCAATCAGTCAATCAATCAATCAGTTTACTATTGCCATGCATGCATGGGGAAGAGGTTGCCCTCGGTAAAAACTAGTTCACTTGTCACATGCTTACCTGGAGCGCGACTGCACAAAACAGACCAATCAAGAGGCCTTCAACACAACAAGAAAACAACAGAGTTAGCAAACATTGCTCCCGAATCATATTTGTAGTGGCATTCAACACATATTGCTTTACTCACCCACCCTCCCCTCCCCCTCCCTTTCCCTGTAAACAGTCAGACAATTTTGCCTCAGCCGACCGATAAATGTCCAATACTGGCCATGATATCCTTGGTTTCTACACTTTGACACAACTCCACAAGTAATTTTTTTTACGTGGAAGTGTGGAATGCTTCGACAAACCAGGGAATTTAACTTTTCCCCATTTGTTCCACAATTATCATTTTTTAATTACTTAGTTCTACGCTTCTCTCTGTGTTGCATGTTTCAGAGAGGCCGTGTCAATGTTAATTAGAAAATAGCCCCGAAAAATATGTGTGCCGATTGATCAAAAATTGTTTCTATTAATTTTAACAATAACATGAGCTAGAGATTTCTGTCGCATGATAGTTGACTCGGGCTGCGCACTCGTCAACTATCACGCATGGAAATCGAGAGCAAATAAACTAATAATATTGTTTTTGTAAAAATCTACTACAGTAAAAAACCCACGTATAAGAACCTAGGTTTTTTCCAGTTAGCCTCCACAGGTTCTTATATAAATGGTGTTTACTGTGAAATTAGGCTATCTAGGTTCGTAATCAGGTTCTTAAATTATTTTTAACTTGTACTCTTGGATGTGGCCTTTATATTGAATCATTCACAGTACACTATTGTGGTCCTATAGCACTGCCAGTGCTCTGGCTAGTTTTTGTTACCTTTTTTTTGTATTGCATGTGATGTACTGTTATTATATTTGAAAAAAAAAAAAAAAACTCTATATTTTGAAAATAAGGACCTGTATTGAGATTTAGCTTGAATGGTTCTAATGTGAAGGGTGCTTAATAGGGAAATTTTAACCTAACAGGTTCTTTAATTTACTGTAGTCATTCAAAACTTCATCTAAATCCTCTTCACAGACACTTTGAAAACACAAAGAATTGGCCGTCATCTTGATAACAACTGCACATTGCTAGGCTTCCCACTACTGATCTAGAACAAAGTAGAAAGTGAGCAGCGTAGCCAATCAGCAAACGGCATTCATGATAGAATGCTAGTAGATTTCTGCTAAAACTCGGCAGAAACATGGCACATGTTTTCTGCTTCTTAAGGAGAGGCGTGCTAGGTTCAGAAAATGACTGAAGAGCATTAGGCACCAACTTTGTGTGTCTGTTTCAGGGATACGTCTATAAGAGAGAGTTGACAGCACTTTTAATACCATGCAAACAAAATTAACACTCATTTTTTTGTACCTGTGACATCGTGGAAGACTAGAAACATCAATGCTATGCCAAGAGGAAGCCCACAGCAGCAATAGGATATAAAATTGATCACCACTCCTACCGTCTGACGGCCAGATCCTCGGATAACACCGCTACAGACACCCTGAGATGAAAATTGAACATCAATTCGTATCACTTGAGAGGCAGTTTTCTACACCCCCAGCCCCTACCTGTGGGATTGATCTACTGCGCAGGTGCGAGTTCCACTTGAAATATAAAAATAGGTCTGCTATGCATGTTAATTGCATTATTGTTTCCACAACAAAATTGTCCATTCTGATTGGTTCTTGGCATACCTTAAAGTATTTGGAAAGACTTAAAGCATGATCACAAGGATGTCAAACTTGCTCATTGGAATTTGGCACATACGCTATTTGCACGTCAATCATGTGCAATTAAGTGAGTTTCTGCTGTTTCTCTAGTGTTTGTAAAACTGATGAACATTCCAGACTTTTTATTTTGTTTATGATATGATTAATTCTTGTAGTTGGTCACTGACGGGCTTTAAGGGTCGTATTTTATCACTCGATCATTAGAATGATTTCAATTACCTGAATTCCATCAAAGATAAAAGAGAATGACATAAAACGGATAGTCTTTTTGTATAACAATAACACATCTCTGCAAGACAAAATGAACAATAGTCTAATTAGCTACAAAGTAATCTAAGAGGGAAGTCAAGAATTCCTTGGCCAAATTAATTTGAAGCTCCCATCAGTGATCAACAACTCATCATAAGACTAATGTTCTGTGAGCTGACATTTGAGTCAAACGGCTTACGAATTTCAACCTTCCAGCATTTTCTTCATGTTCAATCCAACAATTTGCTGATATTCATTTGTACAACTGTGTGGAGAGATATACATCTATTCAACATCTGTACATCGTGTGCTAGTCAGCCATTGCCAGATCCACTTGGGCTATAGGTACATGTAATTATATCAATTAAAGAGAGTAGCCGCATTTTGCTCAAGAGCACAACATAACCCATGCTATAGTCAGGCCTGACTAGGAGTCAATCATGATAACCAGAAAGTCACTGCGTGTGTCTCTTTCAAGGTTTTTGCACACATGACAGTGCTCCACCTTGAATTTAAAGTGGTGGGTGGACTTAAGGTTAGCCCGATGGACTCCAGATCATGCAGTCTGGGTTTTAGCCCTCAAGCCAGGGTCTTGGTACTGTCTTTTTGAGCAAGACACTCTACTTTCTGACATAGCCTCTCTCCACCAAGATGTATAAATAGGTTCTGGTAAACTGGATGATGGGGGTAACCCTGCAATGGACTAGCATCCCATCCAGGGGGGAGTAGAGATACTCCTAGTTGCTTAATATGTTATGGGAACTGGGATAAGCTCTAGCACCAATATATGGTATATTTGGTCCAATTAATGCAGACTTTGTTTTAAAGTTTCTATAAGATTACAAACCTATTGTCAGTAAAAAGCCTTCCAGTGGTTTCCTGAAGCCCAAAGAAGACAGCAAATACCACAAGTTGAACACACACTGTGAAATCAATACAAATTGATTATCTCCCTGTGAACATGTAGCAGTGAACTTTAACAAGCTAACTCTTACAAGATTAGTTTCCCATACGAAATGCTATTATTAGGAGTTACAAACAAAAACTTCAGTGTTAATCAACATTAAACCTTCTATGGGTGTATGCATGGCTAGGTATCGTCACTGTCTATGCTACAAGTGACTTCGAGAATACAGGTAAACTGAGTTACTGCTTAGAAAAAATACAGGTAAAACATCTGCTCTTAGGGTTAAAGCAACGGTATACATTTTTTGATCACTTATGGAGGGTTTATTTCCCCTTTTGGGACAAAAAAGCAAATAAAATAAGTATTTGACGTACAAGTGTAATTTCCATAATTTCCAGAGCAACCATCCATGACAGTTGCTCAAATCTTAACAACAAATTATTGCTTGGTGTGCATACATGCAGTGATGAAAGTTTGCTGATGTGGGCCAAGACTGAATAATTTGACATCACATTGCTGAGAAAAAAAAAACATGATTTAAACAGGAACATGTACAGTACAGATAGACATCATAATCCAGATCTGTAATTACCAACAAGTGAAAGGGCCACTTTAATTGTCCTTTTGGTTGCCGTGGCATTGCCGGCACCAAGGGCATTTCCAACACGAACGCCAGCAGCCACACTTACACCAACAGGAATCTAAAGAGTTTTAATGCACAGATTGGTAATGGTCTTGTTGGCGAAGTCAAGGTAGACAATTATTGTAAAATAACACAGTGGAACCGTGTAAACAATGACTGCAGCTTTCTAAACTGGTTGCTTGTACTGCAGAATGGGAATGTAAGCCTCTTCTATTCCCATTCATCATGTGACAAATGCTTTGCACTTACCTCCAGCGGTGCTCACCGTACCTTTTAGGGGTTAAAAATGCAGTTTTGGTACCCCTAAGGGTGTTCAGCCTCAAAAGGTCTACAGTGGGAGCTTTTGTGCTACCTTTTAAGGTATTGAACTCAGAAAAATATGACAAGAGATAATGGGTTTTTTAGAATCGGTACCGCTTAGGGGTGGAAAACATTTCAAGCCACGCCCACAAAACAGGATCTTGGTACCTTTTAGGAATTCTTTTCAAAATTTCCGACAAGCTCTCCTGTCCTTTTTTATATATAGGAACACCTCCCCCAAGTTACCTCACTCTCTATCAAGAACTGTACAACATCTTAAAGAAATCATTATAAGAATGAAGCAGCAAATGCTTAAAAGAGCACCAAAGTTAACGTAATGAAACTGTGTACATGTAGAATATTGACAGATATTCTGACAAATATCCTGAGAGGACTAGCTGTAAAAGTCTGCATACAAGCCAAGTGGCCCATCAGGCTGGAGGTTATTCCAGTTTCTGTAGCACGAAGCAACTAGGAGTACTTCTACTCCCCCCTAGATAGGATGCTAGTCCATCGCAGGGTTACCTCCTGCATTAAATTTGCCAGCACCCACTATAACTCTGGGTGGAGAGAGGCACTGTGAGAGTAAAGTGTCTTGCCCAAGAACACATTGTAATGTCCCCAGCCAGGCTTCGAATCCAGACCACTTGATCCAAAGATGGCTGTAGAGACCGCAAATTATGCCAAAGAATAAGACTCAGATGAAATAAGCGTTTCATTATAATTTATGTAAAGGAACATGATTATCAACAGCAACACACAGTGCTTTCTCTGATTTCCTCTTTCCTGGGGTGGCTGTAATACAGGCTAAGAAGAGTTTATCCTCACCATATAGACAAGTGCTGTCCACTGGAAAATGATACCATAGGTTGCTAACTGTACTTCACCAAAGGTCCCTTTCAAAAAGAGCACATCATTGATAAAATCATTGAACTAATCATGGCTGCTAAGAATTATCTATAGATTTTCAGCTTTTCAGAGAGAGAGAAACCGCGGGACTCTTACATCCAAGTTGTGACGGATCCTGCAGGCCCAGTGGTTTCTAAACGATCTTTTGAAGAGCTGGCTTTAAATAGCCTGTGAGTCAGCAGTGGTCATTAACAATATTTTCAACTGTTATTTGACCTGGTCTATTCAGGACAGCCTGTTGCAAGGGATCAAATGACAGTATAGAAGTGATTTAGAACTGTTATTATGATCCTCTTTGCCAATATTGTCTTCAAGCAACATTAATATATTGCAGAGTTGTTGGGAGAAACAACAAGCAAGTGTTTTCTATCATGGCATCAAGCAAATCTCCTTTTTGCTCATCTCCAATCCAATCACACATGTGCAGTGTATATAAGGTACAATAAGACCTGGCTGCTTACATCAAAACTCTTACAGCCCTAGCCTTAGTGGAACCTAATGTACATGGCAACAAAACAAGGCACACTTCATTTTGAGGGGGAAGTGTGAATTTGAGCAGCTCCTCTGGATTCATTTTTATTACTAATAAAAAAATAACTATAATTTTAAATAAAATACCAAATGCACTTCAACTATTCCCGT
Organism: Orbicella franksi; assembly: GCF_964199315.1. Lineage (NCBI taxonomy): Eukaryota > Metazoa > Cnidaria > Anthozoa > Scleractinia > Merulinidae > Orbicella > Orbicella franksi. The sequence continues at coordinate 12,436,399 of NC_138157.1, forward strand.
GGCCAACCAAATGTCCTAGTGAAGCTAGGGTTTAACTATACCTGTTAAAAAGGAGCCAGCTTCAAAACTCCACCAGTCAATACAGGTCATCACCAAACCTGGCACTGCAAGCTTAAGAAACTGTCCCCAATCTAACAGACTTTCAGTGGTCCATCCTGCAATATGCATTCAACACAAACTTGCACCTTAATGCCACATTAATTGGAATTCATCTTAGTTTATCAATCAATCAATATATCAATTACTCAATCACTCAATGCCTCAATTGATTACTCACTCTCTCACTCAAACAATCAATCAATTAATCAATCGATTAGTCAATCAAAAACTTTTATTAGAAAAGTTTTGTTAGGCAAGGGGAAATGCCCCTTGACTAATTGGGGAGAATCACATATTTAGATAACCTTTCATTGTACTTTCTTTTTGGTCTTATCGCCACTTTCTCTTTAGAATTTGTTTAAATAAAAAAAACTAATTACAGGCAAACCTCCTGTAAGCGACCACCAAAAATGTCAAGCGTAAGTGGTCGCTTATGGGAGGTGGTCGCTTACATTAGCATATGGTATATCTGCAGAGACTTTCCCATGTTTTAAAAATTTTATTCATGTGAAAAGTCCATTGCGAGAAAAAATCCGGTAGTGACGCTGTTGAGAAATTTCCATCTCTTGTACATGTAATACCCAGGAATGGCATGATTTTACAACACCTTATTATCCAATTTCCACTCTATAGTCTGTCAAGTGGTTGCTTATGAGAGGTTAAAAACAAAAGAAAATTTCAAACTTTTAGTTTCTAAAGTGGCTTACAAGAGGTTGTGGCTTACAAGAGGTTCCAAATATAGTGATTTGGTATTTTGGAAAACTATTTGCTGAGGAGAGTTGGTCGCTTATAAGAGGTGGTCACAACTGGAGATTCAACTGTATTCACAATTTCTTTTGTGTGACAATATGGCAACAGTAAAAAATATATTTGAAATTAAATTGTTCAAATCTGCTTTACAAAATATCATTAGAGAACCTCATTCTTTATATGGATCAAAAATAAATATGTAATGTAAATTAAAATAAAATGTCTACTAGATTAAAGACATGTTTGAAAGGCTAAGTTGTATAAACAAACAATTGGGCAAATACAATTAAAACCATGTTACATTTGGACCCCGCTAATTCAAACTTGGTAATTATTTCAAATTCCCTGTTATTTCAAACTCAAAACTGTATGCCATGGATTTCCCCTTCAGTCATTTACTGTTGATTATTTCAAACTCCTGCTATTTCGAAAAACTTTTTGTTTCCCTTGAGAGTTCAAAATAGCGGACTTCAACTGTATAATTACACATATCCTAACCATTTCTTATCACATGAACAAAAAAGTCATATAGATAATAAATTACTCCTTATAATGAACACACTTTCCACTTCCTGTTTATGACTAGCACTAAGCCCATGTTTACCTGGCCATGTTTTTTTATGCAGCTTGAAAGCCTTCACATAGGAAAACAGTAAAAAAAACATAGTGATCGAGGAAAGGCTCCAGCTGAGGGCTACTCCTCTGTAAAAAGAAAAAACCACTCATCAATCCTTCGGCTTAATGGATTAAAGGAGCCACATCACAGTTTGCGCATATTGAAAAGTTTAGCCTCAATTTTTCAAATTCATCGTTTGCAGTCAGTGCCATCTCCATCCTTAGCCATCCTTGTTCCTTTATGGTTCATCATTATCTCTTAATGGTGTTTTTCTATCTTATTAACCTGTTATTTTCAGGTTTCCTACCATTTATTCATAAAAGTAATTTTGTATGTGGCCAAAATAATTCAAAATACCATGACTGAGCTCCTTTAAATTCCCCAACAAAAACAACTAGTTACAAAAACTAAAGGGACTTTTCTCGATCCTTTTTGAGATCATCAATTTTTTTGACTGCTCAAACAATTACAATTAAACTTAAAGTACAGCTGGAAAACAGCAAATGGTGATAAGCTGAACTTAAATCTGCCAAAATTTGCTCGTCCTCTTCACTTTTTTCCCAACCTGTTGAGGCTTTTTGGCTCTTCAAAAAATTATGAAGAAGAATATTAGCCAATATTTTAATTTGTAATTTAGTTTGCAACTTTTTCATCGCAAAATGTAACCGGTCTAGATGCTGGCCTAGATGGGAAAATCTAGACCATGATCAAAATTGATTTCAGCCAACAATCAAATTTGTGAATTCAGTAGTTCCCAGTCCTTGTGAGACACAACCATATAATAATGGGTAATAATGAGGACCAGAAATACTAGTAAGTAATAACATTAAGAAGGAGCTTACCTAAAACCCAAATTAAAGACAAACATCATCAGAGCATTGGTGCTGATCTGAACACCACTTGAAATAACACCAACATAAAGGACTGGCTTAACAATGCCCTAGAAACAAATTACAGTCATTAATAAATAAAATGAGGTTAGGTATATTTGATTTCGAAAAAGTTCAGGTGATAATCACTTGGCAATGAATCCAGACACATTCTGGGTAAATAATGAGAAACAAATACAATGTGTGGTTCTAAAAAATATATACATACCCCAAGACAGAGTTTTTGGTTTGCACCTCCTGCCATCACCCAAGATTTTACATTCCAAGGGGGTCTCTAAATTGACCCCCTCCCTAGGAATTTCTATTTAACCCAGTAGTTTGAAGACTATATAATTATATAACTCTCCATTTTTAAACAATTAACCAACACTTTGTTATAATTTGTTATTACTGCTGACTTTTCCATTTGCTTATTTGCCCCATCCATTCAGTTAGAAATAGTTGTTAATCGATAAATTGTAACTACACGGTACGAAAATTTGCATTTCACCACTAGGCCTTGGAATTTCCAAGACTCTCCATGGCAGATTTGTCTACATACATGTATATTTTCTTGACAAACAGAGCAAAAACCATTTGAAGTTAAGTTCAGTTTAAGCTAACTATAGTTTGAATAACGGCAACAACAGAATCACAACAGTTTGACTTATTACAAAAAAAGAAAGGTATTCAGAATTGCACCTGAGTTTGAAGATAGCTTTGCAACAATACAAATAGAAAGTCACCCTGTGAAACAAAGACCTCTGTGTCAATTATAATTTTACATTTCAATATGTATATCTAATATTAATATACACACTGATAGAGCAGATGACATTCACCATTAAAGCCAAAATAGTGATTTAAAGGACTCATGCAAATTACAACAGTGGAACAATTTAAATTAATTTAGACGACTCAGTTTTCGAGCACATATGGATTTTAATACAAATCAGTTTTGTAGACCAACACAAGGTTGGCCCACTCATCAGTTAATCTCCATATACCGGTACACTGAAACATCAGTTACAGTCTACACTCTCAATATGAAAGCGTTACTGTTATGATGTTAATTAGTTTGGTTTCTATACTATCAGGTGTGATGCTTATGTAAGAGGTTCTGTAATCATCCCAGAGTGGAACTCTTAAAAAGATTCATGAAGCATGTGTTCAAAGTGTATTGAACAAGTTTAGTTAACAGATCAGTAACACTACAGTTTGTTATTGGTCAGCCGTTTTATACATGGAGTTTCTTTATTTGCGTTCAGACACAACAGTTTCCATAAACTGTTGAAGAACACCATTAAAATTATGTATGCACACACCTCGTCCATTAGCACATGTGCATGTGCTACACTGCCTGCATGATTTGTAAAACTGTACCTGTAAGAATGTACTTTCGTCTATGTCTGCATGTTGATATGACAGGGTTAAAAAAAATTTTGAAATCCAGTTGTCCAGTGGGCCAGTAAATTTCAGTTTTCGGTTGCCCAATATATGTATCACTTGCCCAATAGGTGCAAACTTTTCATGCCTTTAATCAACAATTATTTACTACATTGTAGGTACTGTCTATAATATTGAGTAATACACTATAACAAAGGATGAACATGAGCAAACTATGCTTGGATTTTAAATTAATCCAGGCTTTCAACTCATTGTTTTGCGCATCTTGCAGTCTCAAGTTTTTGATTGGAAATTATCACTAACAAGACTACTGACAGAGGCTAATTTCACTTGCCCACTGGAGCAAAATGTCCCTCCCCTGGGCAATTGGACCTGGGTTTTTTCCTGCCCTGTATGAGTTCATCTCGCTCTCTCAAGGTTACAATTGGCCACAATTTGAGGAAGATATTCAAAAAGAAATAATTCAGTCACTTAAACTAAGTTACAGCTGTATGTCAAATGTGAGGCAAATAATAGACAGACAGGCCATCCTAAAAAAAGCCGCCCAACTGCAACTAGATTTGCATTAAAATCCATAAGTGCTCAAAAACTGAATAGTCTAATCCACTATAATTTATTATTAATAATATGGTATGTTATACATTATATGGAAAAATGATGTTACATTCTATTAAAATCAATGGCACAACTTTGTAGAGCTGTTTTCAATTGAATGTCACAAAACCAAAACCAAAGTTAAATTACTCTCAACTATCCAATCACAAAGGACACGGAGAATCCAATGAACCAATCAAAAGGCAAAGTAAATACATGTACAGGAAGGTGATGTGAAGTGCAGGAAAACTTGACATGTAAACTAGTCACGAGTGGTTTTGGTTTTAATTCTGACTGGATGAAAAAGTGGTGCTATTTTTTAGCCAATCATATAGCATAGTACAGTTGAACCTCTCTACTACGGACACTGAAGGGACAGAGCCAAGTGTCCGTATTAGAGAGGTGTCCGTATTAGAGATGTCGCTATGATGACATCACTTTTAAGTCTCCACTGACAGTTTAGAGTGTTTTCATTTACACTGCATTGTATCTGCATTTGTAAATGTAAGTCTTGAAAACTAGCATTTTGACATGTTCTGGTATTGGTATTGCTGAATGATTAAGTGTCAATGTTTGTGTAACCGCCCACAGGAAATGGTACATACCGCAAATTATCGACACCTGGTCTCCGGAGTGTCTGTAATAAAGAGGTTAGATTTGTATGAATTTGCTCACTAGGGCTGAGATTTAGAGTCCATAGTCCGTTTTATAGACTGACGTTTTTTTTTAGAGGAATTGTATGAGAATTTTGTTGGTATGTAGGAAACTGTCTGTATTAGAAAGGTGTCCGTATGGAGAGGTTCAACTGTAATGCAAAGGAATCATGGTCGGTGGATTGACTGTGTTTGGAAATCGTGCTTTTAGGGGTTGTACTTTGAAAGAAAATCCTATCAACCTAATATACATTTCCTGAAAGATTGATAGTTATAGTACAAGAGAAACCAAGCATTAATAACTTAAAGGCAAGAGTATTCACCAAGTAACATGGATGATGCATTCTAGAGGCAGTTAGCAATAGATGTGCGTAAAGTTATTAACAAGATGGTTAAGTTATGGTCATTATACACGTTAAGAAAACTTCATGGAACTTACTATTGAAGATGGAAGGCACATTAGGACGAACTCTTGTGTCAAACTAAACGTAAAAAAAAATAATGAAGAAAAATAATAAATAAAAAAGGAGAACATATACGTTCAATAGTTTAATGTTTACACTACATTGCTTGGTTCAGAAAAATTCTGGAAACCATCTTCAGCACTTCAAAATCAGTTCTTGGTTAGCAACAACTTCAAATAAGACATGACCTTGACAAGCTCTATACCTGAGCCTGCGATATGATCATGTGATACTGATCAGCAGATACCTTGTTTTGACAGGTGTCAATTAACCATAACATGGATCTCCAATATCTAATATGTATGCTGCAAACCAAGGCTGCATGTCTCGGTCAACCAATTAGCTGGAGTATGGCCCCCACGTTGCACAACGTTGTCGTCCTAGGGCGTATGCTTGTTGATCATGAAAAAAGAGTTGCACAGTTTTCCATTTCTACGCATGCATGCATGTGGTTCTGTTCCTGTGGTTGCATTAATGGTGCTCCCCTTGGCGACCCTTCAGGCCTGCAAAGCTCCGGTAAGTCACTGACACAATGTACAACAAAATGTCAAGTGTTCACAATTCAAGTGTCCTCACTACAGTAACATCATTAGACAGTCTTTCGAGTGGTTTTCAATTGAGTGTCAAAAAACCCAGGACCAATGTAACCACCCTAGCCATATCACTCTGGATAAGGGGACCAGCAATCCAGTGATCTAATCAAAACTCAAACCAAATGACTATAGCCAACACAAAGCACAATTACAAGAAAAATTGCAAGAACAAGTTAAGGTTGGTTTGGGTTTTATTTGATTGGATGAAGAACTGGTGCAGGATTTTTAAACTAATCACAGAACTTGCATGGTAATGCAAACCAAAACAAATGCAAATTACTCTGACCCGTTACTCAAGTGAAAAAACTGCTCTGACTAGATCCCAGGGGGGTACTCGCAGTATACATGACGGAGGATCCGACTTATTTTTTGGGGGGTTCAAAATTTACACCCTCAGTATTTTTTTCGGGTTGTATATTTTTTGGGTTTACACATCTTTCAGAGAAATTCTTGTTGCAATCAGTGGATCACAAAATTATTCATTTGAACATTTTTTCAGCAACATACGATTTCCGGAAAAAATGCTGATCATAAATCAGTACTGAGGTATTTAAGTCTTGTATTTTTTTGGGTAGGAAATTTTGATGACAAGCATTTCAGGCTCATGTATTTTGTGGGTTCGTGATATGAAGCTCCGTCTGATTCCCCCATCATGTATACTACGAGTACCCCCTGGGGACTAGATACATATTTCTAATACTTACGATGCAACATTCTTTTTCTGATGTACCTTCAGCAACAGTAATTCAGAATTAATCCACAGAGTCCAGGTCAGAATGCATGTTATTCCAAAAATCCACAAGCCTCTCTGCAGTACAACACCAACCATATGCAAGTTCTTGGCTCCATATGCTTGAGAACTTAATGTTTCCAAGGCAGAACACAAGCCATAGAAAACAGATGGTCCAGACACATTGATAAAAGAAATAGCTAATGTTCCTGCTGCTAATTCAACTTCTCCCAAACGTCCCGCGAAAAACAAGCTGATCATGAACACCAGATGGTAGAAGAAGTGAGATAATACGGTCGGCCATGCTAGAGTAAACAAGCCTTTGATTTCGGCAACTATACTTCTTGACAACACTCCACCACGACAACCACATGTCCTTCCCTGCAGATATTGTTTGTCTTGTTGTCTAACATGAATGTTAAATTCATTGTTTGGTAATGCTCGATTTTCTGCATCATCAGCCATGTAGCAGCTTCTGTGATGTAAAAATATTATCTGCAAGGTATAGCATTAATTATTTTATTTAGTTAATTTGTATTCTGACTGACATACATGTAACCATTGAAAAACATTTTTATTCAAGAAAAATTTAATGCTTGTTTAAGAAATCAGTTTATTTCAAAATGGAATCAAACTTGGTTAACACTGCAGAACCAAATGAAGTACACATACAGTGCATGTATGCTCATGTGCAAAACACTTCAGAAATTTGCACCAAAAAGTACTCCCTGAATAAATAGAGGATAACACATGGTCATGCATAGATATGGAATATCTCTTCGAGTGTTCAACTCGATATCTCATGAGTGAGTGCACTGAACAAGTGACATGATTTCCATATCTACAAACAACCATGGATTATTTTGTTTATCATATAGAAATACTGATTATGACGTTTTTAATGATTTTACGAAGATTTCCGACCACTTTCCAAAAGATTTCTAAAGATTCCTCAAAAATTGTCTGAAGGCCACACATAAGCATTTCCGAATATTTTCCAAACATTTCCAAAGATTGCCAAAGATTTCTGAAGATTACCAAAGATTGCTAAGACTTTCAAGGAAGATTCGATCATACACCAGCAAATTTAATTATAGTGTTAGGGTCAAACATGAGATCAGTGAGGTCATTGATAGCTTCACTAGTGAGGATATGGAAAATACGCCACTCAAGTCCCAGATATAGTTTCGTATAAATCTCACGAGGGCTATATTTTCCAGTAAAACACTTGTGTCTATATAATAATGCAGCTTAATTAAGTTCAAAGTTTTCACTGAAACTCAGACCACTGTTCATAGTGTTCTTCTTAGTCTAAAAAAGAAAGAAAAACCCTGAGCAAATTATGGACCAGGGACTAGGAGGACTCAGGTTTAAAAACTAATATGGATATAATGTTTCTATGTGGAGGATTTTGTGAGGTATATTATGTATGATTATGATTACTATGATTATGCATGATTTTTACATTTTTTGGGATTAAAATATTTTTTCACATTTCTCTTCTGGCAGTGACAACCATGTAGGTAAAATGTGTACCATAAGATGGCTAGAAGGGTCAAGATCTAGTGCAAGGGATATCTTTAGGTCTACTTCTGGCACAAGGGTGGTTTGATAGTTTTATCCCATTAGACTCTGGGAAACGGGTTGTTTGAAAGCTGATAATGCTGACCCAGGATTAAAAGTTAACTGAAATACATGTATTAATTTTCTTTGAATAAAAATGTTTCTCACTGCTTATGCTTTGCGTGGTTTGAGATTCTTCAAATACAAAACTGAAGGACAAACAACATAAACAGAAAACCTCACCAAAAAGTTACTAAACCGAAATCAAAATTAACTGTAATCTTGGGTTAGCTAAATCAAGATTTGAACAACCCAGCCTGGACCTAGCAGTCAGGGTTCAAGCCCTGGCTGGGGTCATGTATGTTGCATTCTCAGCTACGCTAGATGTATTTTACTCCCACAGTACTTCCCTTCACCTCGGAGTATAATGGATACTATATAATTTTTTTTTTGGACCTAACACAATGCTGGGAGGTAACCTCGGAAGGACTAACATCTAAATTATACAGGGAAAGTCACAATACTACTAGTCTCTTTGAACACACTACAGAAAGTGAGAAAAGCTTTCTTGGCAGTTCTTATAACCACTTACGTCCCATTTATATGGTCTCAGTTATGCGAGACAACCTTCCCCCCAAGTTACCCTAGCCGAGGTAACTTTTCACGAAATTTCTTTGCAAAATTCAACCAACCATTTACAAGAGGATAGCGAACCTGTCTTGGGGGCTAAACAACTTGGGTGGGCAAGTTGTCTCGTCTCAGCAGGTAGGGTAACCCTGGCAAGCAGGAACACTCTTCTTCCTAATAAACACTTTGACTCCCCTAACTGAGACAAGTCTCAGCACAGTGAGTGTCATGAAATGTCTAGATTTAGGATTTAAAGCAGAAATTCACATCAAAAAAGTGAAAATTAACTCCACAAAACCCACTTTGATTGAATGACCAAGCAAAACTCAAAGAAAGAGGGATATTTGCACATTTGATTATTCAATAAGGGTTATGAATAATCATGCAGGGTCAACTTTGACTCAGACTACAGAGACAATGTTTTCACATAAAAACGCTCGATAAAGTTACCTCAAGGGGAGGGTTGTCTTGGGTACCCAAGACCACATAACTGGGGCCTGAAAACTCTTGAAGACTCAAAGGGATTTTTGCTGCTTCATTTGCACATCCCTGTAATTTCTTAACTTAAGTACCTCGTACCCTGCCCCTCCCCAGACTGCCTCCTCCTCCCCACCCCACTCCCAGCATGGGAATAACTGCAGTGTCTGTAGATTACTTTTGTGTCAATTTGAGAAAAATGAGATGTATTCCGTGTGGACTGAACAAAGGTTGCACACATGCAGCTACAGCACTCCTGGTCTGCAGTCCACTTGGTTCACATTCTTCTTTGGTGAGAGTTTGGTTTCCTAAACCTCTAGGGGCATCGTTTATACAGGGACAGACATTATGGACAGACGTTTTTGACATAAGCTTATTTATATAGACTATGAACACTCATATTCAAAACCACACAATGGATCTGGACATATTGATAGATTTATGCCCAGTATGTTTTTGTCATTGAAATTCGTGGAATTAAAAACAAACTCTGCTTGCAACGTGCGAAAAGTGGCCACCCAGAAAGCTTTACGTAAACGAACGTAAAGAAAAATCATAGCAATTAAAGCTAATGAAGCTTAATCTTTCAACATAAGCTTAACTGCTCGATGCAAAGGACCACACGATGATCAAGAAAGGCATCGTTGAAGTATAAAGCTGTTATTGTTGGAACCACTAGTAAACAGCAGATACTTACCCGGTATGACTTCTGTGTTTTCACACAACGAGAAGTTTGCCAAGATACTATTTAGCTATTTGCTGCGTAATGGGGCAGTTTCATTCTTTACTACTTTCTTCTTTCTTTTTTTCCTGCTGATGCCGCAGGAATTTGCCGCACGGGTTATACCATCAAGGGTAATCTTTTTCGTACACAGGTCCCCAGCGGCCAGATTGAAAGCGCCCTAAGGATTTTCCCTTAGCCTCAGAGCGAAATAAAAATTTTAAAAGCTAATCTATTAAATATAGATTAATTGATATTAATTGTTATTTAAAAACGAGCCTTGTGAACCCCATTGTTAACAGTTTATTGAATAGTAATAAGACTAAAGTTTTGGTAAGCTTAATAAAATTTATGTGGAGGGGATTCGGAGCCACCTTAAAATAAAATAAAAAATTAATAAGTTGGCTCTAAACCCGCCGGGCGCGTGGCTTGAGAAAAATTAAAGTGAAATCAAGTCATTTTTGCAACTGTTGACAGTGGTGATGTAGTTTTAGGATAATTCATTTTTTAAAATTGATTAATTTATCTTCTGATGCTCTCCTCCTCCACAAAAATACATATTGTAGATGACGACCTTTGCAGCACAGTATTGTGCTTTGTCACAAATGAACATGCTAACCTATTTTGCGTTTACGATCGCTATAACACTCGTTTAAGAGACCTGAGAGAAAAAACCGCCTGACAACAGTGTTAATGCCATCCTGTTTTAACTTTTGTTATGGTTCTGCCTAATATCACCATTACATACGGTGATTATCCAACTGCAGTAAATACCGTCCAAATAGCAGTACAAATATACAGCGATATTGTACAGTTATTTGTACAGTAGAAAACCTGTTTGCCCTACAGGTCGGTGCGCGCACGCAAAACTGTCACACTCTCCCTCTTTCATTGATAAATCTATTGACTACAGCAGTTGGATAAAAAACCTCTTATTAGATGTTTTGGTGTGTAGTATCGCTTTATATTTTTACTCGTTATTTGTATTTTGAATCGCCCTAAGGTCTCGTCAAAATACGGCACAAATCGTAAAAATATACAGCGATACTACAAAACAAAACATCTAATAAGATATATCAATACCATGATGGCTAAGCCAATGAAAACTCTTAAACTGCATTCTTCAATGAACAGTTTTTAATGAGTAAAATTACAGTAATTTTCAAGTACTACTCGAAAACTCATGATGCAAATGTAAAGGTTTTTATTGTGAAAAGATGTTAGAAATATATTTTTCATGAAGGGTCTTTGAAAAGATTTGAGGGTCTCGGGGAAACAAAACTCACTGTTTCCCTTGGGGCCAGTCATTAAGTGCTTATTGTCGAATGTAATTCAAAAAGGTAATTTAGCGTATGCTTTCTTAAATATTATCAGATATATTGTAAAATAACCTCTATATTTTACTACTGACATCATTCACTTACAATACTTTAAACAGAAAAACATTTTTGCTGATACATCTTTCTCATGCGCCCCTCCCCAGCACAACCTATAACAAGACTCCCACTACGGAAAAATTGGACCAGTCACTGAAAATGCATGTTTTAGATTCAAAGAATGAAAAGAGAGACTTGAAGGTAATGGCATGATAGGTAGATTGCGCAAAGACAAAGTGATATCATGAAGACGACTCGTGCATATCATCAAGAACACCATGGCACCGGCATTCTGGTTATAACCAAACAAAACGCCAAGAATGGCAGTGCGAAATCAACCGACTGCAGGATATTCCACGTGCTCTCGACTCCTCGTTTGGCCGTCGGGCATGTTGCCTTGAGCAAAATTTTCCTACTATCTGAAAACAGACAGTTCAGCTGCTTCAAAACGGGCACAAACTGTTACACTAATTTGTAATAATTCAAAGTCGGCGATTTCGTGGTTACTATGGTCACGTTAAAACTAAGTGTGTCGTTACCAACTGACGCCGTGTCGTGGGAAGACGGCAGAGGAACTAAAAGATGTATGACTACAGCAGCGCCTGATATCAACAAGGAAATAATTAAGGGAAGAATTCGTTTTCTTATCAGAGACTTCTTCTCTGATGATGTAAATCTGTTTCTGTCTCAGTTGAACATCACACATCGCTGTATTTGGTTCACTTCCTTGTGAGATGAATTCATGTTTTCCATTACAGTCACTCACTTCTCTTGACAGAAGAGCAGGTCTTGATAGAGTCACGTCAGCATCAAAGCGACTCAAAAATGGGAGAGACGAAGATTTGTAAATCCAGTTTGAAAGGATCAATTCAGAAAAAAGGTCACAGTAGAGAGCTTTTCGCATAATGCAAAACATACCTATACCTAGTTTTGTTAATTTAAGAACGAATAAGAAGAACTCGCTGTGCACGTACACGGTTTCTGAAGTTTATCAACTTCATACAAGAATCAGTTGTCCTTGAATTACATGAGCCCATAATTCATGACGCCTTCTCACTTTGGAAAACAGATTGAGCCCACACTTCATGATTGCTCATTGCGGTATGCAGGATAAGCCCTCAGTTTATGACCAATTCTGATACGGCAGGCCACCACAAAACTGTAGTTTGTCAAATGAGCAAGTCGTTGCAAGCTACATTTTTCTCATGTTTCCTTGCTCGCCATTTTTTGCGTTAGTGATTTGTCAATAACCAATAATACATACCCGAGTCTTTTTTGTGAATGTCTCCATTTAATAAATTTTCTGACGTTCGGTTCATCTCAGACTTAACGCCTGTTCTATGCTGTGACTGATTGAAAACAAATAATAAAACTAGTTAAATAAAAGAACATGAGGGTCAACAGCAAGAACACTATACAGAGCACTCCCAGGGGCCAGGTACAATTGGGCAAAAAAATGCGTTTGGCTTACAATAGTGAACAGAAGAAAAGACATCATTTATGAACACAGGTGTAATAAACCCCGAGGTAAAGAAGTGTCCACTCTCCCCACTCCCCTAAGTAATTTGTGCAACAAAAAAATTGCATTTGACAATGGCGACAAAATGACGCCGAAACGTTTGGTACTACCGTTTATATTTCTTTTAAAATGCTTTTATATATATAATTCTTTAATCATTCAGAAGCTGAATTTGAAAAAGGAGAAAAGGTAACAGTTTAGATCCACAGTATGGGATTCTTTTGGAAGCACAATAAATATGACGGAACAGAATACCAAAAGGAACTCTAAAGCTTGGTTTTCACCGTGACGTCATAAGCACAAGTACAACAGAAGTGAGGAGGCCCACAACACAAGAATAAGCAAATGCACAAGGTAGTGGGGACAAGCAAAAAACAGCATGAGCACAAGCAAAGCAGACCAGACATTTTTGCTCTTTTTGTGCTTATGCTTAATACATCAAGTGAGAAGGCGCTGCTAAAAGCAGCGTCCGCCATCTTGTTTTGTTGTATCGAGGAGGTATAGAACCAAACATAAGGTAATTATCCATTGTACGCATGCGCTTTTGCTCACGCTTGTGTTGTTGGCGTCCTCACACCGTTATGCATCATGCCGTGGAGCGGCGATTTAACAGCACGTGCGATCATCAGAAGCGGGGACAACAGCCGGGATTTAACACGAAGGGCTAAAGCAGTTACATTTATACGGATTGAATCATAATTCAAATTTTTTCGAAAAGAAGTAGATATATAGTTTTTCTGCAAGTTAAAATTTTCCAAATTAGTTTAGGTTAGAATATTCAGGAAAGTTAGAATATTTTTGACGGAGATAGATATTTTTACAGAAAGTTGCCTGCCTAATTGCTGTGGGTAACTCATATGTTTGAGTTCGCGGCAAATGACGATTGCAGAAGAAAACAATATAGTCGAACCTGAAGATTTTAGTGATAAAGTTTGACGTTTGTAACCTGTCCGAGAAGAAAGATGTCGATTTGAGTTGTTTCTTTATTTGGCTCCGGTGTTCGGATGCTCCCATTATAGGGGGCTTTTAACAGACTTCTTGGCCCTGGGGAAATAAGCCATCGTTTAACAATAGGTAAATGTTAAATTCCCCGGTATGTCCCGGGGGTCGGCAGGCCGGGATTTCAATTGACTGATGCATTATGCTTATGCTTATGCTTATATCGTTGTTTCTTTTTGTCAAAGTGAAAACCGGGCTTCAATGTGTTGAGGAGAAAAGAAGGCGAGAGGCGAAAACCTGCCAGAATCTCAAGGAAGAATTACTCCTGGAATGTCTTCGTCCTTTCGTTTCTCGTGTTCAGTGATGTTTTGTCCCGGTTTTCTAAGTGGTCTGTTATCTTCCCATAATTTCTTATCAATTCTTACATCACCACTGCATTTCGTGTTCCTCTCAGCGTTAACGTTCCGTCCCATCACATATTTATGGTATCCTCCCCCCGAAATAATAAGTGCTCGCTCTGGTACTCTTGAGCCATGTTATCACTTAAAAAAAGTGAACGGTAACAATTGCCTAATTATTGGAAGGTAAGGCACTTACTAGTTTGCACTGCTTCTCCCACTCTGTTCTCCACAGTAGAATCAAATATAAACAAGCCTACAACACAATCAAATAATGTCAAGACTACATTATATTACATGAATATCAAAATATATGCGGTAAACCTCCCAGAGACTTTTGTAAGACGTGATCAAACGTCAATTGGTAAACCAAATTGAAGGGAAATAATTATTATTGTTAAATTCTCTATGCATTTTCAATGCCTGTCTTAACGTTTGGATTGACACTTCAGGATTTGAGAAATTTAAGACATTAAGCGGCAGTGTTGGCGGACATTCAGTTTAAAAACTTTGTTGCGTAACTGGTCCGGGAGATGGGGAACAGGGAATGGATTCGGTATGTCTTGTCGATGGATTATTTTGGGATCTAAGATATTTTTTTGGGAGGGGTGGGGGGATGAAGTTGTAGTAACTGTTAACAAGTTCCCTTCACTGACTTGTCAAATACTCACTCACCTGTACAAAGACCGCGAAAAACAGACCAATAAGGAGGCCTTAAATAAAACAAGAAAACAACAACAAATTCAGGTAAGATGACATCCGCAAATTGTATTTGCAAAAGAACGTGCCTCAAAACTGGATATCTCGATGCCACATTAGAAAGATCAAACCGTCGCAGAGTGTTATCTAGAACTTCTACGTACAGTTAATATATGCATGTCGTGTACAGTTTAGAGGCAGACGTAAGAAAATTCAGCTCTGACGACAAAGAGAGTGTATCCACAGGAAATACTGATGAAGGAAAAGCACCAGCTCCACTTGTCTGAGCTTGTAACAACATAAGACTCATTTTTTGTACCTGAGACATCATGGAGAACTAAAAACATCAATTCTATGCCAAGAGAAAGCCCACAGCAGCAATAGGATATAAAATTGATCTACACTCCTACCGTCTGCCGGCCAGATCCTCGAACAACACCACAAGAGACATCCTTGAATGAAAATGAAAACTTTCAGACACGAAATACATTACTTAAAAAACTATTAAACAAGACTTATTCAAAGGACAAATGCACCTTTTTGATGATGTCACGCTTTTCAATTTTTCTCAGTTCCAAACAAAAACATAAGCCTCGCTGCTTGACTAATCATGCCGAATTTAGGCATGCCTCGGGCATGCATTTCTTTGTAAAAATTTGGGAAAGTTTAAGTTCAATATTTTTCATGAGTTTACAACGGATTCTTATGAGTTACTCGCATAAATTACTACATTCAGCGTGACAAACTGATCTATGAAGGTGGCTTTTTGCTTACATATATGAAAAATACCAAAACTTGTTGATACTGCATGACAACGTCAAAAACGTCTATTTTCCTGATCTATTCTTTTTTCCCTCCCCCCCGTTCGCGAAAAAAAAAGACGCCTGATCGCAGGTTATTGCAGAACTGACTGTGAAGGGTTGTACGTTTTCGCAGAAATCAAAAAAATACCTGAATTCCATCGAAGACAACGAAGGTTGACATCAACCAAATAGTCGTTTTATACAGAGACAGAACATCACTGCAAGACAAATAAAAGATCCATATTTTTGACTATTTTATACATAACAGGCTATGAAAAGAAACCTCTTCATTGCTGGCTTAAATTGCCACGTCACGTCAAATGACACTTTTTTTTTGCCATATCCAGTAAAGTTTTCTGTATATGTCAACTTTCACTTGGTCTAGAGATAAAATTAAAACCTGCGCTTCCATTTTCACTTACTTCTCTAAAATTAGATCAATTGAAATATTATCTTGTTTTATTATATGGCTAGCTCCGTGAGCGGGCAAGATGAATCAAATCCTGCGCTGTGATTGGCTACCCGAGCGGGCAAGATGGAACTATCTTGCCCGCTCGGGACTACCCGCCGTGTCCCACAAGAAAAATTTCCCCGAAAGCCATATAATAAATCCTTTATTGACCAAGCTTGTTCGGTCAGGATTGCTGGATAT
Source organism: Orbicella franksi (assembly GCF_964199315.1). NCBI lineage: Eukaryota > Metazoa > Cnidaria > Anthozoa > Scleractinia > Merulinidae > Orbicella > Orbicella franksi. The sequence continues at coordinate 12,452,948 of NC_138157.1, forward strand.
TGGCCTAGTTCTTTTTTTGCGAGTTTATGGACCTTGACTCCGTCTCGGTCCATAAACACGCAAAAAAAAGAACTTGGCCAATATCCAGCCATCTTGACCTCACACTTGGTCAATAACCCGTACATCTTTGGCTGACAGTGAATGTCTACGAATAATAATGAGCAGCATGTTTGCCCGGTGTAATTCTGCTGTCAGACTAAAGGTGATAACACCAACACATACCAACTTTGAGGCCATGAAAATGGAAGATGCGTTGAATTCTTGCATTTGACCGCTGTGAATGACGTTACTAGATCGTAGATGAGCCTGCACAGCAAGCGTTCCCGTACGAAGAGGTTTATTTGCATTCTGGCCGAGTGCAACCTGGAGCAAGAGCAGAAAAATAGACAAAGGAGGAGGTGCCCCGCCACCCTGCGCTTCAATTTTGTAAATCCGCCATGACAGTTACAAACCTGTTATCTGTGAAGAGCCTTCCAGTTGTTTCCTGAATGAAACAACGAAGAGGACAGCAAAAACCACAAGCTCTACACACACTGCGAAATTAAATATATTGATTCAATTGATTATCCAACTAGCAGTGCACTTTGACCAGCTACACTGTAGCTCTAGCACTTACTTTGCTTAGTAAATAGTTTGGAAATGGACAGGGTATTGATTTTGTATCCAGCAATATAAAAATTGGGTGCGTAAAATCAAACAACATTAGACCAATGGAAAACGTTATTTTAAACGAAATAACAGTCCCTGTTCAGAAAGAGTACTATAAAATTAGAGACTGTAGTTAATGTAAATAAACTTCTATAATTAACAATAACCGTAAGGGCCACTTTAACTATGTTTTTTTACTGCCTTGGCATTGCCGGTACCAAGAGCATTTTCAACACGAACGCTAGCAGCCACAATTATTCCAAGAGGAATCTATAGAGATTTAATGCAAATGTAGAATGTTAAACACAATGGCCAAGTCAAGGTCGACTTTTCAAATAATACAGTGGAACAGGCGTGTTTAAAACATGAAATGGTGAAATTAACGAAGAAACGGCACTATGGGTAAGAGTCAATGTGAGTGTCTGTAAGGGTTAACCCTTAAAATTATTGATTAAAGACAACCACTGTCACGTCAGTGATATTTAGCCTGACATGATATTTAGCCTAACTGTTAGGCAGGCTGACCAGAGCACTATTTAGGCTACGGGTGTCTGTAAGAGCTTGTAAGGATTAACCCTTACAATTACTGAACACTAACCACTGTCGCTGATATTTAGCCTAGCATGGGCGCTATTTAGACTCACCAGAGCACTATGTAGGCTACAGCTGTCTGTAAAATGAGGGTTAACCCTGACAATTACTGATGAAAGATAACCACTGTCGCGTCAGTGATATTTAGCATAACATGAGCATTATTTAGGCTGACCGGAGGCTTACTATTTACGCCACAGGTGTCTGTAAGGGCTGTTAACCCTTTCAATTACTGACGGCTAACCACTGTTTAGACAGTGACATTTAGCCTAACATGAGCACTATTCAGGCTGACCGGACGCTTACTATTTAGGCTAACCGTAGTGCTATGTCATTTCACCAGTTTGTGGTTTAAAAACGCCCCAGTGGAACCCTCACTTGACAACAACATTCTCGAACATTCTCGAAAAGTTTAACAAGGGTTCAGAGCAGTTTGCAGATCGTTCACACTCATAAAAAGCCATTTCACACAATTAATAACGTTCCAAATAGACATAAGCTCGAAAAATTTTTTCTAGCAAGTGAATTGCAGTGAATGACAAAAAAAGCGGAAGCTCGCTTTTATTTTGAAAAAAGCAACAGCTTCCTTATCTGTCAAGTGGCCCGCGATCAAAGCAAGACCAACAAACGAGAGCGTCCGGAAAAGCACAGAACTGAAAAGTGGCGTTTATTGCGTGTATGGCGTTTATAGCGTTTATGACGTTTCTGGTGTTTTTGGCGCTTTTGGTTGTCTTTTTTAGTTGAAAATCTATATAAATTGTCAAGTGGCCCGCGATCAACGCGAGACTCACAAGAGTTCCCGGAGAAAACACAGAACTAGAAAGTGGTGTTTATGGCGTTTATGGCTTGTATGGCGTTATTGGCGTTTTCGGCTGTCTTTTCTGGTTGAAAATATATATAAACCGTCAAGTGGTCCGCGATCTACGCCAAAAACGCGAGAGCTCTCAGAGAAAACACAGAACTAAAAAGTAGCGTTTATGGGGTTTTGAGCTGTCTTCGCGCGCTTCGACGTAATTTCGTAATAAATTAACAAAGAACGCGCGCGCCAAATTATCATGCTTTATGACGTCATTGTGTTCTGGCTGCCCACTTTATGTAAATGGCTGCCCCTGAAAAAGACGCCCAGCGTCTAGACCATTCTTGTGGAATGTATGGAGGTCGAGTGCAGACCGTCGGCCTACTAGGCCGCCTGACTTTTCTTCCTCTGTAAAATGGAAGCAAAACACCTTAAATCATAACTCGACAAACGTCAAGTCAGCCAATTTTTTTTAAATTCTTTCCTACACGCAGCATTTATGATTTAGAGCAATTGTCGACGCATTTTCATATATCATTTTAAACGCACAACGGCTGAAATCGGAAAGCAAGCACCAAGAGCATGATGTCCCGTAAATTGTATACAGCATCCGGGCTATCTGTGCTTTCACAGTGCCTCTCATCCCCTTCTCCCCTCTTCCCCACCCACGGCAAGGAGTATAAGTCGGTACAATTTAGTTTTTAACGGACTTGAAGTTGAAAGAGGTACACAGGGAGAGGCAGTGGGCTAACGGTTGGCTTCGAGGGACCAGTAACCTGTCTCAAATATAACTGAAGTAAATCGAAAGAGCTACAGCTTGTAAGCACTTTCCTGACATACAACAACCGTTTCTATGGGCACTGCTCTATCAAACATGAATTACCTACCTCTGAACGCGAGTCTCAATGGGGTTAACCGTCAACCATCAAAGGGCCAAAAATTAACCGTCAACTGTCAAAACGCAATATTTTTACCGTAAACCGTCAAATGAGCAAGCCAATATTAGCAGTCAAATGTCTCTGATATCCTTAATTAAGAATTAATTAAGTTGTGCTGTTTATAAATGATCGTTTTAATTTACCACAAAAATGCATTTATGTGCAAATCCTTTAACTTCTACTCACGGGTGCAAGTGATTGATACGTTCAACGGTAACAAAGGTGATGTAATTATATAAATGAGACACAGTTGAAGTTAACAACCTAATTTGTAGTGGACAAATTAAAGAACTAAAATTGTATCCTTTTAGGAAAAAAATTGAAGTCAAATTTGCGTTGTAATTTCGTGTTATAAACGTTATTCCGAAAAATAACCGTCCACCGTCAAATGACATAAAATATAACCATAAACCGTCAAAACGGCTTGTTGTTAACCGTCAAAAAAACCCCATCCCCCACCATTGAGACACTCCTTCACTGGTGAAAATATGGCGTCAGTTTTTCGTCAGTAAAAGACAACCATAAGTCGTCAGCGACATGTTAGCGCTGATCAGATTACGACACAGCGTACAATCTTGAAATGAAAGTACTTTTTACAATTAAATGGTTTTTAAGATCAAGATTTAGAGACACTCAGGACAACTATCTTCTGGAAACCATACTGTATATTTACAACTGTCATGTTCCTAGCGATAACAACTTTTACAACAATTTTCAGCAATTCCATGGAAATCAGTTTTGTAACAAAAAAACTGAAGCATTTAGACACTTGCGCGATATATAGTCAGCAACATACTGAATATAGTTAGCTACAAGACCTAATCATTGCATTAAAACCTAAAACCATTAAACTAAACCCATTATTGACCGTTTGTGTATGAGAGGGAGGCTCGTTCAGAATCACCAGTTTGGATCCGCCTAAAAATTCAAATTAGTCAAAGTGGTGTTGATTTTAAAAGCACCAGAGAGGGAACCAGCACCAGAAGCACCAATATCGTTACAACTCAAATCCATGTAAGTCAATATCGTTTACACTCAAATCCATATTAGTCAATACGGTATTGACCTTAATAGCATCAGAGAGGGAACCAGCACCAGAATCACCAATATTGTTCTCACTCAAATCCAAATTAGTCAAGGCAGTGTTGACTTACATAGCATCAGAGGGGAAACCAGCACCAGGATCACCAATCTAGTTCTTACTCAAAGCCAAAGTAGTCAATACGGTATTGACCTAAATTGTATTAGAGAGGGAAGCAGCACCATCTCGTTATCCCTCAAATCCAAATTAGTCAATACGCTATTGACTGTAATAGCATCAGAGAGGGAAGCAGCACCAGAAGCACCAATACTGTTCCTACTCAAATCCAAATTAGTCAATACGGTATTGACTTTAATAGCATCAGAGAGGGAAGCAGCACCAGAAGCACCAATATTGTTGCTACTCAAATCCAAATTAGTCAATACGGTATTGACTTTAATAGCATAAGAGAGGGAAGCAGCACCACAAGCACGAATCCAGTTCCAACTCAAATTCAAATTAGTCAATACGGTATTGACTTTAATAGCATCAGAGAGGGAAGCAGCACCAGAAGCACCAATATCGTTCCTCATCAAATCCAAATTAGTCAATACGGTATTGACTTTAATAGCATCAGAGAGGGAAGCAGCACCAGAAGCACCAATACTGTTCCTACTCAAATCCAAATTAGTCAATACGGTATTGACTTTAATAGCATCAGAGAGGGAAGCAGCACCAGAAGCACCAATATTGTTGCTACTCAAATCCAAATTAGTCAATACGGTATTGACTTTAATAGCGTCAGAGAGGGAAGCAGCACCACAAGCACGAATCCAGTTCCAACTCAAATTCAAATTAGTCAATACGGTATTGACTTTAATAGCATCAGAGAGGGAAGCAGCACCAGAAGCACCAATATCGTTCCTCATCAAATCCAAATTAGTCAATACGGTATTGACTTTAATAGCATCAGAGAGGGAAGCAGCACCATGAGCACCAATATTGTTCCGAAACAAATCCAAATTAGTCAATACGGTATTGACTTTAATAGCATCAGAGAGGGAAGCAGCACCAGAAGCACCAATACTGTTCCTACTCAAATCCAAATTAGTCAATACGGTATTGACTTTAATAGCATCAGAGAGGGAAGCAGCACCAGAAGCACCAAGAGTGTTCCTACTCAAATCCAAATTAGTCAATACGGTATTGACTTTAATAGCGTCAGAGAGGGAAGCAGCACCAGAAGCACCAATATTGTTGCTACTCAAATCCAAATTAGTCAATACGGTATTGACTTTAATAGCATCAGAGAGGGAAGCAGCACCAGAAGCACCAATTCTGTTCCTACTCAAATCCAAATTAGTCAATACGGTATTGACTTTAATAGCATCAGAGAGGGAAGCAGCACCAGAAGCACCAATTCTGTTCCTACTCAAATCCAAATTAGTCAATACGGTATTGACTTTAATAGCATCAGAGAGGGAACCAGCACCAGAGTCGTCTATATAGTAATTACTTACACCCACATGAGTCAAAGAGGTATTTACAGTAAGAGCCTCACAGAAATACTCAAAGTTCAACGATCCACCAAGTACTGTTTCACCATCGAACTCTAAAGCCGTAATGTCGAGGTGGGAACCAAAAGTATGCAACAACTGCGATTGAAGGTTTTTCTTATGGGTTGCGCACTCCTCTACACAGTCAAAGGCGAATTTCAGATTCCTGCTTATTTGACTTTCGCCGTTTATATGTGCGGCGATGCTTTTTACAAGACACACTGCGTATTCTTCGCATCGTGAGACAACAATTCCACTCATGAACAAAAACACTTGGTTCAGTTCATGTAAATATCTCTCATCAGTCACCACTGTGTCACAGTCAACTTCTCCGCTGAGAATCTTCGAAGCGAGATAGAAACCACTAAAGAATTCTTGAAAGCTCTTGTGCGTAAATCCGTAACGCACACAACGTCGTCTTCGACTACCTAGACTGACTTGGACTGATAAAAATCCAAACTTAGTTAAAAGACTTAAAACAGTCGAAGTACAATCAAATCTGCTTTCTTCAATATATAGCTGTCCTTCACACAGAGATTTGAACGCCATATGGCCCAGATCTATCAGCTCTTTCTCGTACACTTTAATCAGGTCGTCTTTGGTACTCGCCAATTGGTTCTTCTCTTCATATCTTCTCAAAACACAGAGTACAATTTCAATGTACAATTTAGTCCTGCTCGTCGGAAAAGAACCCTGGAAATCCTCGCAAAGAAGACAAAGTAAAGTGGTGTTTAAAGGATTTGCCATCAATTCACTAAGTCTCGAGATCCTGACCGGGGTGAAAGTTGGTTTAGGAGTTTGCGAGCCAAACGTCTGTTGTTTTTAAAATACTTAAAGATGAAACTTTCTGCATCTTCCGTAGTGAATCCCACAATTTCCCATAGGGTGTCACAGAACCGTCTAAATTTCATTCCAACTTCGTGTCTAGATGTGAAAACGATGCGACATTTAGAGAACTATTGGAATAAAAACGCTCTCTGGTTAAAAATATATTGAAAACATAAGCTTTCGGCTATCAGTCTATAGCCTTTCACGAATGAAAAATGTGGCGCGCAAGCGAAAATATATACGAATTGGGTGCGAAAAATTGAGAATAAAAACAAGCGTGAAAAAAGCTAGAAGATAAAAATGTAAATGAGGCCTGATTACAATAAAATCGAGTATTGCCTAGGCAACGGTTTTGAGTTGTTTTCCGCGTCGACGGTTTTTGCTGTGTGCCAAGATTCTAGTGTTTTCCGAACGCGGTAATTGCCTTTGTCAATGACACAAGCATTGTCGAAATCAATGGAGTGATTGTTTTGCCACGCATGGTTGGCAACATTAGAGCCATTTGAATAGTTCTTCAAGTTTCGTTGATGTTCCTTTTTTCGGGTTTGGAAGCATCTTCCGGTTTCTCCTATGTACTTCCAAGGGCAGTCTTTACATGGAATTTTGTGAACAACATTACATTGAAAATCTGAGGGTTGTCTGAACTTTGGTGACGGGAATTCTTGTTGAAGGGTTTTAAGTGGTTTGTTGACAACTCGGATATCATTTTTGGGGAGTAATCTTGTGAGGGGCTCGGTTAGGCCGCTGATGTAAGGGAGACATGCAAAACCCTGGTACATATTAAATGGATCAGCCCATTTGAAGAACATAGAAACCAGTTCTTCTGGTGGAGGAACTGTAGATGGGGGTGGCTTCTTATTGAGAATGTTAGAAATAACAGCCGGTGGGTAACCATTAGCTTCTAACGCGGCCCTAACATGATTGGTTTCACGTGTTTTTCCTTCAAAGCTGCTAGGGAGGTTGGATGCCCGGAACAAGAGGGTCGAGGCCGTGCTGATTTTGTGTTCTTTTGCATGATGGGAAGAGAAATCCAAATAACGGTCAGTATGGGTTGGCTTCCGTAGAGAAATGATGTCATCGGCTTTCATCGCTTCAATGCGCTTGAATTTTCAGAACCGGGCTCTTCCTAATTTGCATAATCCGTAATCAGCCCGTGGGCATTACGGGAGAATAATGTCCTACAATTCAGTGACAATTAACCAATCAGAGCGCGCGTTATATCGGCCACAAGCCAAAGCCATATAGTAACTTGTTTATTATATGGCTAACTCCGTGAGCGGGTAAGATGAATCAAATCCTGCGCTGTGATTGGCTACCCGAGCGGGCAAGATGGAACTATCTTGCCCGCTCGGGACTACCGGCCATGTCCCGCAAGAAAAATTTCCCCGAAAGCCATATAATAAATCCTTTATTGACCAAGCTTGTTCGGTCAAGATTGCTGGATATTGGCCTCGTTCTTTTTTTGCGAGTTTATGGACCTTGACTCCGTCTCGGTCCATAAACACGCAAAAAAAGAACTTGGCCAATATCCAGCCGTCTTGACCTCACACTTGGTCAATAACCCGTACATCTTTGGCTGACAGTGAATGTCTACGAATAATAATGAGCAGCATGTTTGCCCGGTGTAATTCTGCTGTCAGACTAAAGGTGATAACACCAACACATACCAACTTTGAGGCCATGAAAATGGAAGATGCGTTGAATTCTTGCATTTGACCGCTGCGAATGACGTTACTAGATCGTAGGTGAGCCTGCACAGCAAGCGTTCCCGTATGAAGAGGTTTATTTGCATTCTGGCCGAGTGCAACCTGGAGCAAGAGCAGAAAAATAGACAAAGGAGGAGGTGCCCCGCCACCCTGCGCTTCAATTTTGTAAATCCGCCATGACAGTTACAAACCTGTTATCTGTGAAGAGCCTTCCAGTTGTTTCCTGAATGAAACAACGAAGAAGACAGCAAAAAACCACAAGCTCCACACACACTGCAAAATCAAATATATTGCAGTGATTCAATTGATTATCCAACTAGCAGTGCACTTTGACCAGCTACACTGTAACTCTAGCACTTACTTTGCTTAGTAAATAGTTTGCTAAATAAACTCTACTGAAATGGACAGGATATTAATTTTGTATCCAGCAATATAAAAATTGGGTGCGGTAAATCAAACAAATCAAACGTTATTGTAAACGAAATAACATTCCTTGTTCAGAAAGAGTGCTATAAAATTAGAGACTGTAGTTAATGTAAATAAACTTCTATAATTAACAATAACCGTAAGGGCCACTTTAACTGTGTTTTTTACTGCCTTGGGATTGCCGGTATCAAGAGCATTTTCAACACGAACGCTAGCAGCCACAATTATTCCAAGAGGAATCTATGGAGATTTAGTGCAAATGCAGAATGTTAAACACAATGGCCAAGTCAAGGTCAACTTTTCAAATAATACAGTGGAACAGGCGTGTTTAAAACATGAAATGGCGAAACGAAGAAACGGCACTATGGGTAAGAGTCAATGTGAGTGTCTGTAAGGGTTAACCCTTAAAATTATTGATTAAAGACAACCACTGTCACGTCAGTGATATTTAGCCTAACTATTAGGCAGGCTGACCAGAGCACTATTTAGGCTACGGGTGTCTGTAAGAGCTTGTAAGGGTTAACCCTTACAATTACTGAACACTAACCACTGTCGCTGATATTTAGCCTAGCATGGGCGCTATTTAGACTCACCAGAGCACTATGTAGGCTACAGCTGTCTGTAAAATGAGGGTTAACCCTGACAATTACTGATGAAAGATAACCACTGTCGCGTCAGTGATATTTAGCATAACATGAGCATTATTTAGGCTGACCGGAGGCTTACTATTTACGCCACAGGTGTCTGTAAGGGCTGTTAACCCTTTCAATTACTGACGGCTAACCACTGTTTAGACAGTGACATTTAGCCTAACATGAGCACTATTCAGGCTGACCGGACGCTTACTATTTAGGCTAACCGTAGTGCTATGTCATTTCACCAGTTTGTGGTTTAAAAACGCCCCAGTGGAACCCTCACTTGACAACAACATTCTCGAACATTCTCGAAAAGTTTAACAAGGGTTCAGAGCGGTTTGCAGATCGTTCACACTCATAAAAAGCCATTTCACACAATTAATAACGTTCCAAATAGACATAAGCTCGAAAAAATTTTTCTAGCAAGTGAATTGCAATGAATGACAAAAAACGGAAGCTCGCTTTTATTTTGAAAAAAAACAATAACTTCCTTATCTGTCAAGTGGCCCGCGATCAAAGCAAGACCAACAAACGAGAGCGTCCGGAAAAGCACAGAACTAAAAAGTGGTGTTTATTGCGTGTATGGCGTTTATAGCGTTTATGACGTTTCTGGTGTTTTTGGCGCTTTTGGTTGTCTTTTTCAGTTGAAAATCTATATAAATTGTCAAGTGGCCCGCGATCAACGCGAGATTCACGAGAGCTCCCGGAGAAAACACAGAACTAGAAAGTGGTGTTTATGGCGTTTATGGCTTGTATGGCGTTATTGGCATTTTCGGCTGTCTTTTCTGGTTGAAAATATATATAAACCGTCAAGTGGTCCGCGATCCACGCCAGACCCGCGAGAGCTCTCGGAGAAAACACAGAACTAAAAAGTAGCGTTTATGGGGTTTTGAGCTGTCTTCGCGCGCTTCGACGTAATTTCGTAATAAATTAACAAAGAACGCGCGCGCCAAATTATCATGCTTTATGACGTCATTGTGTTCTGGCTGCCCACTTTATGTAAATGGCTGCCCCTGAAAAAGACGCCCAGCATCTCTTCTACGCTACTCTTGTGCTTATCTAAAAAGAGGGAACCATGCTTTGAAGATCAAGACAAAGCAGATATAGAATCCTAGAGCTGGAAAACGAGCGTTTCTTGGGCGGTGAAAATAAACCTTGGGACCTTCGTAGAAGCAAATAGAAAGAATAGTTAATGGACGGTTTCCGTGAGGAAATTTTTGCGAGATTAGACCAGTCTTGTGGAATGTATGGAGGTCGAGTGCAGACCGTCGGCCTACTAGGCCGCCTGACTTTTCTTCCTCTGTAAAATGGAAGCAAAACACCTTAAATCATAACTCGACAAACGTCAAGTCAGCCAATTTTTTTTAAATTCTTTCCTACACGCAGCATTTATGATTTAGAGCAATTGTCGACGCATTTTCATACATCATTTTAAACGCACAACGGCTGAAATCGGAAAGCAAGCACCAAGAGCATGATGTCCCGTAAATTGTATACAGCATCCGGGCTATCTGTGCTTTCACAGTGCCTCTCATCCCCTTCTCCCCTCTTCCCCACCCACGGCAAGGAGTATAAGTCGGTACAATTTAGTTTTTAACGGACTTGAAGTTGAAAGAGGTGCACAGGGAGAGGCAGTGGGCTAACGGTTGGCTTCGAGGGACCAGTAACCTGTCTCAAATATAATTGAAGTAAATCGAAAGAGGTACAGCTTGTAAGCACTTTCCTGACATACAACAACCGTTTCTATGGGCACTGCTATATCAAATATGAATTACCTACCTCTGAACGCGAGTCTCAATGGGGTTAACCGTCAACCATCAAAGGGCCAAAAACACATAGTTGAAGCCAACAACCTAATTTGTAGTGCACAAATTAAAGAACTAAAATTGTGTCCTTTTACGAAAAATTTAAGTCAAATTTGCGCTGTAATTTCGTGTTATAAACGTCATTCCGAAAAATTAACCGTCCACCTTCAAATGATCTAAAATATAACCATAAACCGTCAAAACGGCTTGTTTTTAACCGTCAAAGGAACCCTATCCCCCACCATGAGACCCTCCTGTAATGGTGAAAATAGGGCCTCAGTTTTTCGTCAGTACAAGACTACCATAAGTCGACGGCGACATGTTAGCGCTGATCAGATTACGACACAGGATACAATCTTGAAGTTAAAGTACTTTTTACATTTAAATGGTTTTCAAGATCAAGAGACACTCACGCAAACTCTCTTCTGGAAGCCATACTGTATATTTGCAACTGTCATGTTCCTAGCGATAACAACTTTTACAACAATTTACAGCAATTCCACAGAAATCAGTTTTGTAACAAAAAACTGAAGCATTTACACACTTAACTTGCACGCTATACGTAGTCAGCAAGATACTGGGTTAGGTTGGCTACAAGCCCTAACCAGTACATTAAAACCTAAAGCCATTAAACTGAATGCACTATTAACCTTTTGTGCACGAGAGGATGGCACGTCCAGAAAAACCAGATCACCAAAACCAGATCACCAAACCAGATCACCAAACCAGATGACCAAAATTCAAATTATTCAATACGGTATTGATTTTAATAGCATCAGATCGAATGGGAAGCCGCACCAGAAGCACCAATGTCGTTGTAACTCAAATCCAAATCAGTGAATACGTTATATACTTTAATAGCATCAGAGAGGAAAGAAGCACCAGAATTACAAATTGTAACTCAAATCCAAAGTCAATCCAAATCAAAAGTTGACTCTTATAGCATCAGAGAGGGAACCAGCACAAGAATCACCAATATTGTTCCACCGCAAATCCAAATGAGTCAATGCGGTATTGACTTTAATAGCATCAGAGAGGAAACCAGCACCAGAATCACAAATCCCGTTCCAACGCAAATATAAATTAGTCAATACGGTATTGACTTTAATAGCATCAGAGAGGAAACCAGCACCAGAATCACCAATATTGTTCCCACTCAAATCCAAATTAGTCAATACGGTATTGACTTTAATAACATCAGAGAGGAAACCAGCACCAGAAGCACCAATATTGTTCATACTCAAATCCAAATGAGTCAATGCGGTATTGACTTTAATAGCATGAGAGAGGAAACCAGCACCAGTATCACCAATCCTGTTCTCACCCAAATCTAAATTAGTCAATACGGTATTCACTTTAATAGCATCAGAGAGGAAACCAGCACCAGGAGCACCAATCCCGTTATACCTCAAATCCAAAGTAGTCAATACGGTATTGACTTTAATAGCATCAGAAAGGAAACCAGCACCGGCATCACCAATCCTGTTCCCACTCAAATCCAAATTAGTCAATACGGTATTGACTTTAATAGCATGAGAGAGGAAACCAGCACCAGAATCACCAATCTCGTTCCTACTTAAATCCAAATTAGTCAACACGGTATTGACTTCAATAGCATGAGAGAGGAAAACAGCACCAGGAGCACCAATCTCGTTCTTACTTAAATCCAAATTAGTCAACACGGTATTGACTTTAATAGCATCAGAGAGGGAAGCAGCACCAGAAGCACCAATCTCGTTATTACTCAAACCCAAAGTAGTTAATACGGTATTGACTTTAATAGCATGAGAGAGGAAACCAGCACCAGCGGGATCAATATTGTTCCCACTCAAATCCAAATTAGTCAATACGGTATTGACTTTAATAGCATCAGAGAGGAAACCAGCACCAGGAACATCAATTTTGTTCCACCTCAAATCCAAATTAGTCAATACAGTATTGACTTTAATAGCATCAGAGAGGAAACCAGCACCAGTATCACCAATATTGTTCGCACTCAAATCCAAATTAGTCAATACAGTATTGACTTTAATAGCATCAGAGAGGGAACCAGCACCAGAATCACCAATCTCGTTACTGCTCAAATCCAAATTAGTCAATACAGTATTGACTTTAATAGCATCAGAGAGGGAACCAGCACCAGAATCACCAATCTCGTTACTGCTCAAATCCAAATTAGTCGAAGTGGTATTTACAGTAAGAGCTTCACAGAGATACTCAAAATTCCGCAACTTATTACCGCGTAAGTCTAAAGCCGTAATGTCAAGGTGGTAACCAAAAGTATGCAACAATTGCGACAGAAGGTTTTTCTTATGGGTTGCGCACTCCTCTATACAGTCAAACGCGAATTCCAGATTCTTAATTAATTCACGTTTGCTTTTTATGTGTGCGGCGATAGTTTTTACAAGACACACTGCGGTTTCTTTGCATCGTGAGACAACAATTCCACTCATGAACAAAAAGACTTGTTTCAGTTCATCTAAGTATCTCTCATCAGTCACTACTGTTTCACAGTCAACTTCTCCGCTGTGAAGCTTTGAAGCGAGATAGAAACCACTAAAGAATTCTTGAAAGCTCTTGTGCATAAATCCGTAACGCACACAACGTCGTCTTCGACTACCTAGACTGACTTGGACTGATAAAAATCCAAACTTAGTTAACAGACTTAAAACAGTCGAACTGCAATCAAATTTGCTTTCATCAATATATAGCTCTCCTTCACACAGAGATTTGAACGCCATATGCCCCAGATGTATCAGCTCTTTCTCGTAAACTTTAATCAGGTCTTCGTTCGTACTTGCCAATTGGTTCTTCTCTTCATATCTTCTCAAAACACAGAGTACCATTTCAATGTACAATTGAGTCCTGCTCGTCGGAAAAGAACCCTGGAAATCCTCGCAAAGAAGACAAAGTAAAGTGGTGTTTAAAGGATTTGCCATCAATTCACGTAAATCTCTAGATCCTGACCAGGGTGAAAGTTGTTTTAGGAGTTTGTGAGCCAAAGGTCTGTTGTTTTTAAAATACTTGAAGATGAAGCTTTCTGCATCTTCCGTAGTGAATCCCACAATTTCCCACAGGATATCACAGAACCGCCTAAATTTCATTCCAACTTCATGTCTAGAAGTGAAAACGATGCGACATTTAGAGAATTCTCTACCTTCAGCAACTTTTAAGTACATGGCCAGTTTACTAGGATCATCTACTTCATCTAAACCATCAAGTACTAACAAAACTTTGGACTGATTTTCACGGATGAATTTGAAAAAGTTTTCTTTGGATTCCTCGTTAATATCTTCGGGGAGAATTTGTTCTTCGATAGCCTCCCAGATGTTAGTCTCCATATCACGGCATCTAAGCAGTAGCAGCAATTGGATTTCTGGAAAAGACGCGTCCCATTCTTCCCGTCTATTTGCCCAGTCATACGCCAGCTTTTGACAGTAAGTTGTCTTTCCCATACCAGGATCTCCTTCAATCAAAACAGTCCGTGGCTTCTTACTTCCTTCATGCGTCTTGAAGATAGCTGTCATGTTGGTGATTTCTTCAGCCAGTGTTCCTCTTGTTTTTTCTTTGTTCAAAAGCCTGAGCCTGGTGAAAATTTCATCCAGATGAAAGCTGAAATCTTCACACCATGGTACTGGCAGCACACTTCCTTCACGGGTTTTGTAGAGCTGGCGGATCCTTTCTATCTCATGCGCTGGATAAGACATGCCTAGAAAAGGAGAAAATGACAATAAATTAGATTAGAAAATACGCTTTTTATTTTAACCAAGCTTGGAAATATAAATTACTTCGGTTTAATATGAGAGGCAAAAATTACAATTTGCAATTATGTTTACCATGCATAAGATATCAGGAATATTTATGATGTCGAGTTGCTTGAACCCTTTTTTGGAACTTGATAAATAAAAGTTTTCGAATTTTATAGGATCATTGTCTTATCGGAATGTTCAGACACTGCGTTTTAACAGCGTGAAAGACCGTGTTCGCTTTCAGCATCACTAAAAAGCTACAGTAAGCGTAACAAACTTTCCTGTTACAATGTAAATTTAAAAGGTATATATCTGAAATTTTCAAAGTCGAGGGAGCCAGAGTAAAAAAGTCCGAATATGCCGTTATTAATACTAAGTCAAAAGAGAATACTATTCTCTTCTTTCAAAACAGTTGCAAATAAGTTGGTACTGATCAAATTGTGTTTAGTCTTGGAAAAATCAAGTTAAACTAAGGCAAAACATTTTAAGCCTTTGACTTCGGTGATTTATTTTACCTCGAAACGGAAATTGGACGCCGCACATAGCTTTATGTAACTGTCCTCCCCAGGGGGATGGAATTGGGCGCTGTTATCTCGAGTAATTGAAGCTCAACACAAAAAAGTCTCTCCTGAACGAGGCAATCATTTCAATGTTTTTTTTTGGGACGTGCGCACATAGGGAAATTTGTTAAAGTTTTCTTTCAGTTCTGCATGTTCTTTTTGGCTTATTCTCTTTAGCCGTTTTGCTGATATGTACCTTTTTTCTGCTCGTCGGAAAAGTGTCCGTTCTCACAAAGTGATTATTTTACGGAATGGCGTCTAGGATTAGAAAGGCTCCATTTGTCTCCGATTTTCAGGGGATAAATTCCAAGGTTGGCTGCCTGTATGTCTTTGTTTTTTTTGTTGCACTTTCAAATATTCAATAAAAAGGCATTTATGGAATAAGAAGAAGTTGCACTGTATCAGCAAAACGGAATACTGACAAGAGGCGGTACTGACATGATTATTCCATGTCTAAGTATTGTTACAACTCAGAACTCACCCTCATCTCCAGAAGATTCCGTCGCACTATCCAGCTCATTCATTTTGTCCTTGATGCGGTCCTCGATCTTTTTCCACTGCATCAGGAGCTCCTTGTAATGTTCCTCGCTGATAGGGTCCGTTTTCTGATGCATGATTTTGTCCATGGCATCACCATATCGAGCTCCTCCTAATCTCACCACCGTTTCCCGGATGTCTTCGCAGTAGTTAACAAATACTGCATCACTAACACGGGATTTGTCTGCATGGCCAAGCAAAGTATTCATAAAATACCTCACACGGGCTATGTCAGCCTCGTAACTGGCGTCTTCTGCATGAGGAGGTGCGTCCCAGCCAGCAGTTGGCGGAGTCAACTCACAAACTGTCCTCAACAGAACCATAAGAAGTGTAGGGTCGAAGTGTTCGGATGACACCGAGGAAGCACGATCAGGATACAGTTGACCCCATTGCTTTGAAGTGAGGATTCTTTGCTCTCGAAGTAACCGCAGTGTCTGATGATTTTGATAGTCTTTCAAATGTTTCCGAAGATTTTGTGGTGGAATGATTCTGTCAAATGTTTCTCTCAGGACTCCTGAACCCACAGTGACCAGAATCTGACACAGCTGAGCATAATTGGATTTCTCTGTCGTGAAGGTTAATTTGGGAGTAGTGCCTACAACAGTTCACATAAAAACACTTTATCAGTCACCTCTTACAATCTACTTCCCTAGGATGTTGTTTATGTTTTGTTATCATGGTCCTAAAAGCCAGGCAATTTCGGGCTCAACAATACAATCAAAACTGTATATAACGGTCCTGTATTAAGCCAGCCACCCTTTATTAAGCGGCCAGTTTTCAAATTCCCGATTTTTCGCTCATACAAACACTCTATTTGTTACCTGTATTAGGCGGCCACCTCTATTAAGCGGCCGCGGCTACCCTGTGGTAGTCCTATGTTTGTCTTTCTTTGTTATTTTTACCTGTATTAAGCGGCCACCCTTGACCGGAAACTAAGCCACATGTCAGTTTATGCGGTATTTTATTGTTTAAAATGCGATCCATCCCCACTATAAAGAAATAGCATTTACAAAGCTACTGTAGCTGATAATCGGCCGTTTAGTATCGTTAACGCTTTCCAGATGTCCGCAATGTGCTGAAGAACAGTACCATATCGTTAGACCACGCCCAGTGAGTATTTTTAGTGATCCCGTATTAAGCGGCCAGTTCCTCAAGTTCCGAGGGTGGCCGTTATATACAGGTTCGACTGTTATTGAGAGTCATTCGTTAATTACGTTAAAATAAAGAGTACATGCTTTTTATGTTGGTTTTACTCGCTCATCAAATCCTTACAACTTACCTTGTCTGGGTCGAAGGCTGACATAGTGTTTCTCATGGATATGTCCCAAAACAAGCGGGCTGGTGTTGTCAACAGCACGATCTGGATTGATGATTATATCACAGTCGAGACTGCTAATTACACGAATAGGAATTTTGTAGCAGTTTGCTGCGGCACGGAGAACCAAGTGATCGCCCCATGTGCCATCTTTTTCCATGCTTCTCAAGTAATCAGCCCAAGATGGGTATCCGTGGAGAAAGTTGAACAGATCTGTTCCATCGCTCTTTGAGAGAGAAAGAAACTTTTAATTCAATTGAATAAGCTTAAGTAGCTGACACAACATGTCCATCGTCCTGGACATAATTAACACAAGGAAATGGTTAGGAAACCCGGCAATGTTCTTTGTTGTATGTTTTTGTTTGCTCTCTTGCATGTTGACCTTGCATAAAACCTAGCAAAATACAAAAGGTGGATACATGTGTGCTCATACAACAAACAAAAAAGAAGCATTGTGATTATGTAATTCATGCATAACCTATGAGCATAAAACAAACAATGTGCAGGGTCACGGACCTTCCAACATAAATCTTAGCCTGATTGTTTGCTTCTTTGATGTTTATCGGCCTTCCTGACCATTTCCGTTTATTAACTATGTTTTTGCTTATACCAAAATAAACGTTAGTTTTTCAAGTTGTTAACAATAATTCACCTTTTTACACTGAGTGGTTAGTCAAAGCCTAACTCGGTTATTGATAGATTTTATGAAATTAAGTTGACAGATAGTTTTCTTAATAAGGTGACATCCCTCGATTGAGCCAAGGACACAAAGTTCCTACTAATACCAAAGCATCTACTGGTTATTTGGCCCATGTACTTGAGGAAAGACTATGGAACTTAAATTTCATCATCAGTTACTCGAAGAGATTTCAGAGCCCAGTTTTCCCAGTCTTGTACAAAGCACACCTTCATTCACATCAGAAGCCACCTGTGGACCATTGACTTACCAGTTTGGGGGAGTTCCTGAGACATTCCACTAACTTTTTCCGCAGTTCTGTTTCCGAAATTTGCATTCCTTTCACGCTTTGAAGTTGCTCTGACAGCGCATAGAACATACAGTTTCCCGATCCTGGGTTGTCACAAATGCTGAATCCCTTGTCTGAAGCAATCTTTTCTAGATCGTCTGACAGGCCAATTTTCTTGTGGAACTTATTTGGATCGCACTTCATTTGTTGCAGATCATGAATAATGTTCATAGCTGCAAGCAAACAAAATTCCTTCAGTTATAACTAATTCTAATTGGGTAGCTAAGCAATCGATCATGCATTTCTCTAGTTTACATAATTCTTATTTCTACACCCATGCTCAAAAATCACACTTAAAATAAGAATCGGAAATTATACGAAACTGCAACAAAATTTAGATGACCACATGACTGTTCAAGCTTAAAGCCATAATTGATGGGATATTGATGTACTCTTCACCTTTTCCTTTTCTGACCAGAGCTTTTAATTTTTCACAAATGTATCATGAGGGTAGGGCACAAATGTACTAAAAATTACAATTGTAATAACTGTACGACGACCACAAACGTAATCAGGTAATAAGAGACAGGCACAAAATTATTACACTGGTGACATGAATGGTCTTTGCAGGAACAAATAAATAACAAAGTTTGAAAACTTAGCGATGCTCATTACATGTATTCCTTCTTTTGCTCACGAATTGTTCTTGGCTAATTTTCATCATTTAATGACTATCAGGAAGTAAACTTGATATAAGAGGCTAAGTTAAGCAGAATATGAATTTGATTTTTTAGTGTTCAGAGCCGCAGGTACCTGTCTGCTCTGCAGTCATCGTCTGAGTAACCTGGGTAGCAGATGAAACAGACAATCCCTCTTCTCCCCGAGTTGACTTCTCACAATCTGCAGAACAAGAGAAAATATGCACAGTTATCCTATATTGTTTATTCACGTAGAACAGAAAGTATCCATAAATCCAACGACAATTTGTACTACCTTGTATAAACGTTTCTGCGGTCAGGATAATTTTTATCAGTCACCTCTTACAATATACTTCCCTAGGATACTGTTTTATTTTTTGTTATCATGGTCCTAAAAGCCAGGCAATTTTGAATTTCGGGGTCAACAATACAATCAAACCTGCATATAACGCGCCTGTATTACGCGGCCACCCACTATTAAGCGGCCAGTTTTCAAATTCTCGATTTTTCTCTCATACAAACGCTGTATTTGTTACCTGTATTAGGAGGTCACCTGTATCAAGCGACCGCGGCTACCCTGTAGCAGTCCTATGTTTGTCTTTCTTTGTTATTTTTACCTGTATTAAGCGGCCACCCTTGACCGGAAACTAAGCCACATGTCAGTTTATGCGGTATTTTATTGCGTTTAAAATGCGATCCATCCTCACTATAAAGAAATAGCATTTACAAAGCTACTGTGAGCTGATAATCGGCCGTTTAGTATCGTTAACGCTTTCCAGATG
Source organism: Orbicella franksi (assembly GCF_964199315.1). NCBI lineage: Eukaryota > Metazoa > Cnidaria > Anthozoa > Scleractinia > Merulinidae > Orbicella > Orbicella franksi. The sequence goes on from NC_138157.1 coordinate 12,472,504, forward strand.
TCCGCAATGTGCTGAAGAACAGTACCATATCGTTAGACCACGCCCAGTGAGTATTTTTAGTGATCCCGTATTAAGCCGCCAGTGCAAGTCCCGAGGGTGGCCATTATATACAGGTTCGACTGTTATTGAGACTCATTCGTTAATTACGTTAAAATCAAGAGCACATGCTTTATATATTGGTTTCACTCGCTCATCAAATCCTTACAACTTACCTTGTCTGGGTCGAAGGCTGACATAGTGTTTCTCATGGATATGTCCCAAAACAAGCGAGCTGGTGTTGTCAACAGCACGATCTGGATTGATGATTATATCACAGTCGAGACTGCTGATTACACGAATAGGAGATTTGTAGCAGTTTGCTGCGGCACGGAGAACCAAGTGATCGCCCCATGTGCCATCTTTTTCCATGTTTCTCAAGTAATCAGCCCAAGATGGGTATCCATGGACAAAGTTGAACAAATCTGTTCCATCGGTCTTTGAGAGAGAAAAAAACTTTTAAGTTAATTGAATAAGCTTAAAGTAGCTGACACAATATGTCCATCGTCCTAGACATAATTAATACAAGGAAATGGTTAGGAAAGCTGGCAAAGTTCTTTGTTGTATGTTTTTGTTTGCTCTTTTGAATGTTGACCCTGCACAAAACCTGGCAAAATACAAAAGGTGGCGCATGGATATATGTGAGCTCATAAAACTAACAAAAAAGAAGCACTGTGATTATGTAATTCATGCATAATCTATGAGCATAAAACAAACGATGTGCAGGGTCACGGACCTTCCAACATAAATCTTAGCCTGATTGTTTGCTTTTTTGATGTTTATCGGCCTTCCTAACCATTTCCTTTTATTAACTATGTCCTTGCCTATACCAAAATAAACGTTCTCAACAATAATTCACCTTTTTACAGTGAGTGATCAGTCAAAGCCTAATTCGGTTATCGATAGATTTTATGAAATAAAGTTGATAGATAGTTTTCTTAATAAAGTAACATCCCTCGATTGAGCCAGGGACACAAAGTTCCTACTAATACCAAAGCATCTACTGGTTATTTGGCCCATGTACTTGAGGAAAGACTATGGAACTTAAATTTCATCATCAGTTACTCGAAGAGATTTCAGAGCCCAGTTTTCCCAGTCTTGTACAAAGCACACCTTCATTCACATCAGAAGCCACCTGTGGACCATTGACTTACCAGTTTGGGGGAGTTCCTGAGACATTCCACTAACTTTTTCCGCAGTTCTGTTTCCGAAATTTGCATTCCTTTCACGCTTTGAAGTTGCTCTGACAGCGCATAGAACATACAGTTTCCCGATCCTGGGTTGTCACAAATGCTGAATCCCTTGTCTGAAGCAATCTTTTCTAGATCGTCTGACAGGCCAATTTTCTTGTGGAACTTATTTGGATCGCACTTCATTTGTTGCAGATCACGAATAATGTTCATAGCTGGAAGCCAACAAAATTCTTTCAGTTATAACTAATTCTAATTGGGTAGCTAAGCAATCGATCATGCAATTCACTAGTTTACATAATTTTCATTTCTACACTCATGCTCAAAAATCAAACTTAAAGTAAAAATCGGAAATTATACGAAACTGCAGTAAAATTTAAATGACCTTAAGACTGCTCAAGCTTAAAGCCATAATTGATGGGATATTGATGTGCTCTTCACCTTTTCCTTTCCTGATCAGAACTGTTAATTTGCCCCAAATGTATCATGAGGGTAGGCCACAAATGTACTAAAAATTACAATTGTAATAACTGTACGACGACCACAAACGTAATCAGGTGATAAGAGACAGGCACAAAATTATCACACTGGTGACATGAACGGTCTTCGTAGGAACAAATAAATAACAAAGTTTGAAAACTTAGCGATGCTCATTACATGTATTCCTTCTTTTACTCACGAATTGTTCTTAGCTAATTTTCATCATTTAACGACTATCAGGAAGTAAGCTTGATATAAGAGGCTAAGTTAAGCAGAATATGAATTTGATTTTTTTAGTTTCGGTTCAGAGCCGCAGGTACCTGTCTGTTCTCCACTCATCATCTGAGTACCCTGGGTAGCAGATGAACCAGACAATCCCTCTTCTCCCCGAGTTGACTTCCCACGATCTGCAGAACAGGAGAAAATATGCGCAGTTATCCTATATTGTTTATTCACGTAGAACAGAAAGTATTCATAAATCCAACGACAATTTGTACTACCTTGTATAAACGTTTCTGTTATTTCTTCGGTAAGGATAAGGTTTACCTATCCCACCCCTCAAACTGCACTCGATACGTTACACATATTTACGAAAAAACCCTGATAAAATTTCCAAGATTTCACTCAAAAAAATCTCACTTTTAAACTGATAAATCAACATAACTTTGTCAAGACCTATTGATTAGATATAAATACAAAGATACAAAGGTCTGCTGCAAAGTTACCACCAAAATACATACCCTGATTAACGATGTTTACCATCTTCTCAACAAGACCTTGACTTTGTTTGGCCCAGCTGTATTTCATCTTATAGGAAGAACGTAACAGTTCAGCCGCCTGAAGTCTTGTCTCTCTGTCTTTTTTCCATACTTCCTTGATGGCTTCAGCCCATACCAGATGATCCTCAGAATCAATCACACATACTGAACCAAACGATACTTTACGTAGGGCTTCTCCAAATCCTGAGTTCTTGCTGACAAGTACAGGGAGACCGGCTGATAATGCCTCTAGACCTGTCAAGCCAAATCCCTCTGTTCTGGAAGGCATCAGTACGAGATCTACTTCGCAGAACAATCGTTTCAAGTCCTCTCTGCTTTGCAGGAAGCTTCTCACTGTCAGGCGGTGAGCAGGAAGACCACACTCAAGCAGACGCTTTGCTATGTCCTCGTGCTTTCCTTCAGGGGCACCAACGAAAACAAGATGAGCATCACTCAACTCAGCGACGGCTTTGCCAGCAACATCAAAACCTTTTAACTGAAAATCTTCAGCATCTCCGCGGCCAAACACTAAAATGCCGCATCGTTCTCTCTCTTCAGCAGCATGTTCAACATTCACAAATTCATCAAAGACACCAGGGGTAATGTTTAGAATGGTTTCATCTTTCTTACACCAGCGAAGATATCTGCGAAAGGCCTCGCACAACTTCGGCCCAACTCCTACAACGAAGTCAGCCTTTTCGCAAAGTTCCACTTCTACTTTGTGTTTCTTCTCGCCCGTGGAAATCGGATTTTGGTAGGACTTAAACATCCCTAGTTCCTCTGGGTCTGTGTGGACAACTTGAATCCACTTACATTTGTGAGATTCCCTTATTATTTGTGCTTGGTGACCAAGCTTCACGCCATGACCAACGATGACATCAATTTGCAAATTATCTGGCGGAAAGCTAAGCCATTCTAGTTCCTCAAAACCAGGCCGTCGTGTTGCCTCGACAATTCCAATGTGGTGTCGAAGGGCCGTTCTCTTGTCTTCTTCGCTGCATTGTGGAACAAAGAAAGAGATTTCTACCTCAGGACATTTAGCCAACTCTATGGCTAATTCTCTGCTTATGGTGGAGAGTCCACCTTTAGTTGATCTCCATTCTGATGCTAGTATTGTTACATGTAATTTGCCAGGGGATGGACGTAGCTCGCCATGCTCTCGAGATTTCTGTGAAGGTGAAGTCATTGCCACATTCCGGGAGATCAGACTCCTGCGAGAAAACAAAGCAGACTTGTAAAAGCCATACAAGTGTCTACATGTTAAAAACATTGCCCATTTTAGCCTTTGCATCTGATTGCTTCAGCCATATGGCGTTAAGCTTCTGTTGTTTGTTAAAGGAGGAGTGAAAATTGATCGACAGCAGGAGCCATAATCGGGGACGGAGACCGTAAGCGCGCGCCATTTCTAGTATTGGGGCTGTCCCTATGATATGGGACAATTTTTCTATTTTTAGAACAAATTGCGCCATCCCGTGCGGCACACGCGCGTACATGCTGCGAGGATTTTTGCGGATGTAGCGCGGGGAAATGGCGTCCAATATTCCCGAAATGTTTGATGCTTTTGGCCCACAACTCAAAACTTTCATGTCTGTTGGAATTTTGCTTCAGTGTTTTCGTCGTAAGCTGCTCCAGTTTGAGTGAAGGAAGACAGTGTCAAATTTAGTTATGTGCCGCTTTACATCACTGACCAAGTTGTGTTACGCAGCTTCTTTTACAAGGGCTCCACATTACTCCACTCTAAGTTTCACATATGTTGAAGATTAACAGCTTTTCCAAAACACAGCAAAAAACTAGTTGGATATATTTGGATATAGCAGCGTTTCAGGACTTCAAAGTTTCCCTCCTCTTGCCACACGCTTCCGAGGATTTCACCAGAGTCTATCTCGACCGAACAGTAAACAAAAAATAATTGCAAGTTTGAAATTCGCCTGAATCGTAAGCTACGCTTCATGTTTTATCAAGGCCCAATAAGTGACAATAAAGTTTATGTCTGTAGATACTGCTCAGTTTTGTTTGTGTAAAAATCCAATAAATTGACTGTTGTCGATAAATAAGAGCGCCCGCCGATGCGTGGTTTGTACAGTCAGTAAAACATGACAAATTGGACTTCCCCACTTTCGAGTGAAAACGTACATCGAACTCATGTATCTCTAGTTTTTAGATAAGTTTAAGGTTGATAAATGTTTGAGAACATATTAAAAGCTTAGCTGAAAATATGTGAATACAGCAGAAATAATCAGCAAAGTTGCCATGACGCTTTCTTTAATCAACTCGAATAACGATTTCGATTTTGTTGGTTGAGTTATCAAAACTTCCTGTCTATTTTATTTTCGTAGTATAAAATTTCACTATGTTAAAGAAACACTCATGATGTTAGTAGCCTTTTGGCGTTGGTGAAAATTGTTGCAGCATCTCGGCACAAAAGACAGCGAAAGAAATCTTTGTCCAGATTTGTTGACGATAATTGAAAACACCGACTCGGACTTAAATGGACGCGCTGCACTACGCAAATGAGCTACCTGTACGCGTCAGACTTTCCTTTCAAGAACTTTTGCAAACTCGCCAAACAAACAGAAACAATAAGAAACTATCAAAACAGGGTTTGGTTACGATTAAGCATTGTTTGGGAAACTCACAAATTAACTCGATACCAGACTAAAGACTTTTCTGACATAACTTTTCTTTATAAAACAAGTACAAAAGCTTACACGTACAACTAGCGCGAGCATTCATTCACAGCGCGAAATCGAAGTCATGTTTTCGACCCTGAAAAACTCACCTTTTCCATTAGCTCAGAGCATAAAACTACATATAAGAGCCCTGGTTCTTATTCCCTGCCTTAGTCCCTGTCATCGCTTTGAAAAAATCTGCAAGAGAATCTCGCAACTCTCACCATTTGATCACGCAACGCGACAACATCCACGCGAGAGCCCCCGACATGTGCGTGGATCCGCACGGATATATGAGGTCAGGATGGCGCAAGTTGTTCTAAAAATAGAAAATTGTCCCATATCATAGTTGCGCGCGGATCCCAAGACTTACGGTCTCCGTCCCCGATTGCGGCTCCTGTCGACAGCTGTTCAGATTATGCTGCAGCCTTCAAGTCATAAAACAGGCGAAACAATTTCAAAAAAGAGAACAAAACGAACTCTGACACGAGACGGATCAAGAATGAATGGGAGGAAATCTTGGAAGTGTCCAATCAGCGTGGGTTGCGGGTCGCGGGTAAAAAGCGCGAGTCGCGGGTAAGCAGTGCGGGCGCGGGTCTACAGCGTGGGTCGCGAGTAAACAGCGTGGGTCACGCAAAAAGTAATCATAAGCAAAAACCTTAAATAAACGTTTTGATAGGCCAATGAAAGATGATCTTTAGTAGACCTATCTTCAATACCATTAATAAACACCTGTTCCTTTGACTGACTCTCGTGACCCATGCTATGTTTATAAATTAAATGACCGGCGTGGTAATCCTGATAAACCGTCATTTGCTTTTAAGACCAGTAAGTTTAAAAGCAAAATTCGCACTTAGCATGGACAGAACTGAAGACCAGATCTTGAGTCAAGAATTTTGTTTTTTCGACGGGAAGGTAAACAGGTGCAAAGGTTTGGTTTCACTGACTGCTAGCGTCAATCATTCTCTAATCAGAAGACTTGTACCTCTCGCCACAATGGAATGTAAAAGTGAAGACTGTTGCTCAGTCGAGCTTTTTTAGAACAACTTTTACGAAGTTCTATGGAAAGAAAGTCGAAATAAGAAGTATTTCTTAACTTTAATCTTCGTGACTGGGTTACCGACATGGCGGGGCCAAATACGGAGGGTTTGCGACGGTCATTTGATCCTCATGCCCCGGAAAGAGTCAAGACTTGCGAATGTTATTTTCTAGGATTACCGGAACCGACAGGCTCGAAAGTTAAGAAAAGAAGACAGAAGACGTTTTAAAGAACTGTGCAATCGTCAACAACGCCAAGGAAGACTTAGAGAATTTCAATGAAGAGGACAACGATCGAAAATATTTACACAGGTGGGTCAAATCGTATCGTTACTAAGTACTCCGAAAATGACTCAAGCGGAAACCATTCACGCCAACTGGGTGAAAAGAGACCGTATGAACATGTTCCTTTTCTATGCAGCTCATGCTGATGCCCGAGACAACGTCAGCTGGAAGTAGAATATAAGGCATTTCAAAATGGCAACAGCACGGGAGGCAATGGTCCCTCCCTCGCAAAGACAAGACGAAGCGAAAAGAAGTCGACTAAAAAGGGCGAAAGGCCTCGGATAGAAGATCTAAGGGACAAGGATAGGGCCGGTGACTTAAACCCGATGGCTAGTCCTAACCCGTACGATCGGCACAACGCAAGTGTCGAGTCTAGGAGGTCTGACGAGGCAAGAGGTGGTCGTTACAGGTCGATACGAAGCAGACCATTTTTACAAAGACTTCAAAAGGCAAAGCAAGAGAACGAGACAATCAAAGCTAATTCAAGTTCTTCGCAGTCGTCTCTCGAAGAGACTTTTATTGTAGTTAATTCTAAGAGTGAAAGTTCAGGTTACAAAGTTCAAATTGGAAATAATCCCTCGCGCGAATGTGACCATTTTTCAAAAACTTCGGGCAAAGAACTATGTAAACATATCATGTGGACAATGCTAAATATTACAGAGTGCCGGAGAACAGTTATCTTCTACAGCAGTTCTCCTTGACCGACAGCGAAGTTTTGTTAGTGTTGGATAACACACCAACGGTTATCCCGGAGCAGCTCCTTTATAGAAAAATACAACCCCGCCCAGATCCAGGAAAACAATAGTAGAAGATCTCTTGAGAAATGACGCGCGCAAGAAACCAGCATGTACAGATTTGGACTTTAGGTGAAAAAAAGAAAAGAAAAGAGGAACTGTGCCAAGATGTCGAGTCTGTAGAAATTTGCAAAATGAGGGAGAGTTAACAGTTACTGTTAAAGGGTTGTACATTCCGTACCGTCAATATTTTGTAACGGAAACTATGTTTTATTTTTGCCCGAGCATGACTTGTGTCAACAGCATACCCTCTTGGACTAATTTGCAACCCCTCCCCCCCCCCCCCCCCGTAGTATTGTGGCTGACAAATTGTCAGAAAATGAATCCACGATAAATACGTTAAAAGAGGATGGCTTACCAATAGAGTAGCCTCTTAACTCAAAACTTCGTTGGAATTTACCAAGTTAGCTTTATTAGTTCTGTTTTTAAAACGTTAATCGGGCAAACACCAACCCCGTAAACGAATCCACGACATTTCCATTTCGTTGGGTTGGCTTGTTTTCAAAGAAGCTTTCTTAAAAGGTTCCTTAATTTTCTTTCAACGTTAACGTTAAACACGACGCGTGACTGTATTTCATAACTGAAAGGAAGGTCTTCTAAACCAAGGAAATTAGTGCTAGATTTCCGGGCTAATTATTTTGCACATCATTGGGTAATTTAGTAATAAATACTTTGATCTATTGCCACTCACTTTAGTCTGATGAATAGTTCAGCCGATGGGACATCCTGGGAACGCTTGACCTTCGTAGCAGTAATTTTTGGTTTACGAGAGAGCGTAAAGGGCTTTGGAAAGAAAACACATCTACGTACGCTAGGGTACGCTTAATTTTAACCGTTTTTACACCAGACCGCGAGTTACCAGCATGACCCGCAAACTGTCCTATTAGTGCTCAAACGGGGCTATTGATAACCAATCAAGTACGAGAATTTTGTTACAGTTTTCATTACACGGGAAATATCGAGAAAATCCGGTTTACGGATACGGCTTTCTTTCAAATACGAGTTGAACCAGCAAGGCGATGTCTTACTCAAAACATTCATTTCTAGTTTGTCAATATTATAAAAGCGTAGGAAGGCCGTGTTCAAGTTAAGATTAACTACCATTTGCTCAGACATAAAGTACTAACACACACAAAACGAATTTTACTACGACAATGTATTTAACTCACGACATCTTACTGCCTGGGACACTGTCTTAGTTAACCCGCACCAATTTACCCGCGGTCCGAGCTGTTCACCCGCGACCCGCGCTGATTGGACACTCCCCGAAATCTTACATAGAACAATATGAAATCAAGCGTAAGTTGCACGGTTATTATAAGTTTCGTGAAAACATATCAGTCAGGGCCCCTGCTCATACCAGCCTAGCACTCGATGGGCTGCCCTGTCTCTATAAAGCTGACTTTACTCTATCTATTCTTTTGAAGAAATCGTATACCATCTGTCAATACTTTTTATTTGTTGATCAAGTTTAGTCTGTCCCACGCGCCGAGTTAATATTTTGCTAAGCTTGCGATCTCGACGAACTCAAGACAGAATAGAGGGTCTGAGGACAGACTAGGTCAGTTACATAAAATATTCAATGATTTTACAGCTTTGATCAAGTCAAACTTTATATTTAAAACATTTTTATTATTATTATAACATTTCTGCTCTTTGGTTTGAGTCTAGTCGGATGCGACAAAAGCAAAAACATATTTATATAAAAACAATACACGTTTTCAAACGCTCGGCAAATACCGAGTTCAGGAAGAATTGATTAGATCTGTAGTTGTTAGCAAGTATCCCAAAAGAAGCGATACTTTTAATTATAAGGTAACAAACGTCCAAAAGTGGTGTAAATTGACATGTTATGAAAAACAACGGGAATATAAGCAACAGACACATCAAGCTGAACCAAAGTGATACGATATTCATTTTAAAAGACCCAGTGACCTTAAAAATTCACTTTGGTTGGTGTCAAATAAGTTATTTTTAAGCAGATTTACACCCCTCTTTTCTCAATATATTAAGAATATTTTTATTTCATTAAGATGGATCAGCCCACACGTTTTCGCAGCCCGCCATAAGTACATATTACCAAGGTAGTAGTATTTGCAACTTTCCGGTAATCCGTGTCATAGACTAAACTCATTCCTTCTTCATTTTGCGCCTTTATTCTCCCTGTGAATGTCGGCTGAACTCATTCTAACCTGTGTGACTAGCTGGTTTTAGAAATTGAAATTTAATGGTTATCCATCACAATTAAGAGCCAATTAAAAACTTACGCATAATGCACATTTTCTGAAAATAAGTGAACCATTGTGACTCACAGAAATAACTTGTAACATGTAATGACGCGTGCTAAATATCTTACCCTTTATCAACAAGGGCCGCATCAGGCCAAATCGTACTGCATTCGTCAAAATAAGGCAAATGTAATACGTTATTTACGTTACAGTAGCATTATACTCGGTTTTGTAATTTGATATTGGATGAGAGATGGTCCAAAAAGAAATAATATAAATAGCCTGCGTAGCTTGGCGGTTTAAGCAATTATTTAAGCAATTTGAGCGCGAGCGCACAAAGCGGCGACGCCGCGAGAAATTGATTGCCTAGATTACCCGCATTTTTTATTGCCGCCCCCTGTTTCATAATTTGACAACCCGATGACAGGTTTAGTGAATCGTATTAACATAGCCTGCGAACAGGCTCCAACCTCGTTCCCAGGGTCTCTCATCTTATCGCCCCCTGGAGCGCTCGCTTTAAGGGGCGGTAAGATGAGAGACCCTGGGAACGAGGTTGAACATAACTGCAACGGTACAGATTACAACGCAGATCTTTGGCGGTTATCTCTGCAGGTGGTTTCTCAGTTGTATCTCTCCCAGGCTCCTCGCGGCTTCACCGCCTCTTTGGCGCTCGTTAACGCGGCTTCGTCGCTTTCTTAGCGCCCTAAAATAGCCAAGCTACGCACGCTATAATATTATAAATTGTTTGGGGTTATTAGGTCTCGCCTCCGCTTTGCAACTGCGCAATAGCGTGACAGAAGGGCCTCTTGTTTTGTTTTGTTTTTTTAACGGTCTAGCAGACAGATTGGATTAGAAGAGTCACGCTATATTAACGGCTATGGAATAAATTACCATCGTGATCGTTTGCTCTGACGGCTTTACATAAAGCAGAATGAAATTGATCTATTTAGCCGGTTTCACTTTAAATACCTTTAAAGAACTTTGATATAGCTTCGTCTTCTCAAGTTTCTATGTCATGAATTTTGTTTCATTTGGAATGTGTTAAACAAAACAAAGTCTGATTGTTTATACAAAATATCATTTACATGACATTGCGATCATATTTTCACGACTCCAAGCAGTTCACCACCTTAATTAACTTGTGAAAACCTTAAATCACTTTTTTCTTGCGATTCATCTGTTAAGAACAGAATAATCACAAGTTTGAATAAGTATTATTGTCGCAGAATTACTGCAGTACTTTCCACCCGAACAATACGCTTCTTGCAGCTTGAAATATCAGACGCATTCCGCCACGCTCAAAAAAAACTCCTGATTAAAAGCTCTTACAACGATGAAGTCATGTCACTGACATAAGAAATAAATCAGCGGCTGAAGAATGAATCGCAAAAAGGTTTCTTTACCGGTCAAACATGCTAATTATAGATTCTACCGATTTCGATGAGTAACAGACGTATAAATGATCAATGATCAGTCTAAACGGGTATCAGAATTGATAAACAAACTGTAGCGAGTTTCCCATGTACCTGGTCAGTCTGATCGTGACAATTGAATATTGAAGACGTTAGATGCAATATCCATAACTATCAGAGACTGTTTCAAAATTGAGCTTCACTCAAAAGAATGTATTTCAACTCAGCATTTGACAGCTATCTTTAGATGGGTCAGAATCGATCTGGCTTCCTTCGCTCGTCCTTAAGAGTTTAGTTTACAGCGGCAGTCAAACATAACCGCTGTAATACACACGGAATACTGGCTAGTATAGAGAACTCAAGCTTTCCGCATTGAGCGGGAGACTCGATCAGACAAACGAGTACAGCATTGCTTTGCTGTTTTCAGTGAAACGTCGTCAAGTTAAGAGATCCCCTGGGCGAGGAAACCGAACAGTGTAGTATTGTCACTGATGTATTAAAAAGCTATAAGTAAATATTACATATCCGGGTTACAGATTTACAACAAACCTGCATTCACGGAGACCCAAGGAAGAGAAGACAGCAAGTTGAAAGCGGCAAGCACCACACAGTCAAGTTGGTTCAAAGTCTTCAAACTGAAAGAGGAAACTAGAAGGGCGGATGACGTCATCTCAAGATTTCTGTCTTCTTGGCAACAAGAGTTGTCACGCAACGTTTCCCTAGCTATTCGGCCATCGCCACCTCATCACAAAATTAGAAACACTGTGTAACGCTAAGAGCCCAAAATTTAGTCCTCTCTTCTCTCGACTGATGTATATAAACATTTTTCTTTTATTAAGATGGATTGGTCCACACGTTTTAGCTATCCAAAAGTAGCTCGCCTTCCTCCCTACTCTTCAAAAGTTCTTACCTTCCGAAAGTAGAGTTTACACCCGACATACCATCTTTAGATATGCTATGTAACCTGGCCCGCGTCAGAAATGTAAGCAAAACTGACTCCTTTACGGTTGGCAGAAAATTTTTTTGGGACCACTTTTCGACCGAGCTTTGTAACCGTCCACAAATGTGACGGTCGAGACCTGGGTTCCACTTCACTAAAAATGGCAGCGGGTTCAACTCTCAACGGCGCGGTGAAATATGTTTATCCAGATCGACATTTTGTAGGGGGAAAGTGAACGAATAAGCTTCACAATGGCAAGAAAACATGTGTTCCGAAGCAACAAATGTTACAGTTGTTCTAGAAACTTGAAGAAGATACTGATGTGGTCAGGAAAAAATGGTCCCAAAACATGTTGACAAAAGAGCGAGCGATATTTTGGGACCACTTTGGAGTGAAATTTGATAAATGTTTTATTCTCAGTTTAATAGCAAATAGCTATAAGTTAAATGAGAACAGTTTCCACTACCATTCCTCAAAACCCCAACAAAATAGCAACTGACGAGATTCACTGAAAGAATCGAAACTAATGAAGACGGGTTACTTTCTAAAGCCGCATCATTGTATACAGAAGACTCTGCTGCTTATCCTGACGACCGTCGCTGCTGAATTCCTAGCGCTCAAATCCAACGGTCAACGGACAAACCAAAAGAGCGCCAGGACGAGCAACCACCCAAATCGCCTAATAAGTACCGCCGTGACATTCCGCGTGGCAGTTACGAGCACCAAAAAGTCCGAAGAGTCCATCTCTTACCTAGCTGAAAGCACACTCTGATAAGGGAACTTGCCCAAAAACTTTACGTTACGACGAAAGGGCGAATATTTCGCCCAATGAAGAATCCAAACAAGACATTGCCTTAGTCAGAAAGAACGCTCAGCAGAAATATTTAGGCGTTCTCATTAAATTTCACCACAGGTGAGTAGAGCAGAATAAAACAAACTCCACAGGATTAAACAGCTAGAACAGTGTAAGAGCAATGATGAAAAGCTAACTATGATTGTATGAATAAGGCACATTACACGGTCCTTGAACCGAGAGTCAATGTAAACAAACATGAAGAAAGAACTGAAAACATCCAGAAAATTCACGGCTGAAATTTCAGATACAGAAATAACTTTCCTGGATACATGCGTATATGAGGGCGAAAGATTCAAGAAGGAATCCACTCTCGACGCGCGCACGCACTTCAAACCGACAGAAACTTTCCGATACACACACTTCACCTCCTGCCACCCTCCAGGCGTCAGGAAAGGCTTTATATATCAAAGGCGAAGCCTTAAGACTTCTAAGAACCAACTCTTCAAAAGTTACATTTGAAGAAAACAATACACAATTCAAACGCTGATTACGCGACAGAGGTTATCCAGATAACCTTTTATAAAGCACTCTCTCAGAAATTAAATTTAGCGAAAGAATGTCGGCTCTACAAAATAAACAAAAAACGTGCAAAAGAATTTTGCCGTTTGTTGCAGAATATCGCCCATCTGTGCCTAATCTTAAAAACATTTTTATGAGTAAATGGCTTTTAATACAAAATCAGCCTCTGCTAAGGGAGATCTATAACGACCCTCCCTTTCATACAGAAAAGGGAGATCTTTGAAAAACGTACTCGTTAGAGCAAAGTTTTGAAGGTCAAAGTTTTACTATCTTGACCAATACGAGTCGTGTTTGGCCTGTCATCCATTTTTATCACCAAAGTGGTCCCAAAATATCGCTCGCTCTTTTTGTCAACATGCTTTGGGACCATTTTTTCGTGACAACATCAGTATCTTCTTCAAGTTTCTAGAACTGTAACATCTGTTGCTTCGGAACACATGTTTTCTTGCCATTGTGAAGCTTATTCGTTCGCTTTCCCCCTACAAGATGTCGATTTGGATAAACATATTTCACCGCGCCATTCAGAGTTGAGCCCGCCGCCATTTTTAGTGAAGTGGAACCCAGGTCTCGACGGCCACATTTGTGGACGGTTACAAAGCTCGGTCGAAAAGTGGTCCCAAAAAATTTTTCTGTGAGCGCTATGCAGACTGACTGGAGCACTATTTAGGCTACAGGTGTCTGTAAGGGTTAATCCTTACAATTACTGATGAAAGATAACCACTGTCACGTCAGTGATATTTAGCCTAACATGGGCGCTATTTAGGCTGACTGGAGAACCCTTACAATTACTGGAAGCTAACCGCTGTCTCTTCAGTGGTATTTGGCCTGACATGAGGGCTATTTAGGCTGACTGGAGCACTATTTAGGCTACGTGTGTCTCAGTCTCTAATGGCCGTTAAACCCTCCAATTACTGACATTTAACCACTGTTTAGTCAGTGACATTTAGCCTGACATGAGCACTATTTAGGCTGACCGGAGGCTTACTATTTAGAATAACCACAGTGCTATGTCGTCATTTCACCGGTTTGTGGTTTCAAAATGCCTCAGTGGAACCCTCACTTGAAAACGACACTTGACAATTTTTCATGACTTGCGTCTAGCACAAGTGATGTTGTATCCTCACCATAAAGACAAATTCCGCCCACTGTAAAATAATAGCATAGGTTCCTAGCTGCACTTCACCAAAGCTCCCTTTCAAAAAAAAAAAGAACATCAATGATAAATACATTCCAATAATTTCTACCACTAACACTTTGTCAAAACTATTATTTAACAGATTTTCAACATTCTTGAGAAAGCCCTTGGAGCTGTCCCCCTGCCTTACAGTTACAATGTATCAGTTAGGCCCTTTGGTAGCTACTACTTCAAGGCTGTGACCCCAGGGGTTACTCTGTAAATCTTTGGGTGGGTGGGGGGGGGGGGGGTGATACTGGAACACTTAAACCCTTATAGTTCGTATAGCGTGATCGTCCGGGTGAGGGTAGTTCTGAAAAGAACTGTTGTTGGTGACTGACGTTTCGACAACCTGAGCGGAAGTCATCTTCAGAGTCAAGTGAATAGTGTGTGTCAGTCGATGATGTTATAAGTCTGGTCCGTTGAACGTTATTGGTCAGTTTAGCCATGATGGTATTGGCTGAAAGACTCGTGCAAAGTTTGTCATCATTCATTGGTGGGTTTCGGTTCGTCTATTGTTAGTCAAATTGGTCGGTTTTTGGTCCATGTATTGTTAAGTCGGTCTGTTAGAAGTCCGTTTGTCGGTTTCGTTTCCGTCGTGGATAAGTCGTTTGTAAGGCGTCGGTAGTTGTTGACATCTGTTAAGAGGCGTTTGTTCTAGGTTGGTGTACCAGCTTTCCAGAGTCAATCATTGAAAATAGTTTGTACTGTAGGTTAAGCACTGAGCAGAGTCCCAGTCAATGTTGTGGTTTGTCAGTTGATGATGTACAGCAATGTGATTGTTGGCATCACCATTTCTCGTGGCTCGTTTGTGTTCAGTCAGTCTCGTGTTAAGGTTTCTGCCAGTCTCACCAATGTAGGAAGCCTGGCAGTCGGAGCATTTGATCTTGTAAACTGCTCCCTGTCTGTTGTTAGGTTCGTCCCTGTCTTTCACGTTGGTCAGTAAGTGTCGTGACGTAGTTGTAGGTTTGTGGGTTACACGGATGTTGTAGGACTGTAGGATCCGTGAGATGGTCTCACAAGTGCCCTTAATGTAAGGTATAGTCACTGTAGTAACAGGTGTTGGGTTCCTGTTTGTAGCGTCAGCTTCAGCAGGTCGGAAAATGTTTCGTCTAATAAAGTCAGCGTTGTAGTTGTTTTTGTGAAAAACACGTTCAAGGTATCTGTTTTCGTCACGTAAGCTGTCCGGTGTGTCGCAAACTAGTTGCGCTCTTCTCGTCAAAGTCTTTATAGTCGTGGTTTTGTGTGAAGTCGGGTTATAGGATGATTCGTCAAGTAATCTGTCGGTATGCGTCGGTTTTCTGTACACTGTCGTTCGCAGTTCGTTGTTGTCACGGCTTACCAAACAGTCTAGAAAAGGAAGTTCTCCATTTTCTTCGATCTCTTTAGTAAACTGGATGTCGGCGTTCTGTTCGTTTAGGTGGTCGTCAAAATCGTCAATTTCGTCTTTGTGAACGGCGGTAAAGGTGTCGTCAACGTAGAAACATACCCTTCGCAACGGCACGTACCCATGTGGCCTACACACTGGAGTATCCCCCCTGGGGGGGGGGGGGGGGGGCTTTTACACCTTATCTCAAGATTAGAAAATACCTAATGTAGGATTTTTTGTACACTTGACTATGACAGTTAACATTAAAAAATGTGTTCTATTCCTAAGAGATGTGTGAATTTGATAACCTCCTCTAGAACCATTTAACAAGACTACCACTTAGTAGTTTTTGTAAGATTGAGGAACAGACAGGTACTGCCACCTCCTGGGATACAACATTGTCCTACAGTAGCTAAGGTTCAACTATACCTGCTAAAAATGTTCCAATTTCAAAACTCCACCACTCTATACAAATCATTACCATACCCGACGCACCAAGCTTAATAAACTGTCCCCAGTCTAACAGACTTTCGGTGGTCCAGCCTGTAATGCATTGAGCAATGTTCTGTTACATGAAAAGATGAAGTCTATATTCCAGAAGTGGCGTGTGAGGGCGGTGCATGCTTATCTCTGCAATTTCCCTGATATGAAGTGACCAGGAGTATTTCTATACCTCAGTGGAATGCTAGTCCATCGCAGGGTTACCTTGAGCATTCATTTCTCTGGTACCCATTCATACACTTGAGTGGAGGAGTGTTTTGCTTAAGAATACAGATCAACGACCCTAATTAACCTAAACCACTGAATCTAGCCTGAGAGTTCAGTGTGCTAACCATTAGACTGCCACACAGTCCCAGGGACGGATCTAGGGGGAGGGTGCAGGGGGTGCACACCCCACCCCCTCCTGAGATGAAGTCTTCTTCGTATTCGCTTTTAAAATTTGTTTACTTCAACTGTCAGTTATGCCATTCCTTAGTGGTGCACCCCTCCTAAGAAAAATCCTGCATCCGCTCCTGAGTCCTCCCTCTATCTGTGGCCAGTGCTGAATACTATAAAAGTATAATAATTTTAGATTTAAGAATTCTGAAGTCAACAAGCAAGTGGATATTTTGGGCAAATCATTACGATTATCACACTCCGGATTAATAAAACATCATGATCAGGTGTTAAACGAATAAAATGATGAAGTCAACACATTTTTCATTTTCCATCTTATCATCAAAAGGAACCCATGATTAAATAATACCTGGCCGTTTTTCTTTATGCAGCTTGAAAGCCTTCATATAGGAAAACAGCAGTAAAAACATAATCACAGTAGTAAGGGTCCAGCTAGATGCTACTCCTCTGTGAAACGAAAAATCAGAACAATTATTATCATTAATGAAACTAATGATCATTATTTTAATTAACAGAGGCTATACTACTGTAACAGTCAATAGCTCCACCATCACAGAATAGCCAAGTGACTGCTTAATAAAGGCTGACCGCTAAGAAGAAACTGACTGCTAAGAGAGGTGATCAAAATTTAGTGCATAATGGGGCAAAAATTGAACAAAAAATGTACATTTAAATTTCGTAGATTAAACATTTGAAAAGTGGTTTCATGTTCGCACTAGCCAACAGATTTTATAGTAAATGTTCTTTGCTCTAAATCTTATCATTGACCGTTTTGGCATTACATTTATCATGAAGTGAAAAGTCAGTTTTGGTCATCTATGAAGCTGATCGTAGGAGAATTTAACATGTGCCCCTGTTGACTATCTTATGTAACATTAAGCTGACCGTTTAACAGAGGTTAGTCTTTCACTCAGCGGCTGTTGCTTTTTGGCAAAGAAAAGCCACAGCCCGAAATTTATCTGCATTAATTTTATAGGCTGAACAGAGGTGAATTATAATAAAATTGGACAATTGGGAAGTCCAAACGGTGACCATGTCCACTTTTCAGAGGTGACCACGTAATGGAGGTTATGGATGATTAATTAACTAAGATGCTTACCTAAAACCTAAATTGAAGACAAACATCATCAGAGCATTGATACCTATCTGGACAGCATTGGAAACGAAACCAACATAAAGAATTGGCTTAACAATGCCCTAGAAATCAAACAATTCAAATTGAAATTACTGTGGTTTTAATGAGTGACAGTACCCGTCAAGGCAAGTGGTGCAGAGGAAGACCAAAGACACCTGGCGGAGAACTGTTACGGTAGACCTTAAAGAGCTAGGCTTGGTCTGGGCAGAGGCTGAAAAGATCACTGGGGAGTGTGAGAAGTGGAGAACTAATAACATGACGGCCTTCTTTCCCAGCCAGGACAATGAGGATGAGTGACTGAGTGACAGCACTTTTACACCACAATGCTCCAATCATGCTGCATGCATTAATTTTAATCAACATCATATTTAATTTTGGAAAACTCGTCAACTGATTAGAGTACTATTTGAATATACACATCTCAGTCAATGTCAAGTGAATACAAACTATCATGCATTTTTTGGAATAGTTCAGTTAACGTTTGTGCTGATTTAAGTTTGATCAATTACTAGCTGAAAAAGAAAAAATCACAATAACTTGAATGTAATAAAGCTTAGTTGAATTTGGCACAGCAAAATATTAAGTGTTCAGAATTATAATTATTGTACCTGAGTTTGAAGATACCTCCACAACAGTAAAAAGAGAAAACTACCCTGAAAAACAAATTATGATCTATCTGTCAATAATAGATATATTAAATAATTTTTGTGGTAATGTAGATCTCTTAGAAGTAAAAAATATCTAGTTGTATCTAGAAACAAAAAATATATAAATTTAATGTAATTAAATAAATGTTATAACACATAATCAGTATCAAATTATGGAACTTGACCCCTAAACAACATAAAAAAATATAAAACAGAATTAAAAACTTAGGTCATGCCACACAGAATAAGAGCGGGTTGACCCATGGCTAAGAGTAATTTATTATTCTAGCTTCTCAGGCACTCTTTAAAACTTCCAATTTGACAGGAGATCAGCTAAAACCACAAACCAACAAATTTTAGCTTATTACGCAGCTCGTTCCTGGTCTGACAAAAATATTGTATAATTTTTTTCAAAAACACCATGTTACCCACACCCCCACCCCTGCAACCCCTCCCCAAGAAATAACTGACTGTTAACAAAAAATGAAAAAAGGAACTTACTATTGCAGAAGGAAGGCATATAAGGACAAACTCTTGCATCAAACTGGATGCAAAAATAAAAAAAAAATAAAATAACCAATAACGAATAAAATACAATGAAGAAAAACGATAAAAAAAATATGTGATGTTGAAGGCTAGACTCTTGAATGACATATTCTGAAACATCTTCAGCATTTTAACCTTACAAGCTAGGTTACCCAGCAATTGTTTGTCCCTCTTCTCCCACCTCTCCAAAAAAGTCAATTGGCCAATTTCTGACCTCTAGCTTATAAAATCATTTGGAGAAAATCAATTTTTCCATGATATCAAAAACTCTTAAATCACTCATTGTATTTGTCACTCAGCTAACTAAAATCTCCATCTGTACATACTATATTTTCAAATGCCAGTAAAACAGAACACCTCACTATGCTAAATCCTTCCTCAGGTCCAGCCATGTAGTTGGCGGTATATTATATAAACAATGGCCTCCATTTGGCATTAAAATATGCTCGGACGTTTGTACCCAGACATTATCTGTTCCAAGAAGTGAACAGTTTTATGGGAGCATAGCTCAAGAAAAACTGTGAGCTTTGAGGAACAGTTAATTTCCAAGTCAAAGGACAAATGTGTAGTT
This sequence comes from Orbicella franksi, assembly GCF_964199315.1. NCBI lineage: Eukaryota > Metazoa > Cnidaria > Anthozoa > Scleractinia > Merulinidae > Orbicella > Orbicella franksi. The sequence goes on from NC_138157.1 coordinate 12,492,048, forward strand.
CCAGAAAATATCCATACCCACCCCTAGGAAGGTCAATGGAAATTCCACGGGGGAGGGGGGTTTCAAAAGCCCAATTTTTTGAAGGAAAGTAAGACACTAAAATGGAATCTCCTGAGGGGGTAGGGGAGGGGGGGTTCAAGCTAAAAAACCTTCCATGGGAGGGGTATGGATATTTCCTGGAACAAGACAATATCCGAACATATTTTTGCGCAAAATGGAAGCTATTGTGTTTATAAGCCTCACAACATGCGCAGTTTTGAAAATTGGGGAATATCCTCAGATAGTCCCTACTTTTACATGTGGTTACGTGTGGTTATTTGGTCTAGTGACGCGTTTAGACCAATTGCACATGAGCAAAAATATTTGACGGATAATATAACATACAATATATCAACACACACCAGATTCAGCCATGCAGCTTAGCCCTTAACCCCAGTGTCAATCTCAAGATCTGAATGCAAATTCTCCTTCTTGTCTGACCATAAAATTCCACTTTAGTAATAGTTTTGGGAATTAGTAACTTAAAACATAGTTAATAGAGGGGAATGGTTATGAAACCTGACAAAGTTCTTTTTTGTATGTTTTTGTTCGCTTTTTTGGCCTTGACGGTGCACAAAACACAATGGTTGTTTACTCCGTACTGAGGAACTAACCAATAGAGACGTGTTGGTTACGTAATTCATGCAAAGTGTATGACAGATTGTGCATTGTCGTGGACCTTCCAACATAAATCTTGGAGTCTTTGTTTGCTCCTTTGATGTTTGCTGCACTTCATAACCAGTCCCCTCTATTAACTGTATGCTTAAAACAATATCCCAAAGTGGATAATTTTCTTTATATTTGTTACCTATCTCATTGTAAATGTACTGTCAGTGTTGGTATATTATGAGGAGAAACTAGTTATCCATAATTACCCCAAGGAGTGAAAGGGTTAATAAGTTTTACAAATCCCATGAAAAACTCTATTTGTGAACATTACAGTGTAGTTATCATATACATTGTAAAAATTATTGTTTCTTGTTCTTGTTTTATATTAAAAATAATTTTAATGGTTATATTAAAACTGTTGGAAAATTGGACAAAAGAATCAGGACTCTGAAAAATCATATTGTCCTTTCCAGCACCTTCCCACTTCTCCCACCTCACCACATCTAATGACCGATCCATTATTCAGTAATTATATATTTCTAATACTTACGATGTAACATTCTTTTTCTGATGCACTATCAACAACAGTAACTCAGAATTAATCCACAGAGTCCAGGTCAGTAAGCAGATTATTCCCAAAATCCACACCCCTCTCTGCAGCACAACACCCACCAAACGAAAGTTCTTGGCTCCAAATGCTTGGGAACTTAATGTTTCCAAGGCAGAACACAAGCCAGTGAAAATAGATATTCCAGTCACTTTGATAAAAGAAATAGCTAATGTTCCTGCTGCTAATTCTACTTCTCCGACACGTCCCGCAAAAAACAAGGTAATCATGGAGACCAGATGTTAGAAGAAGTAAGATAATACTGTCGGCCATGCTAAAGTAAACAAGCCTCTGATTTCAGCAACCGTGCTTCCTGACCAAATTCGACCACAACAACCAGATGTCTTTCCCTGCAGACATTGATGACCTTCTCGTCTAACATGTATGGAAAATTCGTTGTTTGGTAGTGTTGTGCTCTCTGCATCATCAGCTATATATTAGCTTCTGTGATGTGATCTGCAACCATTCATTAAATAGTTTATTTTTTTGTTTGATGATATAAAATAGATTAATGACATAAATTAGATTCTCCAATTGTGCCTTGATTGGTTAGCAAAGAAACATGTTTTACATGTATAATTTTGTAAGAGTAGAAAACATTAACTTTACCAAAAGTACTGTTTGTTCCATAATACAATCGTACTTTGACTGACTGACTGACTGACTGACTGACTGACTGACTGACTGACTGATTGATTGATTGATTACAAAACAGGATCAATAAATCTGTGTTCTGATTATCTGACATTGTACTAGGAACATAAATTCATTAAACTTACAGCACAGCACTAAGTTAAAGGTTTGTCACACCTGTCTGCACCATAGTAAAAATAAGAAGACGCAAGCAAATTACGAATTTTGGGCTCCTGAGAAGTGGGGAGCATTTAAATCAGGTTAAATATGTCGTGAGGAAATGTGGACTTTTCGAGTTCTGTAATTCATTCATTTGAAAAACTCTACACTAACTTTCCAGAATATTTTGTGTCAGGTATAATATATATAGCCCATTTAGATAGAGGGAGTACCCTTCCACCCCCTGGTGGCAGGCACTTACATGTATAGGTCATTCAACAAATTTAACCTTCATTTAACAAACTGACGTCTGCTTTTCATGTGCCTGTCCTATTATTGATCGTAAATTTCATCGCAACATTGTCAAATTAGCTGTGGATCCACGAGGCGACAACCAAGTAAACCTGCAGACTACTTTGACGATGCACAGTTCCAGAAAATATCCATACTTCCCCCACAGAAAGGATTGGAATTTCCCGGCGGGAGGGGGGTTCTGGAAGACCAAAACATTTAAAGAAATGTATGAAGCTCAACTGGAATTTCCAGAGGAGTGGGGAGGTGTTAGAAAAAAATCCCTTCCGTGGGGGAGGTCTGGATATTTTCTGGAACTACACAATGTTATGATGAAATTCAATGTCTTCTCAACAACAGAGCAGATGCATGAAAAACTGACATCAATTTGTTTTTAACATTAACTACTGGTAATTGTCGACTTGTCCGCTCTCGCTCGTCTCATCAACATTGCATAGATTATAAATTCACATGTCTGTCCACTTATTGACAATGAAAATTAGCAACGAGCACACAAGAATTTTTGCAGTTATTGTAAAAAACTCTTTACCCAGGACTGCAAGGACTGCAAGGGATACACCTTCATATGTAAGTTTTTGAAAAAAAAAGGGATGCATCTCACCTTGATCGAGCCAAATGTCAAATAGCCATAGCAATGGTGGTCTGATATTCACGTGGATTGGCAGTATCATTGATCTCTTTGTTTGCTCAGCTCGGGTTCTCAAATTTCTTTGTGACACTGAAACAATCACATTCTATAAATAAGCTCATGTTCGTGACAATCTGATCTGGACATAACACGGTAAGTCAGGCAGCTGGCAGTCAATCTTTTTTTTCTTATGTCACTGCACTAAGGTCCGGTTTAAACGTCGCAATTTACAATATTTGAGTCGACTCAAATTAAAGTTCGGCATTTGATTTAAACTTCGCATTTTACATGCACTTAATTCGGCAATCAGATTCGGTGCATGTAAAATGCGACGTTTAAACCGGGCCTTACCTGGTCCAACCGCTATAGTTTCGCTTCTTATGGCTCCGATCCAAAGCACTGCTTTTCCAGAACACACGAGGATTGCACCATCGAGTTGCTGCCGTTGCTGGCTGTTATGCTGTTATCTTGTACACAGATCCCCCACGGGCAGAAAAATCTTTTGGGTTGAAGATGTCGGTCATTCAGGGTCACTGTCAAATGCAGACTGCAGACCAGGGATAAAATGTAGACTGCAGACTACAGACTTTGATTATCCAGTGTTGACCATAAAATAGGGTTATTCATGCTAGTCGTAGTGAAAATCTGCACTCCGGTTAGCCTGAATATCACTCAGGTTCGCCTGTATAACGCTCCGTGTTTGCGTTAAGCTTCTCAACAATGGAAATGGTAATTGTAGATTCAGTTAAAAAGAAAAGTAGTCTGAATTTTATCCTTAGTCTGCATTTTACCCTCAGTCCGCAGTCTGTGTTTCACACTTAGGAAGAGAGAAGACCCTGGGAACGATGATCTGTCACTGAACAGACGCACGGTAGCCTGTCATCCCCCCCACCCCCAGCCCCGCAACAAAATCGGGGAGAGGATATTTGAGGGGAGGGGGTACACAGGCTACGTTTTTCTCTGTAAAAATCAATTTTGAACAATAAGCTTCCGGACGGAAAAAAATTAAGGAGGTATAGAAAAACATTTTTAAAAAAGAAAAATAAGGTTTCAGACTCCAGTCAAGTGTTTAATTAGCAGACATTGTTCCTCACATTTTTCTTGACTCCTGAACACCTAAGCTAGTATATATTTGAGCTGAACCTTTTTTAATCTACATTTGATAATGGCAACAAGATGATGCCGAAACGTCACGTTACAGTGTTTATTTTTCTTTGAAAGAAATTTAAGAGCAAATATTCACCAAGAAAATGGACACAGCTGTTTTGATATTTTTTTTTCAAGAGCTTTTTCCTCAAAGCTTAACTTTCGCTGCCCAGGATGGAGACGCTTTGAAGAGTTACAACTCAAAGGTGATTTGTCCAATTTCACTCAAATCTGGTCAGTTGAGAAATTTACAATTCTAAAAATTATGTTGATTAGAGTCATTTATGTGCGGTCATTCTGTAACTTTTTATAGCAATTTTCAAAATGTTCTTTGACTTAATTGCAATCAATCAGTTCCTGATGCTGAGAAAAAAATTCGTTTAAAATTTATGGAAAATTTAACAATAAATTTTCCAGAAAACCTAATAAAATTATTGAATAGCCAGATCTATAAGCTTTGATTTGACTCAGGGTTCAAGGAATCTGTGAAATGCATGTTATCCTGAGGGCGCTACATCTGTTGGACTAGAGACACGGGTACAAGGTAGCCTAAAAAACAGCATGCAAGCTTTTGTACAAAACAAGCACTTTGTTTTCCAAGTCATTTGTGTAAGGGTCCTGAGAAGCCCATCGACGCATTAACACAGAGTTCAATTTTTCATGTAACAAAGAAATTGTTGTTGTAAGTTGTCCCTTGTAACACCACCTCTAAGATTGTTTGGCGATCAAAAGTCAACAGTACCCTGTGAGCAGTCTCTCTAGGCAACACTCAGAGTGGGTGCTAACTCACAAATGCCAACAAAAGTACTAATGAGACATTATGGAAAATTATGTATTTCATACAAGTGTGGACCTAATTTGTGACATTCCAATGGTCTTTTAAGTTTATACGGGTTAAAATCATAACAAAAAAAACAACAGTTCTGTAACATTTTTCTGTCCATTGAAGAAGATTCCACATTCATCCTGCATCCATGTTAGCCAATGAAATTCATGACAACCAGATGAAGAATGACGCTAGCAAAGATAAAGTCGGCAAATGCTCTCTCTGGTGAGATTCCCTTGAAGTCTGACATGTTGGCAGGATTACTCTGAACTCGTAGACAAACTGGAATGAAAACAAAAGATAAAATCAATATTTTCCCCCAAGAATGCAAAAAATGTATTGTGATTTCTCTTTTCATTCTCTCTTTCCATGAAGGTTCTCCTCAGGGGAATTTTTAGTGGTGTGGAATTTTTAGTGAGGTGTGTCGGTAATCTTTCCAGTTTAAGTTTGCATACAGGCCATCAGGCCGGAGCTTATCCGAGTTTCTGTAGCATGAGGTGACTAGGAGTATTTCTACACACCCCCTGGATGAGATGCTAGTCCATCTTTTCAGCCCAAAATAAAATTATCTTTCTTATATACCCCAGTTTAATATTTCAGGCCATCAAATCCATACATAGTGAAGTAATAGTAAAGTAAAGTAAAGTAGTTTATTAAAACTCTCTTGCAGTAAAACAACTGAATTAACGAGTACATTTTACAATCTTAAATTATCTAAAGTACAGTAATTTACAAATATAACAGTGGGACTATCAATTGAGTCACATAAAATATTTAAATGTAAGAAAGTCCTCTACTCTCTTTGTCGTGCAGGCCTGCATGTTTACAAGTATAACAGTGATACTATCAATTGAGTCACATAAAATATTTAAATGTAAAAAAGTCCTCTACTCTCTTTGTCCTGCAGGCCTGAATGTTTTGGAAAAGATAATACTTTTGTGTTTTCTGCCTTAAGGGATAGTTAGGCACTTCCAGGAGTGGACTGGGGAGCAGATGATGCAAAGGGTGGGTGGGGGACTTCATTTTCGCCATATATTTATAACACAAGTGTACTCTTCTATCATCTAACCTATCTAGTTTACCTAATAGTAATGCATGAGCGTACGACTCTGCTTCGGGGTAAATTATGTTAAGCACCCTTTTTTGTACTCGCTGTATGGCTTCGGACAGATAGGCAGGAATATCCTGCCAGACCGGTACTACATACTCCAAAACTGGCCGAACTGAGCAAAGGTATATCCTCAACATGTTGGGTTGGCCCACCCTGGCTCTGCGCAGAACTCTAAGGGAATATAACTTCTTACAAGCCTTCTTAATAATGTAATCAACATGAGAGTTCCACTTCAGGTCATTGTCCATAATAACTCCTAAGATCTTATAGGTATTGACACTCTTGATGACATTGCCACCAATTATTATGGGATTAATGAGACAATTGGAGTTGCGTAGGAAATTAATATGCATTTCTTTACACTTAGTTGGATTGAGTCTCATATTATGAGCAATGGCAAAATTGTGAATGTCTGAGGCCACAACATTAAGGAAACTAGGGGAGTTCCTTGGAATTATTTCGAGAGCACTGGTATCATCGATGTATTTGATGCGCAGCCGCCAGTCAGAGAGCAGTCTGTTTGTCATCACCATAAAGAGGATTACACCCAATTTAGTTCCTTGGGGCACTCCTCCTTTTAGTGTCAGCCAATCAGACAAAGTACTTCCGATTCTAACTGCTTGCTTCCGGTATGTCAAGAATGCTGTTATCCAAGATAAAAGGACTGGATAAACATGTAGACATAACTCCTTTACTTTTAAAGCAACAAATTCTACTTTTTCAGTCCACACCCAGCTGTTTGGTGAATAAGTTAAGACACTTAAATTTCATCTCTGCCATGTCCAATAATTTGTTGCTCTTGTAGATAGAAAAGCAGTAAGGGATACCTTATTTCAGACCAAAACAGAAAAATCTATTACTCTTTTATTTGGCCTAAAATAGCTGAAAAATTATATTATGTTATTATGCTTATGTCATTACGTCCCTCCTCTGTCATTATGTTGTGTTGTTCACACTGGTGACATAAAATGCTTTTCAAATTTGCATGACTTTCCTGTTGTGTTGTTATGTAGCAAGTGTGAACCAGGCTTTACTGGCCACTGAAGTAGTCGGAACAATTTGTAGAAAATGACATTTCCAATTTCTCAGCACTTAAATAAGACTTCTGTGGTTGATTTGAGCTATTTTCTTATTTTTCATCTGATTTTTTTTCGAGGAAGCCACTCTATTCATACGTCTTCACATTATTTTACACTGAGTTTTTTTTTTTTTAGAAATATATAGTCAGTTCTTGCAGTTTGCATTTACACATGTTCTACAAGTCTTTCTGTAGCTGTTATGGCTTGTTAGTGCATGTATTCATCATGTAGGCAAACACCACGTGTCTCCCGAGAGCTTGCGAACTACGTGTCACTCGCTCAGGATGACACCAGTACCATGGATATTCGGAACATGGATATCAAGGGAAGCTTACCACCATTAAACCTCTATACTACACCTTACCTCCTAAAACAAATGATCCAACACACGAAATGAAACCAGACAGGAAGGAATTGAACGGAAAAGTCCCCACAAGACAACAGTAGACGAATTGAATGATCCCTGTTAGCATAATGTAAAACAGATACGCATCCACGATCTTGAGCTTCTTTGGGGTCGTCTGGTTGTATTCATCGTAGAATTTCACCAGGATGTTCTTTATGTTGGAGAAAGTATCCATATTTCTTCCCCGTGAAGCAAATAGCAATCCTTTCTCCCCACAATGAACGTGTGCAAAGAAAGAACAGAAGGCAGCTTGGCATGATGGGTAATTTTCACCTTTTAGGACTGGCACTAGTTCTCAAATTTTTGGCGCCGAAGAATGTCTGTTTTATTCAGTTTTGCGAACGATTCAAACTATGTGAACAAATTACGCTGAATTTGCTACTCGATTCTTTTAAAATCCACTGTTTGTCATTTGACGCAACTGTTAAGTCTGTGAGGGTTCATCCGTGGCCTTAAAAGAGCGTTATTTTGCTCATTGAACTTAGTTATGGCTTCAGCCGGACCACCGCTTCGTTCACATCCAAGTTCAGAACTTGATTATTTTGATATCGACGATATAATAGCTACACAAGGACGAATTCCTTCTAAATTAGAAGCACAGATTTACAATCTGGGCTTCTTAGATCCCAGCTCAGAAGGAAACGATCTGCAAGCTGGCGCAAAACTCGAACTGCCTCTTTGGCTGGCAAAAGAGCTCTGCAACAGAAGAAGAAAGATAGTCACAGTGGACATTCCGAAAGCTTACAAAGATAGCTACAGGGAGATATTTAAGGCTGATGCAAGTGTTGTGGATCTTCATCGACTAGGACCTTACTTCTACGAGTTTGGGACGAAGTTGCTTCATTTTGATTTCGAAGAAAATTCCCAAATGGCTTCTTCCATGCAAGAGGTATGTTTTTGGTGAAGGAATTTGGATGGCGGGGTGGGGTGGGGTGGTAATAACTATTTTCGTCATGTGTGGGTGGGGAATGTTTAAAGTCGAGACCCCCGGGTCAAATGTTTTTTCAGTCGAAGGATGTCCACTAGGCTCCATTTCCAGTCCCTGTTCTAGAAACAAGCCCACACTCCTCCCCCGAACTGAAACCGAGCCTAGGTGTTCACCCCCAATTAGAATATCTGGTTGTTGTTGTTCACAGGATTACAATGTTGCATTAAGGTGGCTCAAAACAGTTTCCAGCACTTAGGTTTTGATGGGCCGTTATAACCACTCTTTATCACTTGATGCTACAATCATGGTATCAAAAAACTGCCCAATCATTGGTGAACACTGTTATCATTTTCGTGACACAATAGGTTACCATAGCAACGGTATGACCTCCTAAAAACATCCTTAATTACAGCTTTAGGGGCTCATAATTCAAAAACGGCATAGTGAAATCTTTTGAAAATTTAAGGTGGCTCTGAACCATACCTAAAGAATTTGTTAAATCTTTACCAAAAGTTGCATCTTATCATGCCTATCAAGAGTTGATAATACAAAAAAATTTCACAGTGCCGTTTTTGAATTATGAGCCCCTAAAGCTGTAATTAAGGGTGTATTTAGGTCATACTGTTGCTATGGTAACCTATGCGTCACAAAAATGATAACGTGTTCGCCAATGATTGGGCAGCTTTTTAATGCCATGATTGTAGCATCTAGTGACCTATCAAAATTTAAGTGCGGGAAACAGTGTTGAGCCACCTTAACTCCCCAGACGGTGCCACAATCTAGAAATCCTTTTGTGACTAGTTGCTAAGTCTCATCTTTGTGCTTTTCCTTCTGCCTCTGAGTCTCAATAATCTCAGTTTTGGATTTTCATTAATATGTGTCATCACTCCTCTCAAATTTTCTTGGAACTTCAAACTGACCTCTTTTATAGCTTCAGGGACATTTGTCAATGTACTGTTGCTAAGGTCTTAGTGGTTAAAATTGAAGTGTAAAGACTTTGAAAATCATTGCTTTTTGGGCCATAACTGGTGTAAGAATAAAAAAAAAAGAGAAAAAAGGATCCATCTCTTACAGTGCAGGTGGAAAAACAAGGTCAATTTCCATTTTACCTTTAACCTTTGAGAAAGTCTTGAAGCATATGGAAGCAGGTTTTGCTAAAGAATGTCCTGTAAAATTGACCAGTCTTAGCATGCATACTATCCTAGATAAAAGGGTCTGTTAAATATGAACTGTTGATGTAAATTTTTTCTTTCTTTCTAGACCTTTATCAAGCGGTTTCGAAAAATCATGGATTCATCTCAGAACGCTGCAAATGAAGATGCTTCCCTGTTGACAAATAAGCTAGACCACATTGAAAAGCAAGTGTTCTCTGCAGGGCGCAAGGGAGTTTCTGAATTTCTTCAGTGGGAAGCTGGCAATACATCAAAACTTACCACATCAGAAACTGTTGTGAACCACAAAAAACGCAAAAGATCCATGATTGAGTAACCTATTTTGCTTGTTATGGAAGTTCCTAAAATATCATCACGAGATACAAGGCCTCACAATGGCTCATCATCAGCTTCACTCAAGTATGCCAGAGATATCTAGAAATTCCCCCAATTCTGTACTGTGATCAGGCTGGTGTTTGATATCAACTCAGTATTTCTTTCACACAAGATTCCTCACTGACAACTAGTTTTCCCCAAATTATTTCGGCCACATCTAAGTCTAAGAACAAGCTTCAACACTTGTGCAAACTAAAAATTTTAGATACAATCACCAGCACCATGGTATTCGTAAAATTAAAGTCCCTTTATTCCAGTCAATTTACAAAATTTTGACACTTGTGGTGTTGGTTTTATCAATCTTATGATAATAATACTATCTACATATTTGCTTGATTATAGAACATACCTGTTAGCAGAAATTAAAGATTGCATTTTCATTTCTTATTTATTTGTGTGATGCAATTCTTATTACTGTAGAAAATAATTGTGGAAATTTGATTGATGTATTTTATACTCTTCCCTTGTTTCTCTCTAATACACCATGTTCAATATATCAGTATTCTAACATGGCTCTGAGGCTTTCAGGACAAACTTCTATATTCGGTGTTGTTTTCTTTGTATCCAAGTCTCTTTTGGGAATTGAGAGACAAAAGAAACAAAAAATTTACAATTTTGATCTGAAAGCCTCGGAGCCATGTTAGAATATTGATATATCGAACGAAGCCTATTGATTTGCCATTATTGTAAATGATAACAAGAGGTCATGCAGTAGCACAAGGCTGTGATTGGTGAATAGTGACTGACTATCGCAGCCATTATGCCATGACATGAAGATCATAGAAAAGCAATATCACTGTCATCTCAATGATTCATTGGTGCAATTAACCCTCAGAACTTTGCAAAAATGCTCAAGAAGCTTGTACATCACTAAAGAATGTTAAAAATTATTTGCTCAATGATGGCTAGCGTGCAATCAGACATTTTTTCTTTCCGCGAATGGTGAAAGGAGAAAAAGAACCCTTTTGCACCCCAAAAAGCCCAATCACAAGTTAAATGCTTGCTGGCACACAAATTTGATGCAGTTTCAGTGCACGACCTGATCAAGCGAGTCAAAAGTTCAAGTTGTTTTCCTAGGGATTTAGTGAGGTTTGGTCCATGATGTGACACATTCTCCTCCAATTGGAAAACATTTTTGAGTTGAGAGGTATGACAACCACTTTTACCTCATGACTGACAATCTCTTCTGCATTCTTCCCACATGTCAAGTGGTTAAATTGGACGGTAAACCATAGAAATGCGAGGTATATTGCTTATGTAAAAACTTAAATCAGTAATAAATAATTATTGATAAGCCCTTGTTTCTAGTGGCAAAATTAAATTAGTGATTGGAAAAAATGTTGCACAACTGGTGCATGTTATAAATCACTCTGTGAAGGTACACCTAAATTCCAAACACAACATTAATTTTAACCTCTACGGACAAAAACCAAAACTTGCTGTATTTCTCAATGCACTTTATGAGTGCAGCTGCGATCCATAGTGTTCTGAGATGGAAAAAATTTATAACGTTCCTCCAAGCAGGCAAGGACTTCCTTTAACGGTCATTTAGAATGTCTGAGTCATTAAAAGGTTGTTTTAATTTGCCGAGGAATTTACGGCAACACTAATAATTAATATTAGCAAACTAACCTACATGTAAAACACTGTCAGTCCAGACACCTTCAAATATTTGATGTAATTTCTTAAAGACATAGAAACTATGGTAATTGTTACAATAATATATAAATTTGAAGAGAAAAATGCTCCAGATTAATCCAAAGCAGTCGAAAATACACAATAGTTACCCTTCTTATAAACCTACCCAATTAAACCAATTTGGAAACATTCAAAAAACCATTAACAATGATCTCCCTTTTGATTTTCCTTTTTTGTTTTGAATTTTTAACCACAGTTTCATAAAAATTGGAAACAATGTTCTAGTTCTTAATAAATTGGTGACTGTAGGAACAGTAACACATTTCATTTAATGATAAATAACAAAGTAAACCTTGTTCACAGTGAGATTAACCCTTAGTACCTAAGAATGCCAATGATATTTTACTACAATAGCGAGTTACTAAAATATCAAGTAATAAGTACAAGTATATTAACTGTAATTATTTTTGTTGAATGTGACAAAAGGGACACCCAAAAGTATTGTATGGACTAACAAAATAAATAGCTATAAATGAATATTACTCTGAAAGCATATACCCATCCCAATAAATTTTGAGGGAGTATCACAGACGGTGACAACTCTGATAAACACTTGCAGCAGAACAGAAAATGTTTGCTGAGAATTTAAAGAAATTAATGAGAATAGTTATAATAAAACCCTTTTCTGGAAAACTAGAGATTAATACACTGAATTTTTGAAACAATCTTCACTGCTTTGTGATACTGCCCATAGTAATTGGAGTTGTCACCCCTGTTACGATCAACAGATCCTTGTGTTACAATTACTTATGTAAATTAATGTATTCTTATTCCAAATCTAGGAATTATGGCTGCAGGTTTTACAAATAATACAATGGTCTATAAAAAAGACTAGTGTTACACTTATTCTCCTAAGTGTGGTCTTGTAAACACTGCAGAATAGAATTCATGACATGGTACAATCTAACTTCAGTTTAACAAACTCCCGATTTTTTTGTGTATTTCATGTAAAGTTCAAAGCATGTGATAAAGTGTAGTGTCTGTGTTGTGATCAAATGGCTTGTTTGACAAAGTTTGTTCATTATAATCAGGCATTCAGAGTTTGTTTTCCTGCACTTGTAGTGTGAACTGGTTTGTCATCAGGGCATGCTGGCAAAGTAACGGCTGGGCACCACAGAAACATGAAGATGCTACCTTGAAGCAAGTGGTCAGCTTAGTACAAGCTGTTTCCTTTGATGTCCTGCATTATGGCAAACACTTCAGAGTCTGCAAATATAAACACTCCAACAACAACATACCAGAGACCAAGGACAATTGACAACTTTCTTGTGGTTGTGAGAAATGAGTACTGAAGCATTTCTTGAACGAGACATATGCCTGAAAAACAAGAAAACAGAATCAAAAGAATGATTTGATGACTGGTCAATATAACTTGCACTGAGAATTGTTTATAACAGAAATATGGAAAGACCATGAAATCATTAATTCTGCAAGATGTTCAAGCATCAGTCAAAGATATAAACTCATTCAATATTCTTACTAATGGTAATTTCATTTAAATTATACCGTTGCAATGTGATTTGCTTACCTGGAAAGAAAAAAATAAACAATGCTGCCAGCCCACCAATAAGAGTTACAGCATATTGTATGTCTTTTACATAAACGGAAATAATTAGGGACGATGTGAACCACACTAATGTTTGTACAACCCGTCGTCTGGATTCATTCGTTTCAGCAAAAGATGGAGGCATTCTGAAGGCTGCCAGATACAATCCCTCCAGACAGCTCCTGTAAGACATGGACATGCATCAAATTTAAAGCCTTTTGATCATTCATTAACCATTTTGCAAATTTTAAAGATTAATGATGGGATTCTTTTTGGTTGAGCATTAGACTTGCCACAAGTCAACCTTTGGTCAGTCTTTTGTTTAATTGTCTCCCTCAAGGGCAATTTTTGAGCAATGAAGTTGCGAGCGCAAGGGACTCAAGTCCCAGAAGGTCAATGATCCTTTCCAATGGCAAAACCAACTGGCCAGGAAAGAATTATTGGAAAGGACTTTTAGAAAATATAGTAGCACATATGCCAAGTTGTAATAGGTACCCATCTTTCAAAACATCAAGCTGTGGATATCCTGTAATACAGTAAACTCTGTAAGGCAAACACCTTCAAGACCAGCTCAAGCCTGTCCAAACCAGATGGACTAAGACACAGTTAAGTTCAAAGTGTGGATAACACCATACATAAAATATAAATCGCTATCCAGTGGATAAGTGTTGACAACACAAACAATCTGTCTACTTGATGGTGATAAAACTGGTATATCTTGCTATCCACATTCTGAACAGCTTTGCAATGTTAGGTGTATCACAGAGATTTCCAAGAAAAATGTACAAAAACATAATTATGGTGTTTTCTGATTGAAGTTATCTGTATTACAGGCAGTTCCAGAGATAATCAAGTTTGAAAAATGCGTAAAATATGCCAATCGGAGGACTGGTGAGGGCATTATATGAAGTATATGAAGAGCTAACTCAGTCAATGATATTATGCAGCAGAGACCATAGACACTTTGTAGACTAATAGTTCTTTAGGCAACACACATACAGACACATGTATATGAAAATTCCATTCCCATGGCAACTTACTCTCTTCCAGTCCACTCTGACCTAATTACAACATTTTATTGATTTTCAGCTCGGACAAATGAACCCAGACCAAGAACTTGACCTTGCATACAGTCGAACCTCCGGTAAGCGACCATGCAAAATGTCAACTGAAGCGTAGGTTGGTGACAACCTACATTCTACATGTATTCATGTGGAAAGTCAATTTAAAAAAAATCCAGTACTTCCTATTGAGAAATTTAAGTCTCTTGTACTACCATGGAATAGGATAATATTACACCTTATTCTTGAATTGTCGCTCTATTATCTGTCATGTGGTTGCTTAAGGAAGGTTAAAAACAAAACAACATTTCGAACTTTTATCTCTAAAAGTGGTCGCGGTCGCTTACAAGAGGTTCCAAATATAGTGATTTAACTTGAAACCTTTTGGTATTTTGGAGAACTGGTCGCTGAGGAGAGGTGGTCGCTTGCAAGAGGTGGTCACAACCAGAGGTTCGACTGTATCAATATGCTTACTGGATCATGCAGATGAAACACCATTGGCAAAGATTAAGGGTGGCTAGTAGAGCCTTTAATATTGCAAGGACTGATACTCAGTATGTTGTCCTAGTAACAAAACTACTAGGCTCATATTGTGGAGCACATCCAATGGAATCTTACAGCAAAGAATCAAACACTTCTGATACAAATTGGCTGATATCTTGTTAATCATATTTGATCAAAATTTAGTTGAGCTTTTGAAATCATCACTTGGCTATCTTGCATATTTTAAAAAAAGATATTGATCCTGTACAGACTACTTGATCATGTTCTAAAATAGCTTAAATAGGACATATGTGAATTTCATCATAGTTATGTAGCATTTTGAGCCTGTGTTGGAGTGGCCTGCACATTTTGCAGCAGTGATGTCTGGTTTGAGAGTTGACTGGGTTCAATAGGAAAAACAACATCATCCAATACATAACAAATATTACTATGACATTACCTTCCACAAAAAACAACCATTGCTCCTGTTGACAAAACTATGACAGATATCATCACTCTTGCAATATTCACCAAAACGTCATGAGAGTCATAACTCAAAAGCACATCACTCTTAACTGCTGTGCCAAACGTTAAGTAGCCAAATGAAGCTGTAATTGAATAAGCTGTACTACAAATTGCCATTGCGATGATGACAACAATTCCAAATCTAGGTACACTTGCTCGTTTGAGTTCTGCATACACAGCTACTGAAGGTACATGGCACTGGAAATATTCACAAATTGGACTGAATTAGTAATTATGCAGTACTTGAAGCACTCAGTGAAATCCTTCATATGAAAAAAAAAAAAAAAAAACACTTCGACCATGAACATATCAATAGGTTTCACATTATTTTTATATTTACATGTACGTCTTTATATGAACACCTTGTGATTATGGCCACTTCCTTCTGAAGAATTTTAATACACTTTTAGAAAAGATCAGCCATTTACTTTCTAACTTTGAGACTTCTGGCTAATAAGAGAGTTTCGATATGTGAGCATGACTCAGAGGGTTTAGGGACTCTAGCAAAAGAAAGCATATTGAGCTTGAGGCATGAATAAAATAATCTATTTTCTAATTCTTTTTTTTTAGTCCTCTCAGCATGATAAGACTTTTAAAGTCAGCTGCCGGGATTGGCTGGATTAATGGTGTTTCACCCTTGGCTAAAATTAATGCAACACTAACTTAGAAGTTCAAAGAGAGAGCATTCAAGGGAGGGTTTCAAGGTTCAGTGCATGTCTGTATTGTTTATTCACCTGTGCACACTTTTTGGCACAGGCCCAGTTTTTCATTGTTTATGAACCAATTGTAAGCAAGTTACCTAATTTTGCAGGCAAATAGCCATAAAATCATCAACCATAGAATAAGTCGTACAGTTCAAAACTAAATACAACGATGGACAATGTTGGTAAAATCCACTGAAATCTTCGGAGAATTTTGGTCATCCATCATTCTGCCGCAAATAACTGGAGCATGTGATTATTGAACTACAACTGAGTGAAATCGTACAGGTCAAAACTAAATTCAACGATCAACAGCGTTGGTAAAATCCACTAAAATCGTCAGAGAATTTTGGTCATCCGTCATTCTGCCGCAACTAACTAAAGCATGTGATTACTGAACTACATCTGAGTGTGGTTTTCAAAGTGAAACATTGATAAGAAGCAAACAAAAGTATTTTGATTTAGAGAAATGCTCCAAACCATGAAACTCTCCCTTTAACTGACAAACAATAGAACAAAATGGTCCTGATACTGATATTTAAACAATGGCAGAGACAGAAGTTTTGATCTAAAGATTACACTGAAGACCCAATGAGCCTTGCACATTACAAGAAGAACTTGTTTCGAGTTGCAACTAAATTATAAATACCAACCTGAAAACCAAAGCAAATTATTGGAACTGCAGCAAATGCCTCTGTCCATGGCAACTTTACTCTAAGATACAACAACAACAACAACTGAAATAAGATTGATTCATATGAAGGAAATTAAAGCTATCTCATATTTTCATTGAAAGCAAACCCAGCAGTATCAGTAGTTAAACATCTAGAAAAATACAATCAGCCAGCTGAAGTTAGTCCCGAAACAACAATTTGAGCAGAATCATCATCAGTCTACCCCGACTTGGATGATCACACTAGATATTAAACAACTGCTAACTTCCTGTTATGAGTGCAATCCACATAGTCTCCTAATCTGCAAGCCTTACTGCAGTAAACTGGTGGGACAGACATCTCGTACACTGAATCATGCATGCTCCAACAATTAGGTCGCCTTCTTACAAACTTTGTGACAACCAAATTAGAACTTGATTAATTAATTATTTATTAATTAATTACTTCTGATATGATTGTAAGTACAGTACAATGTCTAGATTGCTTGAGAATGATGCAGTTAAACAATGACAATACAATGACCACATTAGATGCAGAGACTTAAGAAACTAAACTAAATTTTGTCCTGTATCAGCCAGCTAGATAGCAAGATGCAGCTGCATGGATCTCATTAAATAACATCCACACAAACCCTTCAGTTGTACATGATTGTTACTTACTCAATAAATTCTTTACTAACTACATGAGACCCTTCAGCATATTTGACAGTAACTACTGCACAAACAAAAAATGCTCCAACTGTTCCAAGTACACTGAAAATAAAAATAATTGTCAAGTGAAACAAACAAGGGTAAATGGTTACAAACCAGAAGCTGCAAAAATTAGCTTCCTATATGATTTTATGCCGTTCATTTACTACTTATAACAATAATAATTTGTTAAATAATTTACTGTCGTTAAGATCATTTTTAATTAACACAAATGAAATTTCAATGAAAATATATAACCTCTATTACTTTTGTAATAACGACAATATAGGCCACAAACATGTTTAAGGTACAAGTCTTGTGAAAATAAAGTCAGTCCATCATGTCAACTGTATATTATCAAAATATTATAAAAACAAATATTATTATTTTCTTATTTAACACTGAACCAGCTGTTTCAAGTCCCTTTAGCTTGCCATTTCAAAATTCTCGTTTTCCCCCGCAAGAGTTCAAAATAGCAGAGTTTATCTGAGTTTACAACCACCTAGCAAAGTTGAGGTTGGGTGCCTTAGACATCCAGGAGCTTCCACTATTGGCAGCCAGATGGATACCACACCCTTAGCTCGCACATCCTGGTAACACAGCCATAAGCCCCCACACAGAAGAAAGAAAAAATAGGCACCCGTCACACTGATAAAGATATGGAACGAGGGAGGGAAAGGGGAGGGGAAACAGCCTCTGAAAAGAGCCCCCACCCCCAAGAAAACACCAACACTCAAGAAAATGCTAACTAAATACAAAACTGCTGAAATGTATAATTTTGGTCCAGCAACATATGGAATCCAGACGGCAAGATTTGTGCTCCTTGTTGTTAACTCCATTAAATTGCATTTAACTGCATTTAAAATGAGAAGTAACATATTACATAACATTAACTGACCTTGAATAGCTAAGAACTTTTAAGGTCTTTGGTAGACACAGTGGCAAGAGAAGCAGGATACACACGGCACACATCAGAAAGTCCCGGCTTAAATACCAGGGAGGATGAGAGTTGATAGCTTCCCCAACTGGAAGTAATAAAAAAAAATTTCTTACCAGAATAATAAGGGCTGGCCAATGGTAAACCCCTGACTCAAGAAATAAATGAATATGAACTCAAATGATCTCCACATGGCTTTTAGTTTAAGCCATGAAGTGGAGATCCTAGAGATTGCATGTCTTAGCATTTTAGATGAATGGACTTCTGTAGGTTCCTTCAGCGACCCTAGCTTCAACAATTTACATGGCCAAACTATACAAAGAAAGATAATATAAAAGAGAAAAACTTCAAGTACCTTTTTCCAGTTGATCACCAATCAGAATCATGTATGCAACAGTAGAACCAAACATATACAACAAGACTATAATCTGTGTTGCAATATACGCTCCTGGTCCTAGAACCTCTCTGATGATTTCTTGAAAATTTTGTGATCCATGTTTGTCTGCACAGTATGCTAAGATCAGGAATGCCCCAGTTATGAACACTAATAAACACTGCAAAAGATGAAGAAGAAAACATCCTATTACATCACTTGCAAGACAGGGGAAGCAGTATTTTTGGGAGCTGTGAATGACCATATTTTGCACATGTTCAATAGATTGTTTTCACTGTCACGCAAAAAAAAAATAAATCAAAAACCATCCAGTGGAAAAAGCTATGAAATTATGATGTTATAGAAGATAACTAAATAAGACACTTCTCCAAGTTTTAGGCATGTGCGTTTCCCCAAACTTCAGATATTCATCGAAATGTTTCACAGATATTTACAGAGCCCGGTATGAAAACGTCATGTTGGTGTACCTCCGTGGTACACCAATATGGCGGCCGGAAAATAGTGTAAACATCTGGAACTTACTTTGGCTGTCTAGGTGACTGATTATCAGTACTGATCAAACAAGCATTTACATAAGCACTTTTCATGATGCTCTAACTTCTAAAAAGGCTCAAAATCATGAGATAAGTATATATTTTTCGACAACCTCGATCGTAAGCCTTGTGTCATGCACCTCCATAATCCTGAAAGTCAAAATGCTCTGGATTCCAAACGAAATGCGCTATTGAGCTGTAAAATTGTAACCAGATATAAATATACCGCCTCTTATGCCTGACGAGGATAAAAACTTTGGTGGCTCTTTAGTTTTGGATTTTAAAAAGTGATGACGTCACGTGAAAACGATCTATACAAAATTATCCAGTATTCTCAACTTCATCATTGTTTCTTTTGGTAGCTTGGAATGAACTTCCAACCTCTGCTAACACCTCCCATGTGCAGCCACTTAGTAATGGCGCCAAAAAAAAAGAATTCTTAACTTCCCATAAATAAAACAGCTCTCTTAATTAAGCAGATGCCTTTTCTGGTCTTTAGGGTATACTCTTAAGGGAGGTTTTGACTGTAGATGTTGTTGAACCAATATGTGAAAAAGTGTTTCATGAATGAGAAATGCTTATTTCATGGATAGGGGTGATGATTGTGATTGTGATGGAAAACTGTTGGTTGCAACTAAGCACGTGTCAGTGGTCACATCATTTATGAAGTTTATACTACATGACAGCCTGTAGTAATGTGAACTTTCGCACCAAAAGAACAATACAGTTGATATATATTATTTCATCACGTCGTGAAAATATTTTTCAGTTGTATAGAACTTCAAATCAGGAGTTCCCTAGACAAAGGAAAACCTAATCTGAAGTTTGGTTCATGCTTGTTTATTGAAAACACATTGATTACCTTCAATAAGGCAATAACAACTGTGTTCAACTTGGGTCTGAAAGTTCACATTATGGTCTTCAAAACAATATTGTGCACAGAGGGGTTTTCAATTAAGTGATGTAAAAGCAAAATAAAAACCAAACCAAACCAATGACTTACCAATTAGACTTCTCAACCAATCTCAACCCCAAGTAAAACCAAAACCAAAACCAAAACCAAAGTAATTGCCCGATTACTTTTGACACTCGATTGAAAACCACTCTAATTTGATAGTACCCAATAGACCAATTTTGATATATTAAAATTCAGCCTGGCTAATGCAATAGACTTCAGCCTGAGGTTCTGGGGATTAAACAGCACAAACTCTGTAGTTATTCCCTGTAGCCTGTTACTGAGGTCTATTGTTTTAGGCTGAATTTTAATATATCGAAATTGGTCTATTACATCTTGTTTTTTATCAGGATGTGTTCTTCCTTGATGCAACTGACATGCATGGATACTAAAATGCTCACTGGTTTGAATGTAGAGCTAACAAAAGGTCG
This sequence comes from Orbicella franksi, assembly GCF_964199315.1. Classification (NCBI taxonomy): domain Eukaryota; kingdom Metazoa; phylum Cnidaria; class Anthozoa; order Scleractinia; family Merulinidae; genus Orbicella; species Orbicella franksi. The sequence goes on from NC_138157.1 coordinate 12,512,705, forward strand.
GGGGGGATCTAAGTTGCCCTATGTATAATGAACAGAAATTACTCGGATAGCAGAAAAACACCTACCATTTGGATGGTAAATGCTGTAGCGATACCACCACACTCTGCATATGCCTGGGGAAAATTCAAAATTCCAGCACCAAGGGCTGAATTAACAACCAGCAAAGCTGCTCGCCAAATGGGCAGCCCCTGCACATATGGACTGTTGCCTGGTTGTTGGATAACTGAGCGAGATTTGAACACACCAACACTCGAAGTAGTGTCTAGATCACTTGAGGACACCGGTATGTCTAGCATTCTTGAACCACTGTAATAAGGGCTCTCGTAATGACCGTGGCTTTCCTGGACGCTCTTGGCTCCAAGAAGAGCTTGATGTTCTGATAAATTGAGGCTATGAGTCATGTCTTGCAAGAAAAATAATCCTTAGACGTCGACCAAAAGTTTACCTCTCAGACAGTTGTATCGTTCTGATTCAAAACGTACGTAACTATCTAATTTGCACAATCTTGTAATAAGCAAGTTTCCGCCGCTAAAACAGTGTGAGCCGGTTTCCCGTGGTTCGATCGGATCACATTCACCCAACGAGTGTGAAAATTTTTTATCTCAGCAGTCGTCGAGATATTGATATTTCTCCTTTCCCCTGGCTCCAAAGGGATATATCTTGGAGATTCAGTTTGTCCTTATCTTTGTATAATTTCAACCCTACCGGCAAAAAAAAAACGCAAAGCCAGTGACGACGATCGACGAGTCAACTGAAGAGTCGAAGGGAGTTGTTCAATGGTGTTTGTGACGCAATGTCCAGAAATGATATCCTTGCGTCATTTTACGCCCATTTGCTTGTTTCTAGTTAGAATATAACTTCTGTTGGATGGCAGCAAGATAAACCCGATGGCAAATTGCAGAAAATACGGACCGAGAAGTCCCACTCACTTCCTCAGAAAACCCAAATCTGCCGGCATGTGACTTTTTACATGAAACCAGTCCTTCCTGTTTGATCTTCCGGTCACTCCTGATTGGTCAAGATCAAATTCTGCCCCAAGCCCGCGAATTTTGCCGCGACTGATCCAAGATGGTGGATGAACCCCGACAAAACCGAGTGATTCTATCCAAATGGTTTGTCAAGGCCCAGTTAATATTGCCGTCATAAAATACCGTACGTAGAAAGGAAAAGTGAATTCATGTGATCAAAAGCTTCATTATTTTTGGGAATTAGAGAGGAACGGATTTTTCATGAGTTCTTCACTTCACTTAGACTCGCGTCACTTCACTTAGCTTAAGCTTATTCTTCCGCTGAAATTATAAGTAAGCTTAGGTAATTTCTCACTTGGCGTCAATCTTGAGAAAAGGAGGTAATAGCCTTATTTTCTCCTACGGTAACTTGCGGTTCGACTCAAGAGTTTCACAATCTGCGATTCCCTCGAGGTTGTCAAAGTTTGGGGCACAACAACAACGGGTAAAAAACATCGCTGTTATTGAAGCTTGCATCTGTCTTATTAAGCTTAACTGATAAAGCAGAATATCCTTCAACACATGAGTTTAAAATGAGCTTACATAAAACGAAGATACAAAGTTTACAAAAAGGTCTCACAAAGGACTCGCAAGATTAATCAGGTGGCATACTTGTTAACATTCACGTGGTCCGACTTGTTGTCAGAAATAACTTTTTTCATTTCTCGTTTATTTTTATGATCAAATGTTATTCTTATTACTCCTAGAAAAATATATTTAATATTATTTTTGGTAAATGTGACAAAAGGTACAGGAAAGAAACTTCTATGGAGGAACAAAATAACTAGATAAATAAATAACTATAAATGATTAGGAAATAGCTCAAAGAAAATATATTTCTAGAACTTGATATAAACACAGAAAAGTTGTGGTCAGTTGTGTTGTTCATTATTTTCTAAGAGAAGGTTTTCTAAAAAAAGACAAAATATTTTCCTTGTGTTACTATTTAACAAACTATAGATAATTTCCATGCTGCTGTGTGTCTGTTCAGTAATAGATCACTGGATGACATCAAAACGTGGAAAGAACAAAAAAGTGACACACAAGGTGATGGTCAAGTGTGTCACAAATGTGCTTACCACATTTCGACCTCTTCTGTGATCTATTACTAACATGGCAACATGGAATCTGTCTGTTTTATATAATAAATAGATTTAGCCAAGCCTAAAAGTGGAGCTCCTGATTATAATTACTACAGTAGCCATAAAGAAAAAAGAGGATTTGTTTTTCATGGATCAGAAACTCAAAAAATGATTGATTTTGAGCATGTAATTGTTCAGCATATGGTTTAGCTATTTTTTCCAGTTAAATTTTAACAAACTGATGAGACGATTTTGTGAGAAATATGTCAGAAGAAAAGTCAAAAACGAACAAGGGGTTAATTTGTGCTGGAATTTTACACTCCCTCCTCCCTGCCTTTGCACTCCCTCCTTCTCCCCCAAAGTAATAACCTGGCATGGGCCTGTGATCCAATCAAAAAAAAGAAACAGTCCTTGGTCGGAGGTCAACTTCAAAAAATACACAACCTCAATGAGCTCTAAACCTGAGCCTGTGATATGGTCACGTGATACTAGTCAGTGCATAGCTTGTTTTGACAGCTGTCAATTAACCATAACACGGATACCCAAAATCAAAGATGTAGCCATGGTAATGGTGCTACTCTTATTTGTCAAGATATTGGTGTATGGTTGTACGGACAGTCACGTGACAACCACATTTTTTTAGATTGATGGGTTACCAAATTTGTTTTAGATTGATGGGTCACAAATTTTCTAAGGTATGGGGCTCCGCTTGCTCACCTTTGGCACGCAAGAGCTCCGTTATCACAGAAGTAGTATAAAATGTTAATTACTACACCTGTCCTCCAATAGACCACAAGTAAGAAACAATCAAAATGTGGGAATAACTTGATCACACATGCACTGCTCTTAAACTGAAAGTTAGGTTTAAAAACACACAAAATAGTAAGTTTTGTGCTGTAATCCTTTAGGGTGTTTTTTAATGTCTTGTTGATTTATTACAGGGGTTTTCTTCAAGGGCTGGGAACCAGGAAAATTGATCAGCCATGAGGATGGGCTTGGCCTGCTTGGTTTGACCATCTAGAGAAAAATTTTTCTTATGCATAAGTCCAGCTCAAAAAGATTTGCCTGGTTGTGAAAACCAGTTACCTTTCTGCTGAAAATGTTGAATTTTTTTAAAACTTTATTTATCACAGAATTCAAACAGTTATGCACTGATTTACATTCAAGCTTTGTACGTGTATTACAATTAAATTAAAAAACTGAAAAGTTAAGTTAAGTTAACAATAAAATAACTATATAATCTACAGCTAATCAAAAAGTTCTAATGTATATTATGTACAAGAAATCTATAACACACTCCAGTAATTCTTGATGAATTCTTTTATAGAGGGAGATATTTTGATTGAAATGGCCAGATTAACCACTTATCAACCCAGGGAGAGGACTTGACCTCAGCCTTGCCATATTGACTGAGGGATAGCAAGGTTAATACAGCAAAGTCTCATTCTGAGATTTTCCTGTAAAGACCAAATGTTCTAGGTTAATAAGTTGCTTATTATGTGGCCTGTGGGAGAATGTAACATTATTATATGGTTTGTGTTTGTAGCCGATGTAACTCATGCTCTAGTTGGCTAATTCTAGGGCACTATGATGTAGCGGCTGAGTGAGAAAATGATCCTAAACGAGATTGAGATAAAATCCTATCCTTATGAATGTGATTGCTCCCTCAAGTATAATGGCTATGAATTTGAGAGTCAATAGAAAAAAGTTCTGAAGATAACAAGGGCAGTAACCATTTTTTGGCATTTAAAAACAGTTGAGCATCTATGAAAATGCCAACAGACAGTTGAAGAATGCCATCCAAGATCCTGGAATACACTTGCAGTGCATTGCTTTCTGATCTTAAACAGAATAAGGCAAACACCTTGACTTTTTCCATTAACACATAAATAAATTTTACATATACAAGTTAATGAAACCCCTAGGTTTGTCCATTACAATCAGGCATTCAGAGTTCGTTATCCTGCTGGTAAAGTAACAGCTGGGCCCCGCAGAAGCATGAAGACACGACCTTGAAACATAAGTGGTCATCTTAAGACAAGCCTTTTCCTTTGATGTCCTCCATTATGGCTAACACATCAGCGTCTGCAAATATAAACACTCCAACAACGACATACCAGAGACCAAGAACAATCAACAACTTTCTTGTGGTTGTGAGAAATGAATACTGAAGCATTTCTTGAACAAGACATATGCCTGAAAAACATAAACATAGAACAAAAAGAATCAAAAAACTGATTTGGTCAATGATCAATATAACATGCACTACCAGTAATTAAGAGTTCTTTTAATGACAGATTGGCTAGAAATACGGAAAGACCATGAAATAGGGTGACTGTCGAATCTTCCCGTGCAACAGCCTCCTGTAAGAGCCTAAATATCCCCATTAGCAACTGAGGCTACTTTTTGGGCTGCAATTTGTAATTTAAGTTTATTGCTTTAAGCCTCTGGTAAGTGGCCACTTGTCAAATGATTCCATCTCACCAAACATAAATTGTCTAGTGTAATGTCACACATGTATAACCCTGATGTGACTCATTTACGAATGTAAGGCAAGTTTGTTGAACTGTAGTTTTGTGACTGCAAAAAGATAAAAACAAGACAGCTAAATCACAAAATCAAGATGTTCACCCCCTGCTATTTGATCTCTTAAGCGACCACCTCCCATAAGCGGCCATTTAGGCTTGACATTTTGGGTGGTCGCTCAGAGGAGTTTCAACTGAATTTAATTCCACTAGGGTAAAAATAACAGGCAATCAATGGTCATTGCTTAATTATTTTGCGAGTGTGGAGAAGTTTGATGTCCTTAAGGGAAAGTACATGAAGCAACTTGTTCCATAAAAAGAATGAAAAGGTGGGAATATAAGGTAACAATAAAGCTGTATAAGAAAGTCCTAATTTTATTCTGGGTGGCATGTGGTACTGAATTGTACAATAAATTACTATTGGTTAAAACTTAAACTTTCCAGTAAATGTCAATTATAGTCATTACGTCAATCAATGCTATGGTAGTTTCATTTAAATAATACTTCTGGACCGTGATGTTCGAAAGCTGGTTAACGCTAACTCTGGGGATTAAAGTACTTCACTACCTATGTTTTGCGTAGTTCGAGACTGTTCAAACTCAAAACTGAAGGATAAACAATGTAGACACAAAACCTCACCTAAAAGTTACAAAAAGTAAAATAAAAAATTCTCGCTAATCCTGGGTTAGCTTAATCCAGCTTTTAACAACCCAGCTCTGTATCATAACTGATTTGCTTACCTGGAAAGAAAAAAATATATAATGCTGCCAGACCACCAATTAGAGCTATTGCATATTGTATGTCTGTTACATACATAGAAATAATTAGGGCCAATGTAAACCACACCAGTGTTTGTACAATCCGTCGTGTTGATTCATTTTTTTCAGCCAGTGACGGAGGCATTTTGAAGGCTGCCAGATACAATCCCTCCAGACCAGTCCTGTAAGGCACAGACATGCAGCAAATTTGCATGAAAAATTTTCAATTTGAAACGTTGGCAGAAGAAACTCAACATCACGAATGGGTCTCCACAGTTTTTAACCACAAATATTTGATTGATGATTTAACAGAGGCAACCTATCTCAAATGTCATTACTGTTGTACAACTGGGCCTGTTGCATAAACAATTCCAAACATTGTCATCTTTATCGTAAAAACTCGACTTTTGAGAAGGAATTTGAGGCTATTGTACAGCTAAACGAGAAGCTCAAAAGAGCAGAGCAACATGATGGTGTAGGACAAAAAAAATTCAAACTACTGTTCATATACAACAATAATTCTAATATACAAAAATTGGTTTTCTTTTCATTTCATTTTGTTTTTTTGTTTTTTTGCAAAACAAAGGAAATGGTACAGAATATGATCTATCAAAAGAAAAATAGGGGTCACTGAACATCCAAGGTCGCTAACTTGATGCACAGTTGTGGCAGTGGCAACTAGCACGTTTTCATCACTTACTGTAGCACAACATTCAAGGCATGGTTAAGCAAGTGAATTAAGACCATAGCGAGGGTAAGAACAAAGAATTAGCATACAAGTTATTAAAATTAAGTCTTTCAAATCATTCATAATGGAACTATTTCGCTAATAATTTTCAGAAATTTTATGGATGGGATCCAAGAAGATGCAAAAAGAACAGCAAGCTGTGGATATCCTATAATATTCCCCAATTTTCACATCTGTGCGCATTGCGAGAAAGATTTTAACAATAATAAACACAATAGCCTCCATTTGGGGCAAAAATATGCTCAGATGTTTGTCCTTGGACATTATCTGTTCTTCGAAGCTCACTGTTTTTCTCAAGCTACGCTCTCGGAAAACTGTTCGTTTCTCGAAACAGATAATGCCCGTGGACAAATATCCTAGCATATTTTCGTGTCAAATGGAGGATATTGTTTATATACAGTAAACTTTCTAAGCCAGACACCCTCAAGATTAGCTCCGGCTATCCACCATTAACAGTGGAATCCTTGTTTACAATTGCCTCATTTGCATAAGCAATTCAGTTTCTGATGGAGCTACAAATAAATCAGTTCTGAGTATTGAAAGGTCATAGTGTGATTAACTTTGCCAATGAATATGAGCCTGATGTATTGAATACTTTTTGCGCAACACGGGTTTAAAAACTAAAAATTTTACAAAGAATTATGAGCTCATTAGCGCTTTTACCACCCAGAAATTTTGCAGTTTTTGAAAGACAATTTCTCCTTGAATATACACCTTATTCTAAAATGGCAGCCAGTTTATTGTTCTTTTGTTTACATGGTAATTAGCCCTCTTTTGCCTCGTCAACATGTACAAAATACAAAAGAATTTTGATGTGGAAATGAGGCAAAGAGGGCTAATAGGCATGCAAACAAAAGAATAATAAATTAGCTGCCATTTTGGAATAAGGTGTATTACACCCAAAGAGCTAACCATTTCACCAAGTATGAAGTTTCACTAGCTCTTTAGCTGCTGGCGTCAATTCATATCTAACATGTTTCCTTCTGTATGCAAAGCTGTATGCAAATGAGTAAAAATGTAAACAATGACATCACCTATAGTGACACTACCAGTTGAGAACAAATTGAGGTTTCCACTGGATAGTAATTTGTCCAGTTGAACAACTGGAGCCTGGCTTAGAGTGAGGTGCACATTTAATAGCAATGTCTGATTTAGAAGTCGATTTCTTTCACTTGGAAAAGGAGCATTGTGTTAGACATTACAAAATTGTGAAATTCAACAGCTCTACAATGATTACCTTCCACAAAAAGTAACTGTTGCTCCTGTTGACAAGACAATTACAGATATCATGACTCTAGCAATGGTCACCAAAACATCATGAGAGTCATAACTCAAAAGCACGTCACTCTTAACAGTTGTGCCAAATGTTAAGAAGCCAAATGAACCAGCCAAGGTATAAACTGTATTGCAAATTGTCATTGCGATGACAGTAACAATTCCAAATCTAGGTACACTTGGTCTCTTGAGTTCTGCATACACAGCTACTGAAGGTACATGGCACTGGAAATATTCACAAATTGGACTGAATTAGCAATTAAGCAGTACTTAGAGCACTCAATGAAACCCATAATATTAAAAAAATAATAATATTTGAAGTTTATAACACAATACGGTGTACAGAAGAACCCCATCAATAACTTTTACATGACTACCTTGCTATTGTCACCACTTCCTTCTGAAGAAAAATCAGCCATTTTACCATAAACTTCCGAATGTAACGATCCTCATTACTTTCGGATTTAGCAGCTTTTGAAGCTCATACTTTTGAGGGGTCATTACTTTCCAGGAGTAAATATAAAGTTGGTACAATTTGACTCTTCTTCAAGTTTAAATCTATATTGCTTGAGCCCTTCACGTCTACAGAGTGGTCAGCAGGAAAGCTAGTTAGATACCATAAACTGTTTGTACTTCATGATGCACTGCTACGTTAGTCTGCTGACACAATATCTAAGTGCACTGGTCAAGTTTTCAATTTAAAGCTGAAGAAATGTTTCTTTTAATATGCTCCTCCTGAAAATGATATTAATTTGAATCAAAGTTTCCTACATGAATATTAGACCCATATTATGTTCCTGCTACTTGATGAAAATTCCACAGGTTTTGTTTTAACAAGGCACTTGTAACATTAACTGATGATGCACAAATCGACATTTCCCAATGCTTTGTGCCATAAGTGATACTTTCCCTTGTTGTGGACTGCCTTAAAGGAGAAGGTCACTCTAAAAAAACGTATATTTTTTGTCAACGCTAATAAAAACCTTGCTCTAGGTTTAGCCTCTCACCAAAGTTTCAGCCCCTAAAGTGCAGGTTTTCCTTATGAAATTCATTTCCAAAGAAGCCCAAAATTCGAACGTTGCCGCCATTTTGAACAGTACTCAGCAGCCAGCCCACGTTTTTGTGATGTGATTCCGTCTGAGAGATTTTGTCCAAATAGCTTCCGACAAGCCTTTTCACTACCACTCTGGGTTATGGCTGCTTTTGAGCCATATCATTTTGAGCCAAACATGCTCCAAACTCCGAAATGATAGCATTGAAGACAGCGAAGTGGATAATCGTTTGGAAAAAATAGATTTTGCTGACCTTGTGAAGGATGCCAAGTCAGTTGCAGGTTTTTCTCCTTCCCTTCAATTTTGAATCAGGCAGAATGACATCACTTACATGTAAACACGGCTTAGCTGTCAAGACAGGGGACCCGAACACTACATCAGAAGTAAAAATAAATGTACTGTTATTTAGCTGTATTCCTGTGTTCTTTTAGTCGTTTAGAAGGGATTTGAATGAAGCAAACATGGTTTACATTTTGAATATTATCTTGCCTGCTGCTTTGTAAATGTGATGCTCCAATTACGTCTCAAGTTTTTCTTATCATCGTTAACTCTCACCAGGGGAAAGATTCTCAGGTTTCATAACGGGTGCATTAGAAGAGAAAAGAGACAAGGGGTGAAACTTACAAAAAAGCTTTCGTCTAGTCTGTGACTACCATTGAGGTGACCAGCCTGCGTGGGTCCTCGTGTGGATATGTGCGAGTGAACACAAGACAATGGACGGCAGCCCAGCTTTGACTGCAATTTCTGCACTGAATTTCTGCAAATCTTTCAGCAACAGAACCGAGGAATTTCAACATTGTTCACTAGTGAGCCAACTTATATTTTTAATTTTTCTATTTCGTTTTTTGCTCAGTTGTTTTCCAACTTGTCCAGTTAAAAAAAATGAATTTTTTACACTCAACATAAACATATTTTAGCCAGGGAATCCCTATGTTTTCACAGCTCCTGGCTGGGGTTATCGAAAAGTAAGTCAGTGAACCAAATGGTGAAAATCTTTCCATTTCACTATTAAAACTTTTTGTTCAAAGATTTTTTTACCTGGCTGGAGATTTATCTCACTCACATGAAGACCAGGAAGTCCGCAAGGTGTGTTCTGTTTTATATGTCTGACACACACGGCTGTCACAGGTAAACAAAAGAGTCTCTCAAGTGAAGAATTGGACCACTTTGACGAAGCACATGCTCAAAAATGTAAAAGCGCTTCTGATCAAGTCAAGTGTAGTCACAGATCGGACGAAAAGCTGCACCTAAAAACAACTCAAAACTGCACTGTCTGAAAAAAAATGTGCCCAAACAAACAAATCCAAAGTTCTTCACCTGAATACTAATTGTTTAATCAGTGGAGATGTGAAATTCTAACCAATTATGTTCAGCAACAAGAGAATAAGGCACCAAAATAAAACTGGCCTCATTTTAGTTTCATCCCTTGTCTCTTTTCTCCTTTCTCTCCCACGATAAGAGTTAATAGTTGATGACAATAATGGAAACTTGAGACATAATCGTTCATTCAAAGAGTCATAAATTACAAAGCGGCAGACAAGATAATAATTATTTGAAATGTAAACCACCTTTGCTTTATTCAAATCCCTGCTAAATGGCTGAAAAAGACAAAGGAACACAGGTTAATAACAGCTGTAAATTTATTTTTACTGCTGATGTAGTGTTCAGGTCACACATGGCTCCAAGGCATAGGCACTTGAACAAAAGAAGTCACACTGGAATAAATATGTATTTTCTTTTATTCCCAGAGCAGGATGAGACTTTCACTTATTATAAGTGAACTCACAGGAGTGGTGGCTAACATTAATACAATCACTTATTCTAATGGCAAAAAGTTGTACCAACTGATAGTTTCAAAGAGAGACAGTATTATCAACATGCAATGGAACTAAATGGTCTCTGGATTCTGATACTTGGAGACACAAGAGACAAAAGTCATGACTTAACAAAACATTGAAGACCCAATGAGCCTTACACGGCACAAGAAGAACTCCTTGAAAGCCATAAAAAATACAAACCATGAAACCAAAGCAAATTGTTGGAAGTGCGGTAAATACCGTTGTCCATGGCAACTTTACTCTAGCATACAAAAACAACAAACGAAATAAGGTTGATTCAATTCAAATATGATGCATAAAGGAAAAGCTATGTCTTATTGTTATTAAAGTGATTCATCTCAAGTATTTTTTTTTTTGACACTTGCAGGGATTTCATTAACATTTTGAGCAGGAAGACAAGTGGTTTTCACAGACAGGCAAAACTTTCTGAACTGTACTTTGTTATAAAAAAGACTTTCCTGCAGATCGATGTTCAAACCAAGCAGTTTAAGTCGGTCTTACAGCCGGTCAATTTGCATAGTACATATACCTCACCATTAACAAAACCGCTGCACTTGTTAACTTCTTTAAGAGGTGATTTGAGCGGAGGGTTCAGTAGTTCTATGTCTAGTGTGATCAGCCAAAGCTAGTCCTGAAACAACGACTTGAGCAGAATTATCATCAGTCTACCCTGACTTGGAAGATCACACTAGATGTGAAACAATTGTTAACTTCCTGTTTTGAGTGTAATCCAAATAGTACCCTAACTTAACATGAGAGAATATGTAGTCACTTAATGAATGTTCAAGCCTTAATGCAGTATACATGTGGAGCCAAGATCTCTACACAAACCCTTCACAACTGTGCAGGTTACTTACTCAATAAATTCTTTACTAACTGTATGAGAGCCTTCAGCATATTTGACAGTAACTACTGCACAAACAAAAAATGCTCCAACTGTTCCAAATACACTGAAAATAAAAATATTTTGTTATGAAGTGCAACAAACAAGAAAGCTATTTTAAATGACAAAATTATTGAAATTTCAGTGAGGTTACATAATTATTCTTGCATTTTTGTTAAAAAAGAAAAAGATCACATAGAGGACACAAATTTTACGGAAAGGAAAATAAATGATTAAGTAATTGACTGATTGAACTCAATCCATCATGTTAAAAATTAAAAGCAGGGTTTATCTGTGCCACTTAACGCACAAAAGAAGGAAAAAATGAGAACACAACTCAAGCTCAGGTGATCACTAGTTTACATGTAGGACAAAAAAAGCTTACGTTTTAAATAAATAATTATGTCAGAAACTTGGCAGTGATCTAATTAAAAATCACTTAAGATATAGGTCTTCCCTTATCGGGGGGGGGGGGGGAGGGGGTTATCTTGCGCTTTGCTGAGTTGAATTCCTTGTTGAAAGAAATAAGTAAACATATTACTGGTGTCTTAACAAAGGTTTCTTGATTTTGTTTCCAGTTCATTAAACAATACCTTTCCATGGCTTTCAAAAGACCCTGCCACCTGAAACAGTGTTTTCATGCACATGTTACATGTACAGTTCAACCCCTATCAAACGGCCACCCTTGGGGAAATGGATAGTGGCGGCTTAAAAGGGGCTGGCCACCTAATAGAGGTAAAAGCAGTTATACAAAAGCCATCATTGGGACTTTGATTACTGGCTGCCTACTAGGGGTGGCCGTTTAATAAGTGGCTGCTTAATAGGGGTTCGACTGTAGTTCTCAAAAATTGAAGTGCAAATCAACAAGAAAACCTATTTGGGAATACATGTCTTTAAAATATTTTCATGTTCAAAAAAGTCCAGGACAGGAAAAAACCCAGGTCTGATTGCTCGGGGCAAGTAAATTTTGCTCTTAGTCAAGCGAAAATGGAAGTTCAGTGGAACAAAATTCCTCCAAAAAAAAATAAAAATTGACCCAAAAAGCGTTATACGCCCTTTTCTGCATGAAATCCTTCAATTATCATTAGGGATATCATTCAGACATCAACTGACCTTGAATAGCTAAGAACTTTTAAGGTCTTTGGTAGACACAGTGGCAAAAGAAGCAGGATACACACGGCACCCATTAGAAATTCCCGGCTTAAATACCAGGGAGGATGAGAGTTGATAGCTTCTCCAACTGGAAATAAAAATTATTTGAAAAGAATTATTTGAAGAGGCAACAAATGGCATATATGCGAGACTCGCTGAGATGCCATTAGACTCTTGTTCAAAACATATGAGACTGAGACTTGACACGATTGTAAACTCGTAGACAAGATTTTACATTTAAGATCAGATTACAGCTGTCAAACTAAGAACACACCTGAAATGTGTCTGGAATGTTTATTGTGTCATTTGACCACCCTTGCAATATGTATTTGTAAGAAACATGTCTGTGAAGGTGAATTAATCAACATGACACGAGCGTGGGACAAAGAAAAATTCTGAGTCCCCGACAGGAATCGAACCCATGACCTCCCGAACACCCACCAAGAAGCCTCCATCATCAAGACAGCCCCACACTGGAAGCTACAGGGACAGCAAAGAAGGAGCCTCTCAAAGATCACATGGCGGCAGACAGTGGAGAAGGAAAAAAGCAGACCTGGATATCATGAGTTGGCTTTAAGACCCATCCTAGAGACTGTCTTAGCATTTTAGAAGAATGACTCTCATGGGCTCCTTTAACAACCTTGAAACATTTATTAGGCTAGACAATATAAAGATGTAGGACCGAATCAATGGCTACCATTCTAATGAGAAGGCACAGGAGGTGAATCGGCTATGTCACCCGCCAAGAAGCCTTCATCATCAAGACCGCCCCACATTGGAAGCTACAGGGACAGCAAAGAAGAAGCCTCCCAAAGATTACATGGCGGCAGACAGTGGAGAAGGAAAAAGCAGACCTGGAGCAGCATTCAAGTCATGGCAAAGGACCGGCAGATGTGGAAGGATAACATTGCTGTGCTACATGCCTCCCAGCATAATGGGCATTAGTGAGTGAGTGACTACAGATGTAGATGGACAACATAAAAAGAAAAAGTTTACGTACCTTTTTCCAGCTGATCACCAATCACAATCATGTATGCAACAGTACAACCAAACATATATAACACAACTAGAATCTGTGTTACAATGTACGCTCCTGGTCCTAGCAACTCTTGGATAATATCTTGAAAATATTGTGATTTATGTTTATTTGCACAGTATGCCAGGATTGGGAATGCCCCAGTTATGAACACTAATAAACACTGCAAAAGATTAAGAAGAAAACATCCTATTACATCACTTACAAGACGCAGGGGGCGGGGGTGGTAAATGGTATTTTTGTGAGCCGTGAATGACCTTATTTTGTACATGAAATGTACAATATTTATGACTATTTTTTTCTCCTGAATCATGATTTTGTTGACAGTCTTGAAACACAACTTTTCCACAATAATTTTCTGTTAAAGTGCTACTGCAACTAATCTCTCTGGATATCAAAACTACATCACCCAATAGTAATTGTGCCAAATCTTACATCAGAATTCCAAAGAAAAGTCCAATAAATATGACTACATAACTTTGTGCTCAATAGACAAACCATCCACCATTACACAAATTAGAAAACTCCGAGTTTGAAAGGAGGATTGAGTTGAGAACAGAACTGACATCATAGTCACTACCAAAACTCCAAAAACATGGCTAGTTTAGCATGCAGAGCACTTTTCACTGGAAAAGATATTCTAATTTGCAAAACTGTTGTTATCGGCGTTCTTGTACCATGTTTTGTGACCATGATGTCGCAGAGAAACCCACTGCAGTGATTTTGCAGGTTCTTCAGGTTTGCTGTTTGAGCAATAGTGGAAGCGATTTTACAGTTTTATGATGCTTGTTTTAGGGAATTGCATTGACATGTTGTAAAATATTGCACTTAATCCTGAATTAAAAATTAACATAGGAAAAACTAGAAAAAAAATACAAAATTTCTGCTTAAGTAGCACTTTAAATGAGAAATGTTAAATTCATTGTGAACCAATATTTTGAGGATCTCTTCTACTATTGCTGACTCAGTCCCATCACTGAGTGACAGCGACAACCAAATCTTTGATCCATCTGGATTACTCTTAAGTGGAATGTGATTTGGTTTTTGCTGCATGTAAAACACGACATTGAGGGATAATGAAGATCTCACCAAGGTTGTGCTATATTTCAACGTAATGTTTCAAATTGTGAAAAAACGTCTCTCTTTTTTCTTGAATGATAAATGCTTATTTCATGGGTAGGGGTGAATTGTGAGGGTGACATGACAAAACGTTGGGGAGTATACTGTACATATAATACAATGGAAAACTGTTGGTCACATCTAAACATGAGGATATCCCAAAAAATAGGACAGGTGTCACTGTGCAATGCGTACATGTATGGGCTTATTTTCTTCCATTTATACTGTTGAACCCCTATTAGGCAGCCAACTCTGGGAAAATAGGAGGGGCGCCACTTAGTAGGGGTTAGCTGCTTAATAGAGGTTCGTTCGTTTCTCTTTTAGCCAGTGCTAGTGTGCAGACGGCAGACTACACATTGCAGACCGGGGGTAAAATGCAGACCGAGGGTAAAATGCAGACTAAGGGTAAAATCCAGACTGCAGACTACAGATTTTTTAAGCAAATATCCTGTTATTTCCATTATCGAGTGCTAATCATAAACAAAGTTATTCAGGCTAATCGCAGTAAAAGTATACACTCAGTCTGCATTTTACCCCTGGTTTGCTGTCTGCAGTCTGTAGTCTGCGGTTTGCAGTACCTCTGCGCTTTACACTGACGCTTGGCTTACTTGGTGGGGCATGGATTTTCCTCCACATCATTCGGTTTGGCCTACAAGCGATGGTATGTAGACATTCTAGCACATCATGCTTCACTTTGTGACAGTCGATCCTTGACCGTTGCTGCCCAACTAATGTCCCCATACTCGTAGATTGGTCTTTACTGCAGCTAACAAACAGCTGTTGAGCGCAAATCACTGACTCTCGTTTGATAACACGACAGAGCGATTTTGAAACAGAAGTTAACTTAGGTTGAAAACTGCAGCCAACTTCCGAAGGAAAGTTCTTTCGAAATTACTCAAAAAAGGCAAAAAAAATGGTTACGAGGAAAACGCGTCAAAATGGCCACTTAAAATGGCCGCCGTAACTCGAAATTACTAGTACCCAGTCTACCCGACGGACTAAAAAATGCTCTCTGGGGTGGACAGGGGAGAGATGGGGGTACCGTGACTTGATGCTGACATCGTAGTAAAGCCTCGTGATCCGTCATCAATCATTTGAAGTTACGCAGACCATAAGAACCTAACTTTTCGCACCAAAAGAACAACACAGTTGATGTAATTTATCATAGTCTAAAGATTTGATAGAACTTCAAATCAGGAGTTCCCTGGACAAAGGAAAACCTGGTTTCAGTGAATTTTGGTTCATGTTTGTTTATTAAAACCACATTGACAACTCAGAAAAACACCTACCATTTGAATGGTAAATGCTGTAGCGATACCACCACACTCTGCATATGCCTGGGGAAAGTTCAAAATTCCAGCACCAAGGGCTGAATTAACAACCAGCAAAGCTGCTCGCCAAATGGGTAGTCCCTCTACGAACTCTATATGTACATGTGGTTTGTCGTCTGGTTGTTGTACACTCAAAGTGTAGTCTAGCTCTCTTGCTCTGGAGGAGACCGGTACGCTGAGCATTCCTGCACTACTGTCAGAAAGGCTCTCGTAATGACTGCCCCGGACGTCCTTGGCTTCAAGAAGAGCTTGCTGTTCTAAGGTCATGATATGTGTTGCTAGAATTCCTCGTGATTTTCGAAGAAGTTTACCTCTCAGACAGTCGTATCGTTCTGATTCAAAACGAATGTAACTATCTAATTTATACACACTGTACTGACTTGCACAATCTTGTAATAAGCAAGCTTCCGCCGCTAAAACAGTGTGAGCCGGTTTCCCGTGGTTCGATCAGATCACATTCACCCAACGAAAATGATTTTCTTCTACCTTAGCAGCCGTCACCACATTAATATGATGGACCTTGCACAAAACCACGATGTCAACGGCACCGAGAACGTGAATTGCCCCAAAAAAGGAAAAAAAAAAAAAGCTTGATGAACAAAACCAGGAGCACATGGCTCCAATCCTGATCCGCACGTGCCTTATGCACCTTTGCACATTTCGCAGCGGTCCTTTGCCAATAAATAACGTGAAACGACCAATTTCCAAGATTTTTTGGTGAACATTAGCCACTACGGATAATTTTTCGTATTTCTGTTTGGAACCGAACTCATTCAAAGCATATTCAACAATAAGCCCTTATCTTTGGATAATTTCAATTCTACCGGCAACAACACCGAAAAGCCGGTCAAGATATCGCCGGATCAACTGAAGAATGGATAGTGTGACGTTATGTCCATACTGGTAGAGGATATAACATCACCGTGCTGGCATACGAATTTCATCTCCTTGTCCAAGCGGTCATGCCAATCTTCTGTCAGGAGGCCATGGA
Organism: Orbicella franksi; assembly: GCF_964199315.1. NCBI lineage: Eukaryota > Metazoa > Cnidaria > Anthozoa > Scleractinia > Merulinidae > Orbicella > Orbicella franksi. The sequence goes on from NC_138157.1 coordinate 12,529,502, forward strand.
CTTCTGGTTCTGTTTATCATATAGATATTGATGAAACATCCAAATATAAGGCATCTCAGTTTGTCGGGACTGTACAAAAACTTTATATTAATATGATAACCATTTTAATGTAAGGCACAGGTGATGCACGTTTGCCAATCGAGAAAATGTTATTTTCTGAGTTAAAAAAGTCAAAGTTAACCTCAATTTTCTTTTCTTTTTGTATCAGTGCTATCACTTTTTTTCTTATTTACTATTACAATGCTTACTATTAAATTACTTACTTACTTACTTAACTGACTTACACACTCACTCACTCACTCACTTTACTTACTTACTTACTTACCAAATTGATTAATTACCTACAATAATGTTGAAAGAAAACTCATGCATGCGCGTAACCATGACGAAATCGATATCCTCATCTCTGTGCGCGACAAAGATGTCAAATTTTAGGAACACGAAAAATCCTGGTATTTTATCAATATTCGTACTTAATAAAATGATGTTCTTATGCCATTTTACATCCGTTTGCTTACATCTGCAGTTATATATAGTTACAGTCCAACTGACTTTCTCCGGTCAGCTGATGGCCCTTTTACGATCTTTCACCGCGCGAACTCATTTCCTGTGATATCTCTGATCCCCCGGTGACTTCTAATTGGTCAAGATCAAATCCTGTCCCAAGCTCGCGAATTTGCCGTGACTGATCCAAGATGGTGGATGAAACGGCTGGATAGCGGTTCAACCCGAGCTGTGATCCTATCCAAGAATTAGGAGATTAGGTTTCAAAATCTGCGTAAAACATCGCTCAGTTATTGCTTTTCTACATCTACTGTACTAACTGATACAGCTGCCGAATGACCTGCATCACACCAGTTTACAAAATCAATAAACAAACAAATGAAATCTCGCTCCCATGAACCAGGATACAAAGTTAAAACAAAGGCCTTTAATCTAAGGGCTCACGAGATATCAGGTGAATCACGGTCACTGGTCACAAGGTATCAACAAAATATCACAAGACTCGCTTAACATACTTGTTATAGCGGCGGCGAGAGTTTCAAGAGCTGTCACTGCCGGTTTCTTGAATCTAGAACTACTTCACGGGCTAGTGATTAAAACAGACAGATGTGGAATATAGACTTCTTTATTCCCTTGACATCAATCATTGAATAAATCCTTGAAAGCCGTAAACTGAAATTCGATTAAGATAAAGTATAAACTAAGAGTAACTAAAGACTAGTAGGTCACTATAGGGGCGGTGCAAGGTAATTTAACAAGTGGTCATTGCCCTTCAAAATCACGCAATTCTTTAAAGCTCAATGAAAGGCGATAGCCTAGAGAAGAGGCCCTTGCGATAAAAACTAAACTAAGCAATCTCTAACAAGGCAAAATGATGCCAACACGAAAGGTAAAAATGACAACTTGTTTCCTAAAGATCACGATGACTAAGGCATGCAATCATTTACAATGGAAAATAAAACGACAAACCAAAACACTAAGTTAATTAACACAGAGTGGCCCGGGCTCGATTTCGGCTCGGTGCCATAAGTATGTTGAGCTCGTTGTTGGTTCTCACCTTGCTCCGAGGGTTTTTCTCCGGGTTCTCCAGTTTTCCTCCCTCCACAAAAACCAGCATCCACAAAAACCAGCATCCCCAAATTCCAATTGCTGGTTTTCAGTGTCACGCCATTCAAAATAGATCAAAATAAAAATCAAAACGGTTCAATAGATAAAGTCCAGAATATGGGAAATGAAAGAAGGTAAATATGCAAAGACTCTCGCCAAGAGTCTGGTCACAGAAATTATTCTTATGCAAGATATGCGGAGAAATGTTTTACCCAAATTTATAGAGATTTGTATGGAGATGCCATGCTGGTGCCCATCCGTATGGGCACCAACATGGCGGCCGGAAACCAACAGAAACATCTGTTACTGAGTTTTGCCACAAAAGCGTGAATTTATCCCTCGAGGAACTCTAAAACATTAAAATAATACTTTTTCTAAGACATGAACTGTTCAGATAGCCAAATTCCCCGAAATAAGTCGCTTTTTCAACCATCATGACGCCGTAATGTAAATGCCGCGTCACGCAAAAGGTTCGAAATTCAAGCGTAGTGTATCACAAAACCAAGAACCCATTCGGAGCGAAAATGTGTATGAAAATTAGTTTTCAGCTGCTCTTATACATCATTAAAGTAAAATCTCAGGAAGATCAATAGTTTTGTAATTTGAATTTTAGTGACGTCATGTGAAAACCAACTATTCGACTAGGATAGAGGACCCGCACGGCTAAGGCTGATGTCGCTTCCTCTCAGCAAAATATTGTAATTTATCAGGGCAGGCTAGCAAAGTAACGGCTGGGCGCCACAGAAGCACGAAGATGCTACCTTGAAGCATGGCGGTCAGCTTTAGTACAAGCCTTCTCCTTTGATGTCCTCCATTATGGCTGACACTTCAGAGTCTGCAAATATAAACACTCCAACAGACATACTAGAGACCAAGGACAATTGGCGACTTTCTTGTGGTCGTGAGAAATAAGTCCTGAAGCATTTTTTGAACAAGACATATGCCTGAAAAACAAAGAAAATGGAACAAAAAGAATCAAACGAACGATTTGGTGAATGATCAATATAACATGTATCAAAAATAACAAAAAATGGAACGATGATGAAATACAGTCAAATCTCCCTGTGCGTCTAACTCTCAACACCACTCTCGTTACTGCATGACTACTGGTTCCCGTAAGCTACCACTATCCCAAAATATCAAAAGCCACTTTTTGGACTGACAGTTTGCAATATAATTATTACTTTACACCTCTGGCAAGTGACCACTTGACACATGACTGTAGTAACATGAATTCCGCTGACTAGCGGTAGTGGGGCTGGCTGTATGAAGCGGTCGCATCTAAAAAGACCACTAAAACATGTTGTGTTAATGCCTGTTGCCTCGGTGCCTTTCCGGACCCAGCATGGTTTCAGAAAAAGGATCTTCTTACCACAGTGAAACCTGTATTAAGCAGACACCCTCTATTAAGCGGACACCAGCTTGAGTCCCTAAATTTTCTTCCCACATTTTCTGTAAAATAAACTTGCATTCAGCGGACACCTCTGTTAAGCGGACGCGGACACCAATATTAAGCCATTTTGTTGCACAAAACCTGCAATAAGCGGACACCTCAAGCCGACGCGAGCCGACACAGACCCTCGATTTATGGGTCGTGACGGTGAAAGAAAGAGCCGCCGAGTGCAAGTACTACGAGCAATCCGTTAGACTAAGAGACAAACTTACCTTTTCCTGTATGGAAGACAATTACAAGCTGAAACTCTATAACGAGGGAGCACCCCATTCGCTTGAAAAAGTAGTGAAGGTCCTGTCCTTGAAGGAAGCAACAAACCGGGAGTTACAGGAATCAAAACCTGTAGAGATTGAGAGTGTCACACCGCGAGGGAGCTGCCCAGATTCTATCACTGATCAAGATACAGAGCAAAGGAACCAGCGAGACTCTAAGAGGAGACCTTTCCAAACAAGTGGCAGAAACTGGGCATTACAACCGCCGACATCCCTTGGAAGGAGGAACTGCCCAGCTGCAGAGACACGATACACCAAGTGCAATAAAATGGGACATTTCTCTACCGTATCCAAGAGTGTACCTATAAAAACGGTGAACCACGTTCTCAAAACTGAGGACGACTTTAGCTCCACATTCGTGGGAGAGGTTATCACACCCACTCGTTTTAATACTTCCACGGCAGAACCAGCGACAAACCCTGAAGGCGGTAGGCCCAACACCGGATGGCATGTGCCAAGCCAAGATCCAAGACCTAGACACGCTGACATGGTGCATTGACAAAGGAGCACAAGTATCTGTTTAGCCTGAGTCCATCTACAAGTCGTTGCATAGGACGTTGTCAGAGTCGCACAGAAAACTGGTCGGAGCAGGACCATTGAATAGTTCAAGGGTTAATTCACACGGGCAGATTCACGGGCAGTTTACAATTCGGGCGAAACTCAAACTTGTTTTACTTTTTCGATAGACTCTGGCGAAATCCCTGCAAGCGTCTCGTAAGAGGAGGAAAACTTTGAAATTATAAAACCCCGCTATATCCAAACTGAAATATCCAACTAGTTTTTCGGTGTATTGTGGACAAGCTGTTAATCTTGATGTTATTCTTAATTATTCGAGACGCTTGCGGGGATTTCGCCAGAGTCTATCGCGACCGAAAAGTAAAACAAATTTGCAAGTTTGAGTTTCGCCCGAATTGTAAGCAACGCTTGGATGTTGTATCAAGGCCCAATCACAGGTCACCCAAGCGTAAAGAGTTTGTATGGAGATCAGGAGTTGACATTAATCGTTCAATGTCTGGGTAATTTACCGAAGAAAGACTCTTGAACATTTAATGGTGTCATTTTTCTCATCCTGGAGAGTTTAAACGAGATTTGAGCGAATTTTGAAAAATTCGTTGAAAAATTCCTACGGTTGTCTCTTATTATAACACCGTAGGACAATTTTTTCAAAATTCGCTCAGACCTGACTTTGAGCATGCGCAGAGTGACGGCAAAGTCGGTGAATTGCGGACTTCCGATGTTGGACCTTCCCAGAGGTTGTGATTCTTGGTGCTGACCAAAAGGAACGCGGCCTCTGGGGACGAGCATGAATGAAATTGTGCAACTAATTAAGAGCGTAAATCCGAAAATATCGAGAATCGGCCGACAGAAGCGAAATAACGAAATTTTTCTTATTCGACCAAAAGAACCCATTTGGTTAACTGTTTTCGGAATTGACATCAAAAGGTTCGATTTCCTTTTCTTTTCTTCAAAATTTGCAAAACTTGAAAATTCGGCCACAGGGCCTTCAGCGGCGGCCATGAGACTTGAAATTTGGCACATGTTTAACATACTCGTATGGACGTACCAAACGCTTTCTTAACATGTCCTTTACACAGTTTGTGGGGCATCTCTTAAACTTTACTCGGGACTAAATTTTGTTTAAAATTGTTTTTTTCTACAAAATAGTTAACTTTCGGAAGCTGAACCATTTACGGACCTAAAGTGATAAGGCTAATATTAGCAAACTTTGAACTTGTCAAATGCTGTCTGTTATAATACAGTTAAGTAAATAAATATAACCGAATAAAAGCAGGTTCTTTATTCTACTCGCCTGGAAAAAATTACAGGTGGCCCGTAAAAACTGTTCCGTTGAGAGAATTTTCCGTGAGGTCACTTTGACGCATATCTCACTTAATTATTCAATTGTTAATCATTGCGCAATTCTTATTATTTCCGACTAAAAAAAAATAGTTTATGCCAGCGAAAGAGTTATAATTTGTTGGAAAGGCAGGTTAAAATGGTGTTTTAGGATTACAGTAAATTGACCATTACACATTACCTGCCCTTGCAAGAAGCAGCTTCCACTCGGAGTCAACACCGGAATCATCGCTGATTTTGTGAAATGCAAGATGATTTATACACTTCCTTTGTACACTCTCGTTTGGTGACGCAGGTCTCTCTTTACTCGAACTGCACTCTCGAACCGCACTCTCCACCCACTAGCGATGAATAATCACATGCGCATGCCATAATAGAATATAAATAGTTAGTCAGAAAGCGTTCGCCGTGAAGTGAAGTGTTCGCTTTGAATAACTTTTACCTGAACCACTCACGCTCAGTAGCTAGTTATATCGATCCGTATCTCGGGCAAATTAATTGCTGATCACATTGTCACGCAACACAAGTTAGGGGTGTGATTGAGGAACAAGTATTTTCACTAGCCTGAAAATCGTATCTTCATCAAGGTAAACTTTATGAAAAAAAGTAGCAATGCGATGAAGATCCAAAAAGACTAGCGTATTGAGAATTCCAAAGCCAGGAATGAATCTGTTAATTAACGTTCTCAAGGATTTCCGTTTAATTTAATAATGTCTACTGAATTTATTCCGAAGCTCGAGTGAAATATTTAATCATAAAGTAAGAAACATAAATAACGTCTTACTAATATACACCGATTCTGGAATATACCATATCTCAAACGTTTTCTTGAATGGAAATTTTGCATTTGAAAATAGTACAGCAAAGCAGGCAAGTGTTTAGTAGTGGTAGTGATACTGTGAAGTTTAACGCGACGTTCCTAGTTTAATTTAATTATAGTTGTTGTCTATGTTTAAAGATATCCCTTTCACGTTTCACGAATTTTGTATTTCCATTGCTTGAGTGGCTATATGTACTCGTTAAAACAAAATTATTAGTTAGAATGCATAAGATCCATGTCAAAAAGGATCCATCGAAGCCATAGTCAAGTTCGCTACCGTGTGAAATAGTTTGCGTGAATCATGATAAAGTACTAGTGCTATTGAAAAAACAAACAGACTGGTCTATAGATAAGCTGAGTTGTAAAAACTTGTTTGAACTTCTTATCTTGGATTTATTTCAATTCTTTACCTTCCAAGAGTTATTGGGAATGTATAAAATAAAAAAAATAGTCGGAAATAATGACAATTGCGCAATGATTAACAATTGAATAATTAAGTGAGATATGCGTCAAAGTGACCTCACGGAAAATTCTCTCAACGGAATAGTTTTTACGGGCCACCTGTAATTTTTTCCAGGCGAGTAGAATAAAGAACCTGCTTTTATTCGGTTATATTTATTTACTTAACTGTAATATAACAGACAGCATTTGACAAGTTCAAAGTTTGCTAATATTAGCCTTATCACTTTAGGTCCGTAAATGGTTCAGCTTCCGAAAGTCAACTATTTTGTTGAAAAAAAAACATTTTTAAACAAAATTTAGTCCCGAGTAAAGTTTAAGAGATGCCCCACAAACTGTGTAAAGGACATGTTAAGAAAACGTTTGGTACGTCCATACGAGTATGTTAAACATGTGCCAAATTTCAAGTCTCATGGCCGCCGCTGAAGGCCCTGTGGCCGCATTTTCAAGTTTTGCAAATTTTGAAGAAAAGAAAAGGAAATCGAACCTTTTGATGTCAATTCCGAAAACAGTTAAGCAAATGGGTTCTTTTAGTCAAATCAGGAGCCATAATTGGGGAAGAAAAATTTCGTTATTTCGCTTCTGTCGACCGATTCTTGATATTGTCGGATCTACGCTCTTAATAAGTTACTCAGTATTAGCCAATAGGAATTTCGTGTTCGTTACGCGCTGATTTACATTGAAACTGTATAAAAAGCTTAAGCTAAGTAAATTTAACAATAAAATACCAATACAACCCACAGTTAATCATAAAATTTTAATTATATTTATACATGAAATCTACAATAAACCCCTGACCAGTAATTCTTGAGAAATTCTTTTTATACAAAGAGATGTTCAGATTAAAATGTCAAGATTCTGATATAGACTCTATATAACTTAGCAGGTAGTAAGATTGTTAACATTGTTGAAAACCAAGTAATTTGGTTTACCACAATGCAAAAAGGTTTTCACAATATTTTGGCTCTATTTCAGAGCCATAGTCATGTAGTTAGATCAAAACAAGTGGACAGCTTATGTATCAAGGCTAATTAGGTGTATAAACAAGCAAATTATGTCGAAACATGATGTATCGAGCTAGAGAGGCGACGAATGAAGTTAAATCCCAGTGGCATAAGAAATAATGCAGAACGCAACAGTAAGAGAATACACGAGGAGATTTGACAACGTTGAAAACATTCATGAAGTCATCCTAGTGCGAGACGTTACCACAAAGTACTTGGAAAATGTTATTTTCCAAGTCAAAAATGATTCTACACCAGATTGAGATGAAATCCTAGCCTTATGAATGTAATTGTTCCTTCAAGTGTAATGACTATGAATTTGGGAGTAAATAGGAAAAATCTTGTCAAGATAGGAAGGGCAGTAACCAAGACACTGGAATAAACTCAGTGCATTCCTCTCTGATCCTTTTCACCAGAATAAGGTGAGCGTCTCGCTTTTGTAATCTAAGAAGTCTCTAGAGACTTGTTTTGTTAGCGTTAGACCAAATAACATCACAATGATACAGCGGTTGGTTAACTGTATTGTGCAATATTTTACAATTTGTACATATTTTTACACTTGCACGTAAGTAAATTTTACAGTTACACGTTAATGAAACCTCTGGGTTTGTTCATTATAATCGATCAGGCATTTAGAGTTTGTTATCCTGCACTTGTAGTGTGAACTGGTTTGTCATCAGGGCAAGCTGGCAAAGTAACGGCTGGGCACCATGGTGATCAGCTTAGTACAAGCCTTTTCCTTTGATGTCCTCCATTATGGCTAACATTTCAGATTCTGCAAATATAAACACTCCAACAAAAACATACCAGAGACCAAGAACAATCAACAGTTTTCTTGTGGCTGTGAGAAATGAATACTGAAGCATTTCTTGAACAAGAAAAATGCCTGAAAACAAAAAAATAGAGCAAAAAGAATCAAAAGAATGAGTCAGTGAAATGATAAATATATGTAGCATGCAGCAATAATAACAGAGAAATGGAAAGACCCCGAAATACAGTCAAACCTCCCTGAGTGACTTCCTCTCGTAAGTGACCGTAAGCTATATATACCACTTTCCCAAAATACCGAAGTTCTTAAGTGAAAACACCATAGTGGAAACTTCTCGTAAGTGGCTGCCTCTCATAAGAACCGGACTGCGGCCACTTTTTAGGCTTACAATTTGTTATTTAATTATTGCTTTAAACCTCTGGTAAGCGACTATTTGACCCATGATCTCATCTCGTCAAACATAAATTGTATAGTGTGACGCTACGCAACCCTGATGGGACTTATATCTGAGCACAATGTGCCTTCCTCAATAAATGCACAGTGTAAATGCAAGCGTGTTCAACTGTAGTTTTGTGATTGCTAAAGGATAATTCGCATTTTAGGCAATAAACCGTTTAAGCTAGGCCACTAAAGTAAGAAATCAAGACTTTCATCCCCCACTCTCCTCCACTCTTTCATCTCTTAAGCGACCACACCTCCCATATTGAGCGACCATTTACACTTGACATTTTGGGTGGTCGCGTACAAGTTTCAACTGTACCTCAATTCCACAAGGCCACAAATAACAGACAATCAATGCTCATTGTATAATTTGTGAGTGTAGAGAAGTTTGATGTCCTTGGGGGAAAGAACATGAAACAACTTTGTCCATAAGGTGCGATAATAAGGTTACGGTAAAGCCGTGAAAGAAAGTCTCAATTTTTTCAGGGCAGCAGATTATACTGAATTGTACAATTTTTATTGGTTAAAAATCAAACTTTCAACAGTTTCTGGTAGAGCCTCTGGACTCAATCGAAGTCATTCAATAATCTTATCGTAGTTTCATTCAAATTATACTTCTGCATTACAAGTGATTTGCTTACCTGGGAAGAAAAAAATAAACAATGCTGTCATTCCGCCAATAAGATCTATCGCATATTGTATGTCTGTTACATACAAAGAAGTAATGAGGGCCAGTGTAAACCAAACTAACGTTTGTACAATACGTCGTGTTGATTCGTTTTTCTCAGCAAAGGATGGAGGCATTCTGAAGGCTGCCAGATACAATCCCTCTAGACAGCTCCTGTAAGACACAGGCTTGAATCAAATTTAAATAATCAAGAAAATCTTCCAATAAAAAGATTTATATCAAACTTGTACTGCAGTCCGATAATGATTGACTTGTACATGTGTCAGAGATACATAAAGCATGTGGAAAAAGACACTTTGAGACATTTTTGTGAAAATGGGTGACACTGACTTTGTTTTAAGGATAGAACATGACTGTGGAAAAATATACCCTGACTTTTAAAAGTTTGCAGAAGAAACTCAACATGGTCTCCCCAGGTTTTAGCCAGATATATTCGATAGATGAGTAAACAGAGGCAACCTATCTTGTTATATGTTATAGAACTGGGTTTGTTGCATAAATACAGTCGAACCTCTATAACGGCCACCTCTGTAACAGCCAATTCTCTCTTCAAGCCACTTTCCTGTGTACCAACAGACAGTCCATACACCCACTCTTATTTTAATCTCTCTGTAACGGCCACCTCTCCACAACGGCAATGGTTACCAAAGCGCACCCCAACTAGCACAAAAAGCCCTCAACAATGGCCAGATAATCAATGACTGAAGCCAGTTGCAAACAAAACCCCATTTTTTTTTGTTGTAAAAGGTTACGAAACTTGGATCCGTACTGCGCGTAGCTGGTCTCTGTTTCTGTTTGGTTTCTGTTTTTTTTTTTGATGTGTTTTGATTGTGTGACTTATTTATATGCTAAAATATTTTTTTGAGAATGTTGCACCACCTCCCACTTTCCTCTGTCCCCAACGGGTAGCTATTGTGGAGAAGTTCGACTGTAATTCCAAATGTTGCCATCCTTTTCATAAAACGTGAGAAAATGATCTATAGATGAATATTCAATATCACTAACTTGATGCAAAGTTGTGGCAGTCAGGCCACTAGCGCTGTTGGTGTTCAGTTCATTACTCAATAGCACACCATTAAAGGCATGACGAGACAAGCGAATTACGAGCGCAGTAACGGTTTTAATGCACAAAGAATTAGCACCGGCCATGAGCCACAATCGGGGACGGAGTCCCCGATTATGGCTCCTGTTAGCACAAAAGTTCCAACTTAAACTTTAATCTTTGAAATCATTAAAGAATTGTATCAAGCTTAATTGGAATTTCTAGAGGGGTAAACGGGAGGTATAAGAAAAAATCCCCTCAGTGGGGGAGGTATTGATATTCTCTGGAACTACACAATCAGGATTACCTTCCACAAAAAGTAACCATTGCTCCTGTTGACAAGACCATGACAGATAACACGACTCTTGCAATATTCACCAAAACGTCGTTAGAGTCATAACTCAAAAGCACGTCACTCTTAACAGTTGTGCCAAATGTTAAGTAGCCAAATGAACCAGTCAAGGTGTAAACTGTATTGCAAATGGTCATTGCGATGACAGTAACAATTCCAAATCTAGGTACACTTGGTCTCCTGAGTTCTGCATACACAGCTACTGAAGGTACATGACACTGGAAATATTTATATATAATACTGAATTAGCAACTTAATGCAACACTATAGAACACTCAATGAAATTTAATGGCAAAAAAACAAAAATAACACTTGAAGTTTATAAAACAGTACACTGTTCAGTAGAACCCTATCAATTAAGCTTTTATATGACCACCTTATTATTATCATTACGTCCTTCTGAAGAAAAGATCAGCTATTGAAACTCCTGTTCAATAAGCTTGTTTCGATTTATTAAAATTCTAACATGGCTCCGAGGCTTTGGGAATGAAATAAAAGAAATCACACAGGAATAAATCATTTCTTTTCTTCTAGTCACCAAAGCACGATGAGACTTACGTGAATTCCCTAGAGTGGTGGCTTAAATACTTATGAATACAATCATGAAAATAATGTATTCTAATGGCAAAAAGATGACCTAATTGATAAGTTTGAAGAGAGCATTATTTGCTTATAATGGAACAAAATAGTCGCAGCGCTAATTCTTGGAGGCACATTAGAGACAAAAGTTGCGATATAACAAAACATTGAAGACCTAATGAACCTTACACGACACAAGTAAAACTTCTTGATAGACATAAAAAATACAAACCATGAAACTAAAGCAAATTGTCGGAAGTGCAGCAAATGCCTTTGTCCATGGCACTTTTACTCTAAAATACAACAGCAACAAATGAAATAAAGATTCATTCACTGATATTTACATGTATAAAGAGTGAAAGTTCTTTTTGACACGTGCAGGGATTTCATTAACATTTTCAGCAGGAAAACAAGTGGTTTTCACAGGCAGGCAAAACTTTCTGAACTGAACTTCTTTATAAGGTGAAAAACGTTCCTCTAGAAGGCCAAACAAAGCAGACAAAGTCAGCCTCAGAGCGATTCGATTTACCCAGTGCCCGGCCTTTGGCTGCACTAATATATATGTCAACTTGATAGGCAATTTGAACGCCGGGTTTTCTATTCAGCAGTTCTATGTCTAGTGTGATCAGCCAAGGCTAGTCTTGAAACAACAACTTGAGCAGAATCATCATCAGTCTACCCCGACTTGGATGATCACACTAGATATGACACAATCTAAACAGCCTCCGTACTTAACATGAGAGGATATATAGTCACTCAGTGAATCTGCAACCCTTAATGGTTGGAGAACCTTGGGGCGGGGGGGGGGGGGGGGGAAGGACTGCCATATAAAAAGACTGGGGGTGCTTGTCGTTTTGGTGCCTCTTAGGGTGTTCAGCCTCTAGAGGTCCACAGCAGGGGCTTTTGCGGTACCATTTAGCCAAAAAAATATGACAGGAGATCATGTGTTGTTTTAGAATTGGAACCTCTGAGAGGTGAAAAGAAATTCAAGCCACGCCCACAAAACAGGATCTTGGTACCTCTTTAGGGTTTTTTTCAAAATTTCTGATGAGCACCCCTGCACCCCTGTCCCTTTTATATGGGAGTCCCCTCCCCCCTGGGGGGATAGGTAACTCGCACACTGAATTGAGAGTTAAAGGACAGTGACTTTGCAAGTTAATTCAGGTGTGATCGCAGCCAGCTTCTCTACAGCTCTATTCTTCTGGTTCTTCAGAAAAGATTGCAAAATCAGCTGCCTATGTATCCTCTAAATAAAGAAGGTGGCCTCATGGTTAGTGCACTCATCTCTGGATTGAGCAGGTTCCTGGTCGGAGACATTGCATTGTGTTCTTGGGCACTTTTTTTGAATTACTCTTACAACTGTGCCTCTCTCCATCCAGGTGTATAAATGGGTGCCAGCAAACTTAAAGGGTAAACCTGCAATGGAGTAGCATCTTTTCCAGGGGGGGATAGACAAATGCACTGCTAGTCGCTTCATGCTACAGAATTACCGGGATAAGCTCCAGCCTGGTGGACCACTTGGCTCGCATGCAGACTTTACCTATTTAAACCTTTGTGATACCCAGGTCTATTAATTACATTTAGACCTTGGCCTTATGCTCCACTCACGAAGGGGCGAAGAGGATGAGTGAGTGTGAGACCTTGATTAACTAATTATTTAATTAAGCACTCTCAGTGACAAACATGATTCCTAGTACAGAATATAAATGTCTACTTCTCGGTAAGGATGTGCAGGCAATTAAGGGGATATCAAATACAGTATCGAACAGTGACAATATTTTAATGACTTGATGCAGAGACTAAGCTAATTGTAAGTTCCTATGTCAGCCAGTTAGAAAGCAATACACAGCTGTGTGCATCTCATTTAACATCCACGCAAACTCATTGTGTAGTTGTACAGGTTACTTACTCAATAAATTCTTTACTAACTGTATAAGACCCTTCCGCGTATTTCACGGCAACAACTGCACAAATAAAAAAAGCTCCAACTGTTCCAAGGACACTGAAAACAAAAATAATCTATTCAGATAATAATGTAAGTTGTTAAGTGCAAAAAGCAAGAAAGTCAAGTAAACGGCATGTTACAGGCTACTTGTTATAGAAACCAGAATCTATGAAAATCAAATTTTCCTATTAATTAGTTTATGTAGTTGTATTCGTTGAAAAAGTTGTTGAGATTATTTTATTATTGAAATTTCAGCGAGGTTTCATATTCTTGTATATTTTTTTGTAAAAAAGAGCATATGGAATTAAGGCACAAGTTTTACAGAAAGGAGAAATAAATGAGTAATAGTTTGATTGACTGATTAAACTCAATCCATCATATTAATCACATATTATCTCAAGACTGACTATAACACTGAGACAGTTGTTTTAAGTCCCTTGCTGTTTCAAAACACTTTTTCCCCACAAGAGTTCAAAATTTAAAGCAGGTTTTATTTTTATTGTTTAACAAACATGAAGAAGAGAAAAAATTGAGAACATGACTCAAGCACAGGTAAACTGACTAAATTTAATCCAAAAAAAAGGCTTTCCAGCGACTTTGCCACATGAAACAGTTTTTTGTTTGTGCATTAACCGTTCTCGAAAACGAAGTGCAAATCAACAACAACATAAATATATCGGGACAATCTTTTTCATGTCAAAAGCAAATCAGTCAGCCAAAAACTAGCTCAATCCTGCACAAAATGAACATCGACCCACAAATTGATATATATTTTCAGGACTTTTTGCATGCAATCCTTCTGCAATCAATTAAAAGTAACGTTGTAAGGATATTAGTCAACATCAACTGACCTTGAATAGCTAAGAACTTTTAGGGTCTTTGGTAGACACAGTGGCAAGAAAAGCAGGATACACACGGCACACATCAGAAATTCCCGGCTTAAATACCAGTGAGGATGAGAGTTGATAGCTTCTCCAACTGGAAATAAAAAGAACGTCTTACAGAATTATTTGAAGGGGCAACAAATGGTATATGCGAGATTCGCTGAGATGTCAAGACTCTTGTTTGAAAATCTGGGACTGAGGCTTAGTGACTAGGAGACAAGATTTTGAGATCAGATTACTGCCAAACTAATAAGAAAATTGTGAACACCTAATTGAAATGTGTCTGGAATGTTTATTGTGTCATAACCAATCACAAGCCGGATCTTCAGACCACAGAAACCTCAGAAAATGGATAAACCCATCAGACACAGACTAATTTGGTTTTGGCTTCATGCCGAGATGCACCATTCACCTTGATCTATTGCTTAGAAAGTTTAAATATTAATTACTATTCCTTGATAAGGAGAGCCACACCCAGTGTATGGTTGAGGAATTTTCGAGAAAAAAATGATAAGGCGTACACGTAGCCTGCGAACAGGCTCCCGGTGCCCGCCCCGATCGCTTTGCTCTCCGAATTCTTCTGTTTCGTGCTCGCCGAAATTTTTTCTGTCCTCGCCGGGAGCCTGTTCGCAGGCTAGATAAGGCGATGCGACAGTTAGTGACTCATTAAAACAACATAACAGTTGATTTGACATGGCTAGTCACTGTGTAAATGGGGATAAGGAAAAATACAAAATTATGCCGGTTTCGCCTCTCAATTATTAAGTAACATAAGCCTTGCTATCATCTTTGGTCTCTCACTCTCCACTGAGGTCAGGAGAACTTCTAAAAGTCATCTGACAAAGCACAAGCATGGTTTGCAGTTCTGAAACTTTAGCAATTCGTCATTTTGGTCTGTTTGGGGCCTGCTCTTGTGTGACTTTGACTATTTTTTGATTCAAGGATTTTTTTAGTGCAATGAAGGAATGAAGATCTTTGTAATAGCCCAATTTGTATGGACAGAAACATCGATATCAGAAAACAAGTAGCCCTTGACTCGATAGGGTAATTCTAAAGGCAAGGAGACCTAAAATAAAATGTCAGGATTTGGCCTCATAATTTTGATAAAAATTAAGTTGATTATAGTTAATTCTACTTATAATGTACTGTGCACATAGCACATTCAGTTTTTCGTTAGCCTGCAGAACAGGCGTTATTCGCGTATTTTAGGCGAACAGAGGCGAAAGCGAGGCAAGCGCGAAGCGCGAGTTGCATCTTTCCCTCGCGTGCGCGACTTGCACTTCGCGCTCGCCTTGCTTTTGCCTCTGTTCGCCTAAAATATGCAAAAAAAATTACGCTTGTTCTGCAGGCTAATTTTTTTTCAAGCTCATCACTTTATCAGGCCCCTCCTGTCAGGCCCCTCCTGTCAGGCCCCGTCCACACTATGCCTAAGAGGAATTTGAAAATGCAACATAACAAGTCATTTTGGATTTGTGGTTGAGGAAATCTTGGGCAGGAAAATTACATTATTATCATGATGTTGGCATTTTCAAATTCCTTTGGTTTAAAGAGCATTTTCCAAAAGCTCCGTTTTCGTGATGGGTTAGAGTGGACGGTGGGCCTAACCATAGAAAAAACTTTGGCCACCTTATCAAATTCATCCGGTGTGCATGCTGGGGCTCAGTTTCAGTAATAATGATCAAAACAGCTCATTACGTTTTCCACCTAAATAGGCTAAAATGTGATTATTTACGGTATATTGATTTTCTAAAATATTTTTTGTAAAATTTATGCTGTGCCATGCAACATACAAACTCCTCAAAATCTATCTGACCACCCTTGTAATATGTATTTGCATGGAACATGTCCGTTTCAAATATGACCTTGTGATTAGTTTTTATCCATGAATTAGAGATCTTAGAGATTGCCTTTAGTTAGCATTTTAGATGAATGGACTCCTGTAGGCTTCTTCAAGGAACTTCATACATTTTTATAAATGGCCAGACTATATAAAGATGTAGAATCAAATCAATGGCTACAATCCGCAGCTGATGAGAAAGCAATGGAGGTTGAATGGCCATGTCGCCCACCAAGAAGCCTTACATTGGATGCCAGAGGGAAAGCACAGGAGGGGTCGTGCAAAGATTATACTGTGGCGTACAGTGGAGAAGGAAATGAAGCAGATGGGAAAAAGCTGGAGCAGTATTCAGGTCATGGCAAAGGGTCGGCGGATGTGGAAGGATTACGTTGTTACGCTACATGCCCCCCCCCCCTCCCCCCAGGGTAATAGACCGCGTTCGATATATCAATATTCTAATATGGCTCCGAGGCTTTCGGGTCAAAATTGCTAATTTTCTTAAGTTTCTTTTGTCTCTTAATTCCCAAAAGAGACTTGGATACAAAGACAGCGACGCCAAATACAGAAGTTTGTCCTGAAAGCCTTGGAGCCATATTAGAATATCAATATATCGATCGTGGCCTATTGGTATGAGTGAGCAAGTGACTACTGGTATGCAAAATAAGGTCACGTACCTTTTTCCAACTGATCACCAATCAAAATCATATATGCAACAGTGGCACCGAACATATTTAACAGGACTACAATCTGTGTTGCAGAGTAGGCTCTTGGTCCTAGCAACTCTCGGATAATTTCTTGAAAATATTGTGATCCATTTTTATTCGCACAGTATGCCAGGATTGGGAATGCCCCAGTTATGAACACTAATAAACACTGCAAAAGATGAAGAAGAAAACATCCTATTTCTCATCACTTACAAGTCAGTGGGGTGTACTTTTGTGAGCCATGATGGCCTTATTTTGCACATGAAATGTACAATATCAGGAGCCCATCCCTAGGAGCATGCAACTACCACAGCCATATTCCTGTCGTGGCGTTTTCATAGACCGATCTATTTTAAGTTTGAATTTACCGCTTATTTAGACCCCCACAGGAATCTCAGTGACCAATCACAAGTAGACTCAATTTTTGACTCACCAGAAGATTAAGAAAAAAAAAAAAAACAGCAATTTTTTCCCTTACAAATGCGCGCTGACTTGACCAGCCAGAACTGACCTGTTTCGTGGGAAAAGAAGCCTAGAATTAGACCGGTCTGTAAAAATGCCGTGACATTTGCTTAGTAGGGGAGTTGCACGCTCCTATGTCTATGACCATTTTTTTCTCCTGAATCATGATTTTATTGGTTAAAGTCTTGCAAAATGATTAATTTTCTGTTAAATGATAAATTTTTAATTCATTGTGGAACAACGTTTTGATGATCTCTTCTATTATTGCCGACTTCCATCATTATATTATAAAGCAATATTTTGTGACCGGGACAACCCAATCTTTGGATTACTCTTTAGAGGCCTGATATATGTGAGTGGTTTTTGCTCCCGACATAAAAACAAGAAGTTGAGGGATATTCAAGATGTCAAACCAGGCCATGCTTTTTTGAGTGAAATGTTTCAAAATTTAACAACTGCCTTTTTTCATAAATGCTTATTTCATGGGTAGGGGTGCATTGCGAGGGTGACCTGACAAAACTGTGGGGGTGTACTACCACGGAAAACAGTGTTGGTTACATCTAAGCATGAAGATATGACAAAATGTAGGACAGGTACCACTGCGCAATGCGTACTTGTGTGGACTTATGTATTCTTCTATTCCATTTGGTTGACGGTTTGTAGTCGTAGGTGTATCCAGTTTAACCCCTATTTTTCTCTGGCTCTTTATTAGGGGTAAGGGTAATAGAAAACCTTCGTCTGCATGACCAAAAGGTGGCTGTGTGCTCAATAGAGGTGGCCTGTTAAAGAGGTTTTATTTATGGTATTTTCCTGACAACAATTTTGGGACTTAATTTGATAAATGGCAGCTTAACAGGGGTTAGCCACTTAACAGGTGGTCACTTAATAGAGGTTCTACTGTATTTTGACCAGTGGGTAGTGGTGACTGGATAGAAGAGTGCCTCCATGTTTGTTTCAGGATTCAATCTGATTCTTCAAGTGGCAGTCAGTATACAGTTCACAACGGGTGAATTTTCAGGATAAAGGATATTAATTTAGAGCAGATATCCTGGGATATTGAGTAGGAAAATTGTCACTTTCTACTTTGGCACTTGGGCTTCCGTAGGAAAGCCAGAGTCTAAAAATGCAAACTGTTTTCTCTTGGACAATTTTGTTTGCACCGCCACTGCGCACAACTTTGTTTTGGTTTTCGAAGAACGGGAGTTCGACCGCTCGCTTTGTGCAGGCGCGCACCAGCGGCTACACTCATCGAAACTCAAATCTGGTGCATGCACAGACAGAATGCCCCTCTGCTAGGGACAGCCCCAATACTAGAAATGGCGCGCGCTTACGGTGTCCGTCCCCGATTATGGCTTCTTTTTGTAGTCAAAATATTCAGTGGTAGTTGCATTGATGATATCAAATATTTTAGGGCCTGGATTATCCTCCACATCAGTCAGTTTGGCCTACAAGCAATGTTGTACTGTATGTAGACATTCTAACACACCATATGTGGCATCTCTCACTTTGTGACAGTCGATTCTTGACTGGTGTTGCTCAATTGATGTTACCATACTTGTAGATTGATCTTCTCTTGTAGTTAACAAACAGCTTGTGCATAATGTAAGTTCTGCACAGTACGAGTAACTCTGCACAGTAACTCAACACAGTACCTCAACACAGTACCTCAACACAGTACCGGTCAGTGTAAAATAGACTGCGGACTGAGGACTGCGGACAGCGTACTGCGGACTGCGGACTGCGGACTGCGGACTGCGGACTGCGGACTGCAGACTGCGAATCGGGGGTAAAATTCAGACTGAGGGTAAAATGCAGATGGCAGACCAGTTGTAAAATGCAGACTCCACTGAGACTACAGACGTTTTGACTGAATCGTGTTACCATTTCCATCAATGAGAGCTAACCTTAACCCTAACCGTAAACAGGCTGACCGGGGCGTCACTCAGGCTAATCTGAGTGATATTCAGGCTAACTGGAGTGATATTCAGGCTATTAAAGTGGAGGGCAGACTTTCACTGCGATTAGCCTGAATAACTATGTCTACGGTCAGCCCGGGATAATGAAAATAACGCAATATATACTCAAAAAGTCTGTAGTCTGCAGTGTATATCATAGCTTGTCTGCAGTCTGCAGTTTACACCCCTGACCGACACAGTACGAGTACTATGACTGTTGAGCGCAATCACTGACTCTCATTTGATAGCACCACAGCGCGATTTAGAAAAAAAACATTGTAACCAACTTGCGAAGGAACGCTCTTTCAAAATAAACACTCGGAATTACTAGTACCCAGTCTACCTGTCGGACTATAAATACTGCGAGAGTTCTGTCACGTGTCATACCGTGTGGCACGAAATCGGCAAATTCTTGTCTTTTGCAGGGACCATTTTTTGCGATTGTGAAAGAATGGTTTCTTTATTACCGGCTCTTAATTTTTGCGATTATCAGGAAGTCACGTTTAATTGGAGTTACAACATTTTCGTTATGTTTTCGTATTTAACTACATGATGCAATCATAGTTAATGGAGGGGACTAACCTCCACCAACTATGATGCAATCGACAAGTGAAACAACACGAAGAGACATATCCCTCGAGTTTTGTTTCTGAACGAAAGAGACGTTTTCTGATAAATGGCACCAAGATTTTACATGAGATGCTTGTATGCATAATTTCACAAGTAGTGTACATTTTTGGAGAGAAAAATGTTTGGGGGAACTTTCTTTCGCGAAAACGTATTTCTGCGCATGGTGAAAAAACTGATGCAAAAATCCCAAAAATTCGAACACGCAAACTGATTTCGTGCCATATGCCACCTCGTGATTCGTCTGCAATCATTTGAAGTTTGTAGCGGACAGTAATAACGTGAACTTTCGCACCAAAAGAACAACACAGTTGGTATTAATCTCATTATGTTGTAAAACTATGATAACAATTCAAATCAGGAGTTTCCTAGATAAAGGAAAACCTGGTTTCAGCGAATTTTCGTCCCGGTAAGGGGGACTCCCATACGAAAAAGGTCGGGGATGCTCGTCGGAAAATTTGAATTAAACCTAATCTGAGGATGGCTCCAGCTTTTACTTGACCCCTAAAAGATACCACTTTAAAACGGAATGGGCTGGATTACCAGCCGCTGTTCAAAAAAGGAGCCCGCGCTAGTAGACGAAACTCGACCAGCGGAAATCGAGTCTAGAAAAGGAAATAAGAGCGTTTTTTAATTACTATTATTATTATTATTTCTTCGAGTGCACCCTTAAAGATACTTTGACAGCTAAAAATAGTTGCGTTTTGTCATGAACTCCCTGAGTGAGACCAGAATCGTTGATTTATACCTCTAATCGAGACGACGAGCATCCAAAACCTTTTCATATGGGATTCCCCCCGCCTCAGGATTTTCGTTCAAACTTGTTTCAGAAAAACACCTACCATTTGGATAGTAAAGGCAGTAGTGATACCACCACACTCTGCATAAGCCAGGGGAAAGTTCAAAATTCCAGCACCAAGGGCTGAATTAACAACCAGCAAAGCTGCTCGCCAAATGGGCAGTCCTTCTACGAACTCTATATGTACATGTGGTTTGTCGTCTGGTTGTTGTACACTCAAAGTATTGTCCAGCTCTCTCGCACTTGAAGACATCGGTACGCCGAGCATTCTTGCACTACTGTCAGAAAGGCTCTCGTATTGACTGCTCCGGGGGTTCTTGACTCCAAGAAGAGCTTCCTCTTCCAACGTCATGATATGTGTCGCTAGAAATCGTTTTTAAAAGACACTTACGATTTTCGAAGAAGTCGACAAAAAGTTTACCCCACAGATAGTTGTATCGTTCTGATTCAAATCTTATGTAACCATATTGACTTGCACAATCTTGTAATAAACAAGCCGCCGTTCGATTGGCTCACATTTACCCAAGGAATGTTTTTTGTTTTTTTATTTTTGTAGTCGTCACGATATTGATATCATGGACTTTACGCAAAACACGACGGTAATGGCAACGAGAACGGACCAAACCAAAGGTTTGATGAACAGAACAAAGGATTTTCACGTGCGTTATGTCTTGCCGCCGCGCCGGGTACGTGACTGCCGGCTTGTGACTCTTTGCTCTTTACTCTTTCCTCTTTTTCCTTTGAATTTCCCGACTACTCCTGATTGGTCAAGATCACATTCTCTCCCAAGCCCCGAGCCCGCGAATTTGCCGCGACTAATCCAAGATGGTGGATGAAACCGCTCGAAAGCGGTTCAAACCAAGTGATTCTATTCAAATGATTACTTGTCAAGGCCCAGTTAATATTGCCGTCATAAAATACTGTATGTAGAAAGGGAGAATGGTACATTTGAAACTTCATGTGATCCAGAACTTCAATGAATTAAGAACATTTATTTTTTGCAGGGGGAAAGAGATACGAACGGCTTATTCTCCCGCTGAATTCTTCACTTAGCGTCACTCTTGATAAAAAGGAGGTAATAGACTTCTACGGTAACTTCAAGCTCAACGTGGGAAAATAGGGGATTGGGTTTCAAAATCAGCGATTCCCCACGAGGTTATCAAATGTTTTGACCTAAGTAATTAACTGATAAAATAGAATCTCCTGCATGGGATCAGTTTAATAAAAAATATGAATACATAAATGGAATCTCGCTCCCATGAACGCTCCCTGGTCTCGTGTGGGCTATAAGGCTCACAAGATAGTACATGAAATTACATGCAGTCACAAGGTATCGAAAGCATCACAACATCACAAGGGATCAACAAAGATCACAAGTGGGCACGGTGTGTATCACAAAGTACATCACAAATTGTCGCAAGGCATCCAAAGGTGTCACAATGTGTTGATAGCAGATCATACCATTTTGGTTTGCTTTTAGTGGCACATCAGAAGAGTTTGCCTGAGTTGTGGTTCCCTTTTTTTGATATGCATAATTTAATTTAGTAGTTATGCTACTTCTCTACGGTATATGCTTGGGCCAAAGATCCTTTTTTTCTTTGACCTATTGTCAGATCAACATGCATACAAGTCCAATACAGGACAGTTTGTTTTTTAAGTGGAAACATATGTTTTAGCAAATTTCCATATCTTGATTCTCCTTTAGGTCCACTCCATCACAACAGTCGCAGCCAGTGAGAATTTTTCCGAGGATTGTCTATGGCTTAATGGAAGGTTAGTTTGTACATTATGTGGCTAAATATAATTTAGGTGAAATTCAGTGGCCTTATAAGATGGCCATGCTCTGTGGGATCTCATATGGGATTTTTTGGGCTTACATGCATTACTTTACACCTTTGAGTTCCATTTGCTTTTCTTTCTCTCATCTCCCTCCCTTTTGCAGTGATGGTAAGTATATGGGGTGGGGAGTATTTCAACTGATTCTATTAGTGTGACGGTGCCTGGTGGTTGTCGCCCTCAGGGTTGCCATGGATACCTGCATGCTCTGCTTAAAGCTCATATCTTAGCTGGCTCCACAATCCCTAAGGCACTTTTCCCAAGTTCATCAATTTATGATGATGTTAATAATTTATTAGACACCTTTTAATTAAATTAAAGTCAATTTTTTGACTGAATATATAGTAGAACCCCGGTAACTCGAACTCTGAAGGGAAACGAAGAACAGTTTGAGTTAGTGGGGGGTTTGAGTTATCAGGTTCAATTGAATATCCAACTTGCCATGTTTATAATTGATAGTTGGGGAAAAAACTTGGTCCATAACTTACAGTATGGACCTAGAACTTGGTTAGTTAAAGGTATGTATAATGTTTTGAAGCTGGAAAGGAGGGCAAGCATAACTGACTTGTCCTGAATAGATTTAATGTAACATATGTGTAGTAGAAGCAGACAACCATTGACTGATTTGCTCAAGTGTTCGGTGTTCCAGGAGAACTTTCTTGTTGTGATCCATTATTAGTCTCCCAATGGAGACTTTTTTGGAATCCTTGACTGAAACCAACGGTGCGTGCAACGGCCTGAAAAAAAAAAGCCATTTCAACAGACATCTGCATAATAGTAGCAACAATGGCATTAGCTCATCGTGGTAAACAAGGTTAAAAAACTCTTTGCGGTTGTTGTTTACATGTAGGAAGCATAATGTTGCTGAAATGCCCAGGATTCAAAAGTGTTTATCCAGAAGTAAGTCGTGCATCAATGAACAGCAAGTGACTATGTAGATGTTTTAAGATCTTTCATCTTTAAATATTTATACATTTAAACAATATTAATACAATAAGGGAAAATTAAAACTCATGTAAAAAAAGAAAATTACACAAACAAAAAATGTGGTGGTAATGAAATTACAATTTTGTATAGAATACTAAATTGGGACAAAACGTAACCATGTACATGCTATTAATATTCTTAGTTCTTTTATTCTTTTTGGAGGGAGGAACTACAAAATTTTTGATTCCTTGAGTGGATTTATACAATTCAGAAAATAATTAAGCATTCAGAATTGGTTTTGCCTTACTTTGCTTGGCAACTGCTGTAAAAAACATTGCTTGACCAACTCAACCAATCACATGCACGACCAAAACTTGGTCATACACTTTTTCTGGCACTTTAAGCAAAATTAATATTTACTGGGATTAATTTCCTTTGTATTCCAATTGGTCCATAATTTTGTTTGGATTTTTTTGTGGTTGACCATAATAGTAATCATGTTGCTTTTGATTTTGGTCATTTGATGCTCAAATGAAAACTATCTCTTGCCGTATTTTAATGGGGATTGATGTTTTTTAGTTAGGGAGCTGTCTCAGGATGAGAATTTCAAAAACAGCAAGGGTTTAGAGCTCAGAGGCAGGCACGTTCATATCTGTTCAGAGAATAACTTTCCTACAGCTGCAGGCCTGGCATCAT